>NC_140365.1:0-255000 GCF_054491055.1 Hypomesus nipponensis | reverse complement strand
GGTCACTGAGTCTGGGTATTATGTACGTTGGCGAGTCAATAAGAAAATATGAGTCTAACTGCTGTGGAGAAAGGAGAAACACAGACACACCCGTGTGCAACACACAGCCCTTGCACTCGCACTAACACAAACACACAAACACACTTACACACATGCCTTCCCTCAGAGGCCCTGTCAGCCTGATCCCTGAGTTGTATTCATGAAGGAGACTCCTGGTGGTCAGGCAGCAGAGCTGAGGGCAGACAGAGCCCCTCCCCCTCTGACTCTCCTCCTTTCACCCCCAGCAGCTGGAAGGCCCAGGGTTAGGGTTAGAGAGAGTTTCAGGAGAGTTTCAGTGCCAGCGCTGCAAGCCGGAGGGGCCTGGGACGGGGGGGACAAGGGGGGTCAGGTGTAGCTGCCCGCTCAGAGGCAGGGGGGGGGGGGGGGCAGCCATAGAGAATCTTAGCTGTAATCCATATCAACCGCCTGCCAATTCATATCATGGATTTGTTTCGTATGATGATGTTTCTTCATCAAGCCCCCCCACCGCTAGTACATACCACTGATGGGTCTCAATGCCAATGCAATTGTTAGGACCATACCAAACCATCCACAAGGTGAGATTCACACAACAAATATTTACATACCAAAGCCACCCCTGAGTACACCAGGTTAATGAAGCATCAGTCTGATCAAACTGGGAGGATATCAATCAGATGCACTCCGTCTCCCAAAGACAGAGAGAAGGTTAGGCCTTCCTCCAGTGAGAGCAGGTGACAGGTGAGATGAGGGTGTGAGGGAGGAGGGGCTGGATGGGGCTGGATGGGGCCTGTGAAAGGCTGTGTGTGAGGGATGATGATTGTAGAGAAGAAAGGGGGGAAGAGGAGAGGGGAGAGAGGGACAGGGGACAGGGGGAGGAGAGGAGATGGAGGGAGGTGGAGGAGAGGAAGAAAGGGGGTGACCCATCCCCTGGGGGAGAGAGGGCCTGGAGGCAGAGCAGAGAGAGGCCCTGGGGACTGAGCTCCTGTGATGATGGTGATTGATGCAGGCACAACTCAGACACACAGGCAAATTAAAAGGCTATTTTGGAAAGTTAGGAAAGAGCAGAATGGCAGAGGGGCCAACGCCCTCCCCTCTCCTCCTCCTGTTTGGTGTCTTTAGTGTCATCAGCCCCTGACGAACAAGAGCTGTTACACGCCTTTCACTCACTCAGACTGGCCACGTCTGTGACGCTGTGTGTGTGTGTTCACATGTGTGCCTCCTTGTGTCTTGGAAGGGTTAGGGTTTGTGTCTCCTGAGGAAATCTATGGCACAGCAATAATTGATTATATCACACAGAAAAATTGCAGTGCGTGTTCTAACACATTCTTACTTTTTTATATATATAAAAATCAAGACCAATAAATAATAAACTGGTGTCCATCCTCAGTGGGTTCAGAGCTGCAGGACAGCAACACAGCCCTCCCTGAACCTTGAGATCATTTGCAGATCATTTATCCTCCATTTGATAGTAATAGATCCATGTGACCTGAGGAGGCACCCTGTGCCTGTTTGGTGGGGAAGGGGGGGCTGAGGGGGGGGGGGAAGGGGGGGGGGCTGAGGGGGGCGAGGCTGAGGGGAGGCCCAGGCTTGGGGAGGGCACACACACAGCAGAGGTCAGCCGCGTGTCAAGTGGGGAGTGGAGGCCAGCTGAGCAGCATTGTGCTCCGAAACACAGAGACCGGGGGCGGGAGATGAGGGGGCCGGGGGCAGATGAGGGGGCTGGGGGCAGATGGTGCCAAGCCAAGAGGACCTGGGGGTAAAAGCACCTGTGGCCAAGTCTCACACAAGCCAATCATTTGCCTGCTGTCCACAACCTGCCTCTGCCTCTATCTGAGCCAGACTGCCTCTATCTGAGCCAGGCTGCCTCTATCTGAGCCAAGATTCTAACCTTAACCACACCGTCCATCATGGATCAGAGACATGTTGTAATGAGACTCAAATGTGAAAACATGAATCTTCAAACAAGTTAAAAAATCACACCAAAACTGGGTTAATCTTAAGGCTAACCCTAACCCTGTCAGCATGCAGATCTGCACCCTAACCCTAACCCTGTCAGCATGCAGTTCTGCATCCTAACCCTAACCCTGTCAGCATGCAGATCTGCACCCTAACCCTAACCCTGTCAGCATGCAGTTCTGCATCCTAACCCTAACCCTGTCAGCATGCAGATCTGCACCCTAACCCTAACCCTCTCAGCATGCAGTTCTGCATCCTAACCCTAACCCTGTCAGCATGCAGTTCTGCATCCTAACCCTGTCAGCATGCAGATCTGCACCCTAACCCTAACCCTGTCAGCATGCAGTTCTGCATCCTAACCCTAACCCTGTCAGCATGCAGTTCTGCACCCTAACCCTAACCCTGTCAGCATGCAGATCTGCACCCTAACCCTAACCCTGTCAGCATGCAGATCTGCACCCTAACCCTAACCCTTTCAGCATGCAGTTCTGCATCCTAACCCTGTCAGCATGCAGTTCTGCACCCTAACCCTAACCCTGTCAGCAGGCAGTTCTGCACCCTAACCCTAACCCTGTCAGCATGCAGATCTGCACCCTAACCCTAACCCTTTCAGCATGCAGTTCTGCATCCTAACCCTAATCCTGTCAGCATGCAGATCTGCACCCTAACCCTAACCCTTTCAGCATGCAGTTCTGCATCCTAACCCTGTCAGCATGCAGTTCTGCACCCTAACCCTAACCCTGTCAGCATGCAGTTCTGCACCCTAACCCTAACCCTGTCAGCATGCAGATCTGCACCCTAACCCTAATCCTGTCAGCATGCAGTTCTGCACCCTAACCCAGAGGAGCCCTGTCTGGGTTGTCCTTCCCAGACTGCAAAGCAGAGACATCCAGGGCCTAAAGAGAGGGGGAGGGGGAGACAGTGAGGGGAGACAGACACTGGTTGTCCACGTCAGAGACACATCAGCTACGATTTTCTGTCTGTCGTCTATCTTGTGCGAAAGTGGCAAAATAAGATGTACCTGTCATTTCTCCTTGTGTTTAGTGAGTCCAGTTAACCAATTTGAGGGAAGGACCATAGTGTGTGTATAGCTGGGGGGCACACTGGAGAAAACAGATTAGCACATTAGCTTAGTGGAAGCTAAGGAGGGGCCTCTGGCTCTGCCCCAGGCTCTGCTGCCTATCAAAACATCCTCTCTCATCCAGCCTCCCCCTTCATCCTCTCCCTTCTCATCCCCTGCCCTCCTTCATCCCTTTCCAACCCTTCCCCCTCCATCTTCCTTGACATCACTGACCAGCCAATCATCATCCAGCTCTGCTTGGAATATAGTAACTTAAACTATAATAACCCTCCTCTCTTCCTCTCCTCTCTTTCTTTCCCTCCCTTCCTCACCTTGCCACTCCTCATCCTCATCCAGAGAAATATAAACAACAAATGTGAAACTTAAGCTTCAAGCATTTCACCACGTTGTTAACAACTTCACTCTCTCCACACTGGCTGGAAACGGCCTCTGAATGGTCGTGTCTCTACCAGAGTCTCAGTCTGGCATGGTGAGAGTCAACCCCCGGCTCCACGTCTCCCTGCCTCCCCCATCCCTTTGGGCCTGCATGCAGGCGTGAATGAGAAGCCACAAAATCTATACTGCGTCTTTAAAAGAAACAGGCCGGTGTCTCTGTGGGGATATTGACCCTGTCAGGAGGTTCTGGTTCAGTGAGCGCCGACTCTCCTCCGAGGTGTGGCGCTAAGGGAGGGACGAGGCACATGGAACCCAGGTGTGCTGAAGCAAGCTGTTAGATTTGGTCATTACTCCTGTAATGGTGCCTTATCGGTCAGACCTGGGGGTCAGGCGAGCCACTGCCTGGAGAGAGACGACCCAGCAGCGCTTGTCAGTCTGACGCCGGGATGATGTAAAAACAACGTCCAGCACAGCTGACAAGTCTGATGATGGATGAACGACACATCTACACACCCACACATCCACACACCCACACACCCACACATCCACACACCCACACATCCACACATCTACACGTCCACACATCCACACACCCACACATCTACACACCCACACATCCACACATCCACACACCCACACATCCACACATCTACACGTCCACACATCCACACACCCACACATCTACACACCCACACATCCACACATCCACACACCCACACATCCACACATCTACACGTCCACACATCCACACACCCACACATCCACACATCCACACATCCACACATCCACACATCTACACATCCACATGTCCACACATCCACACACCCACTGGCAGGAGTGACGGATCTGAGAGTTCCCAGAGTGGAATGAGTAAAAAGGGGGTGAACAAATAATAATAATACAAAGAAATATTACAAAAAGAATAGAAAGGGGGAGAAATGTGCTGCTGGGAGGAAGAGTGAGGAGAGATACTGTCTGTCTGATCAGACATGATAGAAGAGTGAGGAGAGATACTGTCTGTCTGATCAGACATGATAGAAGAGTGAGGAGAGATACTGTCTGTCTGATCAGACATGATAGAAGAGTGAGGAGAGATACTGTCTGTCTGATCAGACATGATAGAAGAGTGAGGAGAGATACTGTCTGTCTGATCAGATATGATAGAGGAGTGAGGAGAGATACTGTCTGTCTGATCAGACATGATAGAAGAGTGAGGAGAGATACTGTCTGTCTGATCAGACATGATAGAGGAGTGAGGAGAGATACTGTCTGTCTGATCAGACATGATAGAAGAGTGAGGAGAGATACTGTCTGTCTGATCAGACATGATAGAAGAGTAATGGGAGATACTGTCTGTCTGATCAGACATGATAGAAGAGTAATGGGAGATACTGTCTGTCTGATCAGACATGATAGAAGAGTGAGGAGAGATACTGTCTGTCTGATCAGACATGATAGAAGAGTGAGGAGAGATACTGTCTGTCTGATCAGACATGATAGAGGAGTGAGGAGAGATACTGTCTGTCTGATCAGACATGATAGAAGAGTGAGGAGAGATACTGTCTGTCTGATCAGACATGATAGAAGAGTAATGGGAGATACTGTCTGTCTGATCAGACATGATAGAAGAGTAATGGGAGATACTGTCTGTCTGATCAGACATGATAGAAGAGTGAGGAGAGATACTGTCTGTCTGATCAGACATGATAGAAGAGTGAGGAGAGATACTGTCTGTCTGATCAGATATGATAGAGGAGTGAGGAGAGATACTGTCTGTCTGATCAGATATGATAGAGGAGTGAGGAGAGATACTGTCTGTCTGATCAGACATGATAGAAGAGTGAGGAGAGATACTGTCTGTCTGATCAGACATGATAGAAGAGTGAGGAGAGATACTGTCTGTCTGATCAGACATGATAGAGGAGTGAGGAGAGATACTGTCTGTCTGATCAGACATGATAGAGGAGTGATGAGAGATACTGTCTGTCTGATCAGACATGATAGAAGAGTGAGGAGAGATACTGTCTGTCTGATCAGACATGATAGAAGAGTAATGGGAGATACTGTCTGTCTGATCAGACATGATAGAAGAGTAATGGGAGATACTGTCTGTCTGATCAGACATGATAGAAGAGTGAGGAGAGATACTGTCTGTCTGATCAGACATGATAGAAGAGTAATGGGAGATACTGTCTGTCTGATCAGACATGATAGAAGAGTAATGGGAGATACTGTCTGTCTGATCAGACATGATAGAAGAGTAATGGGAGATACTGTCTGTCTGATCAGACATGATAGAAGAGTGAGGAGAGATACTGTCTGTCTGATCAGACATGATAGAAGAGTGAGGAGAGATACTGTCTGTCTGATCAGACATGATAGAAGAGTGAGGAGAGATACTGTCTGTCTGATCAGACATGATAGAAGAGTGAGGAGAGATACTGTCTGTCTGATCAGACATGATAGAAGAGTAATGGGAGATACTGTCTGTCTGATCAGACATGATAGAAGAGTAATGGGAGATACTGTCTGTCTGATCAGACATGATAGAAGAGTGAGGAGAGATACTGTCTGTCTGATCAGACATGATAGAAGAGTGAGGAGAGATACTGTCTGTCTGATCAGATATGATAGAGGAGTGAGGAGAGATACTGTCTGTCTGATCAGATATGATAGAGGAGTGAGGAGAGATACTGTCTGTCTGATCAGACATGATAGAAGAGTGAGGAGAGATACTGTCTGTCTGATCAGACATGATAGAAGAGTGAGGAGAGATACTGTCTGTCTGATCAGACATGATAGAGGAGTGAGGAGAGATACTGTCTGTCTGATCAGACATGATAGAGGAGTGATGAGAGATACTGTCTGTCTGATCAGACATGATAGAAGAGTGAGGAGAGATACTGTCTGTCTGATCAGACATGATAGAAGAGTAATGGGAGATACTGTCTGTCTGATCAGACATGATAGAAGAGTAATGGGAGATACTGTCTGTCTGATCAGACATGATAGAAGAGTGAGGAGAGATACTGTCTGTCTGATCAGACATGATAGAAGAGTAATGGGAGATACTGTCTGTCTGATCAGACATGATAGAAGAGTAATGGGAGATACTGTCTGTCTGATCAGACATGATAGAAGAGTAATGGGAGATACTGTCTGTCTGATCAGACATGATAGAAGAGTGAGGAGAGATACTGTCTGTCTGATCAGACATGATAGAAGAGTGAGGAGAGATACTGTCTGTCTGATCAGACATGATAGAAGAGTGAGGAGAGATACTGTCTGTCTGATCAGACATGATAGAAGAGTGAGGAGAGATACTGTCTGTCTGATCAGACATGATAGAAGAGTGAGGAGAGATACTGTCTGTCTGATCAGACATGATAGAAGAGTAATGGGAGATACTGTCTGTCTGATCAGACATGATAGAAGAGTGAGGAGAGATACTGTCTGTCTGATCAGACATGATAGAAGAGTGAGGAGAGATACTGTCTGTCTGATCAGACATGATAGAAGAGTGAGGAGAGATACTGTCTGTCTGATCAGACATGATAGAAGAGTGAGGAGAGATACTGTCTGTCTGATCAGACATGATAGAAGAGTGAGGAGAGATACTGTCTGTCTGATCAGACATGATAGAAGAGTGAGGAGAGATACTGTCTGTCTGATCAGACATGATAGAAGAGTGAGGAGAGATACTGTCTGTCTGATCAGACATGATAGAAGAGTGAGGAGAGATACTGTCTGTCTGATCAGACATGATAGAAGAGTGAGGAAAGATACTGTCTGTCTGATCAGACATGATAGAAGAGTGAGGAGAGATACTGTCTGTCTGATCAGACATGATAGAAGAGTAATGGGAGATACTGTCTGTCTGATCAGACATGATAGAAGAGTGAGGAGAGATACTGTCTGTCTGATCAGACATGATAGAAGAGTGAGGAGAGATACTGTCTGTCTGATCAGATATGATAGAAGAGTGAGGAGAGATACTGTCTGTCTGATCAGACATGATAGAAGAGTGAGGAGAGATACTGTCTGTCTGATCAGACATGATAGAAGAGTGAGGAGAGATACTGTCTGTCTGATCAGACATGATAGAAGAGTGAGGAGAGATACTGTCTGTCTGATCAGATATGATAGAAGAGTGAGGAGAGATACTGTCTGTCTGATCAGACATGATAGAAGAGTGAGGAGAGATACTGTCTGTCTGATCAGACATGATAGAGGAGTGAGGAGAGATACTGTCTGTCTGATCAGACATGATAGAAGAGTGAGGAGAGATACTGTCTGTCTGATCAGACATGATAGAAGAGTAATGGGAGATACTGTCTGTCTGATCAGACATGATAGAAGAGTAATGGGAGATACTGTCTGTCTGATCAGACATGATAGAAGAGTGAGGAGAGATACTGTCTGTCTGATCAGACATGATAGAAGAGTGAGGAGAGATACTGTCTGTCTGATCAGACATGATAGAGGAGTGAGGAGAGATACTGTCTGTCTGATCAGACATGATAGAAGAGTGAGGAGAGATACTGTCTGTCTGATCAGACATGATAGAAGAGTAATGGGAGATACTGTCTGTCTGATCAGACATGATAGAAGAGTAATGGGAGATACTGTCTGTCTGATCAGACATGATAGAAGAGTGAGGAGAGATACTGTCTGTCTGATCAGACATGATAGAAGAGTGAGGAGAGATACTGTCTGTCTGATCAGATATGATAGAGGAGTGAGGAGAGATACTGTCTGTCTGATCAGATATGATAGAGGAGTGAGGAGAGATACTGTCTGTCTGATCAGACATGATAGAAGAGTGAGGAGAGATACTGTCTGTCTGATCAGACATGATAGAAGAGTGAGGAGAGATACTGTCTGTCTGATCAGACATGATAGAGGAGTGAGGAGAGATACTGTCTGTCTGATCAGACATGATAGAGGAGTGATGAGAGATACTGTCTGTCTGATCAGACATGATAGAAGAGTGAGGAGAGATACTGTCTGTCTGATCAGACATGATAGAAGAGTAATGGGAGATACTGTCTGTCTGATCAGACATGATAGAAGAGTAATGGGAGATACTGTCTGTCTGATCAGACATGATAGAAGAGTGAGGAGAGATACTGTCTGTCTGATCAGACATGATAGAAGAGTAATGGGAGATACTGTCTGTCTGATCAGACATGATAGAAGAGTAATGGGAGATACTGTCTGTCTGATCAGACATGATAGAAGAGTGAGGAGAGATACTGTCTGTCTGATCAGACATGATAGAAGAGTGAGGAGAGATACTGTCTGTCTGATCAGACATGATAGAAGAGTGAGGAGAGATACTGTCTGTCTGATCAGACATGATAGAAGAGTGAGGAGAGATACTGTCTGTCTGATCAGACATGATAGAAGAGTGAGGAGAGATACTGTCTGTCTGATCAGACATGATAGAAGAGTAATGGGAGATACTGTCTGTCTGATCAGACATGATAGAAGAGTGAGGAGAGATACTGTCTGTCTGATCAGACATGATAGAAGAGTGAGGAGAGATACTGTCTGTCTGATCAGACATGATAGAAGAGTGAGGAGAGATACTGTCTGTCTGATCAGACATGATAGAAGAGTGAGGAGAGATACTGTCTGTCTGATCAGACATGATAGAAGAGTGAGGAGAGATACTGTCTGTCTGATCAGACATGATAGAAGAGTGAGGAGAGATACTGTCTGTCTGATCAGACATGATAGAAGAGTGAGGAGAGATACTGTCTGTCTGATCAGACATGATAGAAGAGTGAGGAGAGATACTGTCTGTCTGATCAGACATGATAGAAGAGTGAGGAGAGATACTGTCTGTCTGATCAGACATGATAGAAGAGTGAGGAAAGATACTGTCTGTCTGATCAGACATGATAGAAGAGTGAGGAGAGATACTGTCTGTCTGATCAGACATGATAGAAGAGTAATGGGAGATACTGTCTGTCTGATCAGATATGATAGAAGAGTGATGAGAGATACTGTCTGTCTGATCAGATATGATAGAAGAGTAATGGGAGATACTGTCTGTCTGATCAGATATGATAGAAGAGTAATGGGAGATACTGTCTGTGTGATCAGACATGATAGAAGAGTGAGGAGAGATACTGTCTGTCTGATCAGACATGATAGAAGAGTGAGGAGAGATACTGTCTGTCTGATCAGACATGATAGAAGAGTGAGGAGAGATACTGTCTGTCTGATCAGACATGATAGAAGAGTACTGGGAGATACTGTCTGTCTGATCAGACATGATAGAAGAGTGAGGAGAGATACTGTCTGTCTGATCAGACATGATAGAAGAGTGAGGAGAGATACTGTCTGTCTGATCAGATATGATAGAAGAGTGAGGAGAGATACTGTCTGTCTGATCAGACATGATAGAAGAGTGAGGAGAGATACTGTCTGTCTGATCAGATATGATAGAAGAGTGAGGAGAGATACTGTCTGTCTGATCAGATATGATAGAGGAGTGAGGAGAGATACTGTCTGTCTGATCAGACATGATAGAAGAGTGAGGAGAGATACTGTCTGTCTGATCAGACATGATAGAGGAGTGAGGAGAGATACTGTCTGTCTGATCAGACATGATAGAAGAGTGAGGAGAGATACTGTCTGTCTGATCAGATATGATAGAGGAGTGAGGAGAGATACTGTCTGTCTGATCAGACATGATAGAAGAGTGAGGAGAGATACTGTCTGTCTGATCAGATATGATAGAGGAGTGAGGAGAGATACTGTCTGTCTGATCAGACATGATAGAAGAGTGAGGAGAGATACTGTCTGTCTGATCAGATATGATAGAGGAGTGAGGAGAGATACTGTCTGTCTGATCAGACATGATAGAAGAGTAATGGGAGATACTGTCTGTCTGATCAGACATGATAGAAGAGTGAGGAGAGATACTGTCTGTCTGATCAGACATGATAGAAGAGTAATGGGAGATACTGTCTGTCTGATCAGACATGATAGAAGAGTAATGGGAGATACTGTCTGTCTGATCAGACATTATAGAAGAGTGAGGAGAGATACTGTCTGTCTGATCAGATATGATAGAGGAGTGAGGAGAGATACTGTCTGTCTGATCAGACATGATAGAAGAGTGAGGAGAGATACTGTCTGTCTGATCAGATATGATAGAGGAGTGAGGAGAGATACTGTCTGTCTGATCAGACATGATAGAAGAGTAATGGGAGATACTGTCTGTCTGATCAGACATGATAGAAGAGTGAGGAGAGATACTGTCTGTCTGATCAGACATGATAGAAGAGTAATGGGAGATACTGTCTGTCTGATCAGACATGATAGAAGAGTAATGGGAGATACTGTCTGTCTGATCAGACATGATAGAAGAGTGAGGAGAGATACTGTCTGTCTGATCAGATATGATAGAGGAGTGATGAGAGATACTGTCTGTCTGATCAGACATGATAGAAGAGTGAGGAGAGATACTGTCTGTCTGATCAGATATGATAGAAGAGTAATGGGAGATACTGTCTGTCTGATCAGACATGATAGAAGAGTAATGGGAGATACTGTCTGTCTGATCAGACATGATAGAAGAGTAATGGGAGATACTGTCTGTCTGATCAGACATGATAGAAGAGTGAGGAGAGATACTGTCTGTCTGATCAGACATGATAGAAGAGTGAGGAGAGATACTGTCTGTCTGATCAGACATGATAGAAGAGTGAGGAGAGATACTGTCTGTCTGATCAGACATGATAGAAGAGTAATGGGAGATACTGTCTGTCTGATCAGACATGATAGAAGAGTAATGGGAGATACTGTCTGTCTGATCAGACATGATAGAAGAGTGAGGAGAGATACTGTCTGTCTGATCAGATATGATAGAGGAGTGATGAGAGATACTGTCTGTCTGATCAGACATGATAGAAGAGTGAGGAGAGATACTGTCTGTCTGATCAGATATGATAGAAGAGTAATGGGAGATACTGTCTGTCTGATCAGACATGATAGAAGAGTAATGGGAGATACTGTCTGTCTGATCAGACATGATAGAAGAGTAATGGGAGATACTGTCTGTCTGATCAGACATGATAGAAGAGTGAGGAGAGATACTGTCTGTCTGATCAGATATGATAGAAGAGTAATGGGAGATACTGTCTGTCTGATCAGACATGATAGAAGAGTGAGGAGAGATACTGTCTGTCTGATCAGATATGATAGAAGAGTAATGGGAGATACTGTCTGTCTGATCAGACATGATAGAAGAGTGAGGAGAGATACTGTCTGTCTGATCAGATATGATAGAAGAGTAATGGGAGATACTGTCTGTCTGATCAGACATGATAGAAGAGTAATGGGAGATACTGTCTGTCTGATCAGACATGATAGAAGAGTGAGGAGAGATACTGTCTGTCTGATCAGATATGATAGAAGAGTAATGGGAGATACTGTCTGTCTGATCAGACATGATAGAAGAGTAATGGGAGATACTGTCTGTCTGATCAGACATGATAGAAGAGTAATGGGAGATACTGTCTGTCTGATCAGACATGATAGAAGAGTAATGGGAGATACTGTCTGTCTGATCAGACATGATAGAAGAGTGAGGAGAGATACTGTCTGTCTGATCAGACATGATAGAAGAGTGAGGAGAGATACTGTCTGTCTGATCAGACATGATAGAAGAGTGAGGAGAGATACTGTCTGTCTGATCAGACATGATAGAAGAGTAATGGGAGATACTGTCTGTCTGATCAGACATGATAGAAGAGTAATGGGAGATACTGTCTGTCTGATCAGACATGATAGAAGAGTAATGGGAGATACTGTCTGTCAGATCAGACATGATAGAAGAGTAATGGGAGATACTGTCTGTCTGATCAGACATGATAGAAGAGTGAGGAGAGATACTGTCTGTCTGATCAGACATGATAGAAGAGTGAGGAGAGATACTGTCTGTCTGATCAGATATGATAGAGGAGTAATGGGAGATACTGTCTGTCTGATCAGACATGATAGAAGAGTGAGGAGAGATACTGTCTGTCTGATCAGACATGATAGAAGAGTGAGGAGAGATACTGTCTGTCTGATCAGACATGATAGAAGAGTGAGGAGAGATACTGTCTGTCTGATCAGACATGATAGAAGAGTGAGGAGAGATCAGAGTCCTGATCGCACTGTGGCGTGTGCTGGTGTGTGTCTTAGTGTGTTTGTGATCATGTTTTCTGTTGGTAACACGTATCTGTAAGAGTATGAATGTGTGTGTTTTCATGCACACTCACGCACGCACAGTGTACATATGTGTGCATGCATGTGTTGATCTGAGTGTGTTGACAGGGCTGGAGGAAGGCCCAGGGGAGGGGACAGCAATCTTAACGACTTTTTGAATGAGATAAATGGCTTACAGATGGCCCACTCAATATATTCAAATGAGACATGCAAAGCAGGGGGCAGGGCTACCAGGGGGCGGGGCTAACAAAACCCACATCTGCGGTCATCTCCCTGCAGTCTGGAACCCTAACCATAACCCTGCAGTCTGGAGCCCTAACCCTGCAGTCTGGAGCCCTAACCCTGCAGTCTGGAGCCCTAACCCTGCAGTCTGGAGCCCTAACCCTGCAGTCTGGAGCCCTAACCCTGCAGTCTGGAGCCCTAACACTAACCCTGCAGTCTGGAGCCCTAACACTAACCCTGCAGTCTGGAGCCCTAACCCTGCAGTCTGGAGCCCTAACCCTGCAGTCTGGAGCCCTAACACTAACCCTGCAGTCTGGAGCCCTAACCCTGCAGTCTGGAGCCCTAACACTAACCCTGCAGTCTGGAGCCCTAACCCTAACCCTGCAGTCTGGAGCCCTAACCCTGCAGTCTGGAGCCCTAACCCTAACCCTGCAGTCTGGAGCCCTAACCCTAACCCTGCAGTCTGGAGCCCTAACCCTGCAGTCTGGAGCCCTAACCCTGCAGTCTGGAGCCCTAACCCTAACCCTGCAGTCTGGAGCCCTAACCCTGCAGTCTGGAGCCCTAACCCTAACCCTGCAGTCTGGAGCCCTAACACTAACCCTGCAGTCTGGAGCCCTAACCCTAACCCTGCAGTCTGGAGCCCTAACCCTAACCCTGCAGTCTGGAGCCCTAACCCTGCAGTCTGGAGCCCTAACCCTGCAGTCTGGAGCCCTAACCCTGCAGTCTGGAGCCCTAACCCTAACCCTGCAGTCTGGAGCCCTAACCCTAACCCTGCAGTCTGGAGCCCTAACCCTAACCCTGCAGTCTGGAGCCCTAACCCTAACCCTGCAGTCTGGAGCCCTAACCCTAACTCTGCAGTCTGGAGCCCTAACCCTAACCCTGCAGTCTGGAGCCCTAACCCTGCAGTCTGGAGCCCTAACCCTGCAGTCTGGAGCCCTAACCCTAACCCTGCAGTCTGGAGCCCTAACCCTGCAGTCTGGAGCCCTAACCCTGCAGTCTGGAGCCCTAACCCTAACCCTGCAGTCTGGAGCCCTAACCCTGCAGTCTGGAGCCCTAACCCTGCAGTCTGGAGCCCTAACCCTAACCCTGCAGTCTGGAGCCCTAACCCTAACCCTGCAGTCTGGAGCCCTAACCCTAACCCTGCAGTCTGGAGCCCTAACCCTGCAGTCTGGAGCCCTAACCCTGCAGTCTGGAGCCCTAACCCTAACCCTGCAGTCTGGAGCCCTAACCCTGCAGTCTGGAGCCCTAACCCTAACCCTGCAGTCTGGAGCCCTAACACTAACCCTGCAGTCTGGAGCCCTAACCCTAACCCTGCAGTCTGGAGCCCTAACCCTAACCCTGCAGTCTGGAGCCCTAACCCTGCAGTCTGGAGCCCTAACCCTGCAGTCTGGAGCCCTAACCCTGCAGTCTGGAGCCCTAACCCTAACCCTGCAGTCTGGAGCCCTAACCCTAACCCTGCAGTCTGGAGCCCTAACCCTAACCCTGCAGTCTGGAGCCCTAACCCTAACCCTGCAGTCTGGAGCCCTAACCCTAACTCTGCAGTCTGGAGCCCTAACCCTAACCCTGCAGTCTGGAGCCCTAACCCTGCAGTCTGGAGCCCTAACCCTGCAGTCTGGAGCCCTAACCCTAACCCTGCAGTCTGGAGCCCTAACCCTGCAGTCTGGAGCCCTAACCCTGCAGTCTGGAGCCCTAACCCTAACCCTGCAGTCTGGAGCCCTAACCCTGCAGTCTGGAGCCCTAACCCTGCAGTCTGGAGCCCTAACCCTAACCCTGCAGTCTGGAGCCCTAACCCTGCAGTCTGGAGCCCTAACCCTGCAGTCTGGAGCCCTAACCCTAACCCTGCAGTCTGGAGCCCTAACCCTGCAGTCTGGAGCCCTAACACTAACCCACCAGGTCTGGTACATCCACAGACCTGTGAAACTATCCTGTGTCGAGTGTCCTATTCAAATTCAGACTCTCTTTTTTGATGAAACACTTAAACAGACAAAGACACTCTGGCATTACAGAGGCTAGCCCGTGAAAACAGACATATTTATTTTCTGACAGTTTAGAGAACGTGAGATTTGTCGAGCAGAACCTGATGGGCTCACAGCTGTGTTGATGCTGATTCCAGTAAAAGTACCCAGGGGTCAGGGCCAGAGGTGGAAGGTCAGGGAGAGGCCAGCCATGGCATAGTGGAGGATGTGAGTTAGGGCTGGAGAGGGTTGTTTACCAGAGTGATGTGGAGGTAACCTCACATGTCACAGATCCTCAATGTCAATCTGTCGCCACAAGAACCTTCTCCCCTCCTCCTCTCCCAAACCTCCCTCCCTCCCTCCCTCTCTCTCCCTCCCCCCTCCGTCTCTCTCCCCCCTCTCCCTCCCCCCTCCCTCCCTTTCCCTCCCCCCTCCCTCAAGCCCTCCCCCCTCCTCCCTCCCTCCCTCCCCCCTCCCCTCTCCCTACCTCCCCTCTCTCTCTCTCCCTCCCCCCTCCCTCCCTCCCTCCCTCCCTCCCTCCCTCCCTCCCTCCCTCCCTCCCTCCCTCCCTCCCTCCCTCCCTCCCTCCCTCCCTCCCTCCCTCCCCTCTCTCTCCCTCCCCCCTCCGTCTCCCTCTCCCTCTTTCCTCCTTTCCCTCCCTCCCTCCCTCCCCCCTCCGCTCTCTCTCCCTCCCCCCTCTCTATCTCTCTCTCCTTCCTCCCTGTGTCCGTCTCTCATCCCTCCATCCTCCCCTCCCTTCCCCTCTGGCTTTGCTACCCTCTATCCTGGACTGACTACATCAACCCTTACACGGCCGACCTTGTGCTCTGCACCAGGCTGGTAAACAGCTTACAATATAAGGGGAAAAAATGGATGAAGTTTTATTTTTGAGATAAAGGGTTTCTGAATGAATCACGAAAGGCACGTATGAAAATATATAACAACAATAATACAATAAATAAAATATATAACACAGAAGTCCTAAAGCTAAGCTTGGTCCACACATTCCAGACCGGACTGATATTCAATCACTGATACATTCTATTTACCCACAGTTCACCTTTCACATTGGGCCGGAGGGAAGAAGCACAAATGCGATTATCATGAAGAATTAATCCGGAGATGAGCACAGGGTAATGTATGGTAATTATCCGACAGGATATTCTTACACAGCGATTAGCATATCAGGGGTAGCAGGCAGGCAGGGAGGGCAGAGAGGAGGGAAGAAAGAACACTGGCTGCTGATAAGAAGCATGCTTGTTTTTTATGTTGATGAAAAATGTGGATAGGATGGCTGAAGGCGGTATTTTGACACACGGGCATGTGAACACTCTCTCCCTTCTCTCCCTCCCCCTCCCTCTCTCTTTCCCCTCTTTCTCCCTCCCTCTCTCTCTCTCTCCCTCCCCCCTCTCTCTCTCTCTTTCCCTCCCTCTCTCTCTCTCTCCCTCCCCCCTCTCTCTCTCTCCCTCCCCCCTCTCTCTCTCTCCCTCCCCCCTCTCCCTCCCCCCTCTCTCTTTCCCTCCCTCTCTCTCTCTCTCCCTCCCCCCTCTCTCTCTCTCCCTCCCCCCTCTCTCTCCCTCCCCCCTCTCCCTCCCCCTCTCTCTCTTTCCCTCCCTCTCTCATGTCTGATCTCGCTCATCCACTCACTCTCCGGCTAGCCGTTTCTTCACTATACAACCACACACACACACACACACACACAACCACACACACACACACACACATCTTGTCAGTAGTCATGAAGAGAGGCCTTGTCAGGCAGGAGTTAGTTCCTGTTTCTTATACTCTGACAGACAAAATACATGCACACACACTCAGCACACACACACACTCTCATACAACAGAAGCACTGAGGTCAGTACGAGGCTGCTGAAAGAGCTGCCACTGCTTATTGTGTTCAACATACTCAATACACACACACACACTCACACACACACTCACACACACACACACACACACACACTCACACACACTCACTCACACACACACACTCACTCACACACACACACACTCACACACACACTCACACACACACACACTCATGCCACCACTGAAATACACATTGGCACTCAGACACAGACATACAGCACATGCTGTCTTGAGTCTACATCACCCTGTTTGTCAACATCCTCCATGGCCCAGTGCACTGTAGTCTCTAGGTCTGGGTACAGGTCTGCTGGATCGGTATATTGACTGAGGCTCCTTATCCCAGAATAATAGTGCTCTGATGGGGGCGTCTCAACATCATCACTCTACAGCAGAGCATGTGTGATGGTGGTTACAGCACGACACCACAGCAACATGAATCATTATCTGTTCAAAAGAAGAATGCTGTGCGATGTGTAGTGGTTAATCGAAGGGAAAATAATGTGTTGTTGTATGAGAACACACGCATGCTGGCTCTTTATTAATAGGATTTCTTTATTCAGTCGATTTTTTTCCGTCCCTCTATTCTGTCTCTGATTTACAGTATGTCACCAAGGTCCCTCTTGAGACCTGCTGGGATTGTCTCTCAATGCCTCAAATCTGGGGGTGGTGTTGAGCTGCTGGGGTGGGTCAGGGTGGGTCAGGGTGGGTCAGGGTGGGTTAGGGTGGGTCAGGGTGGGTCAGGGTGGGTTAGGGTGGGTCAAGGTGGGTCAAGGTGGGTCGGGGTGGGTCAGGGTGGGTCAGGGTGGGTCAGGGTGGGTCAAGGTGGGTCAGGGTGGGTCAGGGTGGGTCAGGGTGGGTCAAGGTGGGTCAGGGTGGGTCAGGGTGGGTCAGGGTGGGTCAGGGTGGGTCAAGGTGGGTCAGGGTGGGTCAGGGTGGGTCAAGGTGGGTCAGGGTGGGTCAGGGTGGGTCAAGGTGGGTCAGGGTGGGTCAGGGTGGGTTAGGGTGGGTCAGGGTGGGTCAAGGTGGGTCAGGGTGCGTTCGGCCATGCAGGACACCAGTCTGTTTTGTGAGGCATCTGGGGGCCTGACCCTAACCCTGACCCTAACCCTTTGTGAGGCATCTGGGTGCCTAACCCTAACCCTGACCCTAACCCTAACCCAAAGATCTCTTTGTCTCTCTAACCCTAACCCTAACCTGGCACTGAAACTCCTAACACTCTACCAGGTGGCACACAGTCCTCTCTCAGCAGGACGACAGGAACACACACATACACACAGGAACACACACATACACACAGGAACACACACATACACACACACCCTCTACCTGGATGTTGTTCAGGTTGTAGGGTTTTGTAGACTGCTGATGAGGGAAGGGCTTGGTTCTGCTGAGGGCATGGGCTGATTGGTCGGCTGAGGGAAATGAGGGGCTTGGCTCTGCTAAGGGCATGTGCTGATTGGTCGGCTGAGGGAAATGAGGGCTCCATTTGCTTATTGGTTTGCTGTCGCCCCACTTCTCTGCCCTGAAAAGTTGCTGAAGTGTGTCCTTTCTCAATGGCCTTCAGAGCTTCTGACTGTGAGGACAGGTGGTGCAGGTGTGTGTGTGGGTGTGTCTGTGTGTGTGTGTCTGTGTGTATGTGCGGGGGGGGGATGTCTAACCCTTGCTTAACAATGCCTCCTGCCAAGGAACCACTTACTTACTGTGTCAGACTCAGAACCCAGAAAGAGACTGGAAGATTTCAGAAATCTTTGGGTTAGGGTTAGGGTTAGAAAGACAAAGAGATCTTTGTCTTTCTCAAACAGACATTTATCTGTCATTATTATATTCACTGCATTCAGACTTGTGTGTAACACGTTTAATAACTGTGATGCCCAGTTATCGAGCATCAGGCCAGCTCAGCATGACCCTCAGGTCACAGTGTGCTCCACCAGGCTGACCCTCAGGTCACAGTGTGCTCCACCAGGCTGACCCTCAGGTCACAGTGTGCTCCACCAGGCTGACCCTCAGGTCACAGTGTGCTCCACCAGGCTGACCCTCAGGTCACAGTGTGCTCCACCAGGCTGACCCTCAGGTCACAGTGTGCTCCACCAGGCTGACCCTCAGGTCACAGTGTGCTCCACCAGGCTGACCCTCAGGTCACAGTGTGCTCCACCAGGCTGACCCTCAGGTCACAGTGTGCTCCACCAGGCTGACCCTCAGGTCACAGTGTGCTCCACCAGGCTGACCCTCAGGTCACAGTGTGCTCCACCAGGCTGACCCTCAGGTCACAGTGTGCTCCACCAGGCTGACCCTCAGGTCACAGTGTGCTCCACCAGGCTGTGATGACGGGTTTACTGTGGTGGGTCCTTGTTCTCCAGGACTCTGAGGTAAAACGTCCACTAACAGATCCACAGAGAGGAACTGTTGGTACTTTGTATTGTTTATGTCTATATTTCTGCCTTCTGTGGAACTTCCACACTCCAGCATGTGTTAATCAACGTTAATTGGCTTTAATTAGCTTATAGTAATTAATTTTGTTTATTTGTGTAAATGGTCCCACTGGGTTGCCTGTTCATCTCGTTAAGGCCAATTAGCTGCAATTAACACTCGCTAATGAGATGGATTTGGAGTCCAAAACAAACAGTGTGCACCCTGGCTGTCCAGGCTGTTCTGGCCTCTTGTGAGAGAGAGGCCAGGTGAGGGCAGCACCCTGGGGGGCTGAGGAGTAACTCCCCTCTGCTTACTGGGGCCTCTCTCTCTCTGTGTCTCTCTCTCTGTGTGTGTGTCTCTCTCTCTCTCTCTCTCTCTCTCTCTCTCTCTGTGTCTCTCTCTGTGTGTCTCTCACTCTCTCTCTCTCTCTCTCTCTCTCTCTCTCTCTCTCTCTCTCACTCTCTCTCTCTCTCTCTCTCTCTCTCTCTCTCTCTCTCTCTCTCTCTCTGTGTTTTAGGTCTCTGTGAAGAGACCTAAACTAAACGGTTTTGTTACTCTTGGTTTCTCTTTTCCTTGTGGAGAGGATGCTTCTGTGTGTGTGTGCCACAACATCAATTGATATTTTATTTTCAGTACATCATTCGTATACCTATTAATTCATTGCATGTCAGTGTTTATACAATCCTATATTACAGTCATAGATTCCCTGTTTTCAAAGCAGAGGTTGCTGTACACATGTAGCATATGGAGGTGTACCAGCAACCCTGTCCTCTGTACCAGCACCCTGCTGTCCTCTGTACCAGCACCCTGCTGTCCTCTGTACCAGCACCCTGCTGTCCTCTGTACCAGCACCCTGCTGTCCTCTGTACCAGCACCCTGTCCTCTGTACCAGCACCCTGCTGTCCTCTGTACCAGCACCCTGCTGTCCTCTGTACCAGCACCCTGTCCTCTGTACCAGCACCCTGCTGTCCTCTGTACCAGCACCCTGCTGTCCTCTGTACCAGCACCCTGCTGTCCTCTGTACCAGCACCCTGCTGTCCTCTGTACCAGCACCCTGCTGTCCTCTGTACCAGCACCCTGCTGTCCTCTGTACCAGCACCCTGTCCTCTGTACCAGCACCCTGCTGTCCTCTGTACCAGCACCCTGTCCTCTGTACCAGCACCCTGTCCTCTGTACCAGCACCCTGCTGTCCTCTGTACCAGCACCCTGTCCTCTGTACCAGCACCCTGTCCTCTGTACCAGCACCTACATACTAAATGTATGTTGTTTTTTTGTCACTATGTTTTTTCACTATTTACTAAATAGCCTATTTTTTCATTTGTAATTGCTTGTGTTTGTGTGTATATATGTATGATGGAGAGGGGGTTACAAAATTAAACAGTGTAGAACTGTTTTATTGTAATTACTGTGATTATTATGTTTGCTTATTCCATGTTGAAACTATGTTGTATGTGTCGTATTTGCTATGAGAACGTGTTCTCAATCTAGCCTACCTGGCTAAATAAAGGTGAAATAAAAAAATAAAGGGGTCTTTTTACACAACTTATTTCCATTTTCTTACAATTTGGTCATACTGCTGGGTGTTGATATCTCAATGGGCACAACACAGTCTTACGTATGCACAAGCCATTCTATTCATCTGCTTGACGTGTCTGCAGGAGCCATTCTATTCATCTGCTTGACGTGTCCCCAACGTCAAGCCGCAAGAGGCAGCGGTGAACTATGCGGCGAACTATGGCGAAAATAAAGCGTCGCGTCTCTCGTGATCTATGGGCTAGAAAATTAAGCCCATCCAGCGGTGTTGGCTTTTTATTCAACTACTGCTCCTTCACTCACTTGAGGCCATGAAGGCAAACACTGCAAGGTGTTGTCTTCTCGTGCTGCTTCTGTCGTGTTTTCATGGTTCCATCAGTTAAGAGACAGATTTCATGAGACCGATCCAGGATTTCACTTTATATTTTCTATGTCCCAAATTCTCTGAGTTGCTGTTTTGTATTTTGATATATTTTCATGTCATTTATTGATGCCTATAAATGGACAATGAAGAAAATAATTCTGCACGGATTTTGGTACCAAAATAAATATTCCACGTTCAAGAAGATATCTGAAATGTTTCAGTTCATATGGGGCTGATTGTTCTCCATTTCCCCAGGCGGCATATATCAGCGACGCGCAGGGCTGCGACCGTGGGGACAAGCCTGCTATCTCCTGGTTCAGCCTCACTGGAAGGCCCACGTGCATTGCCCACCGCGCGATAATATCTGTAAAGAATGAGCGCCTATCGCTGGACATTATATTATAATCATTAGTGATCCATGCTCTTTCACCCGAAATGTAGAATAAGCTCAGACACATTAATCTATGTAGCAGCGTGTCCAGGCTTCAGGCTTCTTCTCTCTCCTCGTCAGAGGATGAAGTACGATTTGTCTGTCAAGGCACCATGCTGGCCTTCTTTTGCTAATCAAACGTGGGAAAATGTTTTTTGTAGATCGATTGGCTAATGTCCAGAATAAACATATTTTTTTGTGAAACGAAGCTCTAGGACTATAATTGTGGAAACATTGTTTTAGGCAAATTCATAGAAATATAAATGTGAAGAGATGCGCTTGTAGCCTATAAAAACAATCAAATAGTCTGCGCTGAGTAAGGCTACCATTACAAGTATTTAATTACAATGTACATTAAAATAAGCATGCAATAACATGATAAACAAAACAAAAATGTCGGTTTAATTTAAATGTGCTGCTATCCCAACTAAAAAGCTACGCCAAAATCTGAATTGGAGCATGTTGATGTCATTTGAAGAATACATTTAGGCCTATGAGCGACTGTAATTTACTCCAAATAGTTTTCACTACAGATAATCCATGTGTAATATTATCTACTTGCGTTCACGCAGTGTCAGCTTCCCACAATAAATACGCGCCTTCTATAAAAGGTTCATTTAAAAAAACAAGAAAACTAATTTAGACGATAGCGGGACATCACCAAAATGTGCCGATATGAAATCATAAGTCTTGTTATTGTAATGAAATACTGTACCTTGAGTATCTGTTCAGTATATCTCTCCGCACACCAAGTGCAATTTCGAGTAGCCTATAGTTTTCTTGATTTAATGCGTTTCCAAACCAGTACTATGTGTATGTTGAAAAGGGCCATTATTCGCTGTCCCTGGTCCTTAGCGGGTCCCGGAGAATTTAGAGGGGCATAATTGCCACTCTACCATCAAGCTGCTGATTGGTTTTGATTCAACATGACGTCACGAGACTCTGAATAAGGCTAGCTTGTGCGCTCTCTAAAACAGACGTATTCTGCTGCTGCCGCCTAGACACGAGTGTCACTTCCGGAGGATCGGACTATTAGGTCTGAAATTATAGGAAATTGAACATATTTGACAATGCAATTTAATTCAGTTTTAGGCCATCTTAAATCAGATGTCGTGGTCTCAATGTATTCATGCGTAATCCATGCGCTCAAGGGTTAGACACATCTACGCTCCGGGTCATCATTCCCTTGATGAGGCCTGTCTGTTCTCAAGTTTTAGCTCGTGCGATGTGCAGTCTGTGTTAAGTTGTGCGGCTCTGTCCAAGTATATCAAGAACCCTAACCCTCAAGAAGGACTGCATGGAGAAGGACTTTTTAGTAGAGCTGGAGGTTGAGAGGCTCTGATCCGGGTGTGTTGTGGGTGACTGGACCCTCCGGAGGTGGGCTGGAGAGGGCACGTCAGGACCTATCAACCCCACTCTGGAGATACAGAAAAGGGAAAGAGAACTGACCCGATTGCTGGAAATAAAACTCAAAACATGGTTCATTGTGCTGGCTGTGAAAGGCCCATTCTAGACAGGTTCCTACTCAATGTTCTGGACAGACCGTGGCACATAAAATGTGTACAGTGCTGTGAATGTAAATGCAATTTGACTGAAAAATGTTTTTCAAGAGAGGGGAGATTGTACTGCAAAAACGACTTCTTTAGGTAAGCAAACCCACCCGCAATGTGCAGCGAACAGACACCAGTTATTCCGTGATGGCAACAAAAATTGCCAAGTGTTAGTCTTTTTCCGTTACTTAATGTCTATGTAAAAAAATGTTTAAGAAAACAAAAATAAAATACTAAATATTTTGCTATAGGCCTTTGTAAAGTGTTTATAATGTGTGTGGAATCTAAACCCCATGCACGGCCTTCAAAAATGAAGATAAAGACCAGATCAGGACGGCTCCGATTATGAACGGTGATCCACCCAAAGCTGCTGCATTAAAACTATATCACCGTGTTCTGGGACGGATTCTGAAAAATCGTCCTTTGTTTACATGGCGCTGCACGCGACAAGCTGCGGGGAGGAGAATTATGCCAAGATTCCTGGCGGAGGTCTTGCAGCACGTTCTGCCAGTCGGCTCACTCGCGTATGTTTGCAGTGACTCAAGTGAAATATGCGATTAGACGGATTTGAATAATAAAAAAGCTCTGTGGAAAACCAAACCAGCAACATAGGCTACTTAAGGTCAGAATGGGATACAGCCTACAATTTGCTAATATAGGTTAGATTGGCTTTTGGTAATTATTTAATGGGTGCTCTTATAGGATTACGCACATTAAATTACAGATATTTGTAGAATTTGTCACAACAATGGATAATATACTACAATATGAACATTTAATCCAAGTATAACTAAAACGAATTATAGCCTAACACAAGCCATTTAGTCAGATGTTCATGTGTTGCATTATGCTTTCATAAAAAATAAAAGCAGAATTTAAAAAACGTGGACAGCATGAAATTGAATAACATTTTTGAATTGAATTGAATAAACACTTTTTCGCGTCAAATAAAAATTCACAGCGTTGGTTGCATTTGTTTGAAAAAATGTTTAATTTGGTCCTATTTATTTAACTGATTTTTTAAATCTATTCTTCTCGTTTTTCCTGTTTAGGAGGTTTGGCACTAAGTGTGGAGGCTGTGCACAGGGGATCTCCCCCAATGACTTAGTTCGGAGGGCAAAGAGCAAAGTGTTTCACCTCAACTGTTTCACTTGTATGATGTGTAACAAACAGTTATCTACCGGAGAGGAACTTTATATACTAGACGAATTCAAGTTTGTTTGCAAAGAGGACTACTTAAGCAGCAACGGAAAGGAGACTACTCTTCTCTCAGGTATGGAGCCATGATTCACCTCCACTAATAATAACACGAAGGGAAGTGTCGGTTGTCTTTTTGGTTGGAATAGTTTTGGCAAACTGGGATAGTTGACAATAAAGCAGAGCATTGATTTTTTATTATCACACAAATATAGGCCTAATTATTACTAAAGCCATAATGAGGCTTGAATGTAGGCTAGGCCTTTTTTATGATAATTTGAACTATCAGCACGGTTATTTTTAGTATAGGTCTATTCCTATTGTGAATGTGAAATTATTTAGCCTGCGTTAATTGTGTTACTATACATGTATTATTCCTGCTGTTTTAGGTGTAGTTAACTGTTTAAAATAATTTAAAGTTACGATTATTTGGCTTCTTTTTTTTCTAACGACAGTCACGACCTGCAGTGACCCAAGTCTGTCTCCAGATTCCCAAGACCCTCAGGAAGATAGTAAAGATTCAGAAATCGGGCCTCTCTCTGATAAAGACACGTGCAATAATGAAAATGACGAGCAGAATGTCGGGGGGAAACGACGTGGGCCGCGAACCACTATCAAAGCCAAGCAGCTCGAGACCCTGAAAGCTGCTTTTGCCGCTACGCCGAAACCCACAAGACACATTCGAGAACAGCTCGCGCAGGAGACTGGGCTCAACATGAGAGTTATTCAGGTGAGATAAAAAAAAATCCATACGCTACAACTGGTCATCTTGTCACATTTAGGTCTAAAATAAAACAAAAATCGTTTATAACTGCATAGGCTACGTGATGACATTGCAATGACAGATACTGTGGGCAATATCCTACCTTATCTACACATTTTGCAGTCAAATCACAGTTTGATATTTTGTAGGCCTAAATGGAAACAACCTTTAAAGGGAATTGAACTGGATGGTTAATCTAGTACATTTTGGCCTCCAAATTTTGAGGTGCAGCATATGTAATAAATTATTAGTTATTTTTTATAATACCATTATTGTAATTTCACAAATCAATATGCTGCTATCAGTATTGTGTCAACCGTCAGTGTGTGTTTGTGCAGGTATGGTTCCAGAACCGGAGGTCTAAAGAGCGCCGTATGAAGCAGTTGAGTGCGCTCGGCGCGAGAAGGCACGCGTTCTTCCGCAGTCCACGGCGCATGAGAACGCTTGTTGACCGACTGGAACCCGGGGAGCTGATCCCCAATGGACACTTCTCCTACTATGGAGGTATGCGAGGTTCACTTAGTGACAGTCATGGTTGAATTATATTTTAATCCAATTATCATTTTGTCGCTGTTATCATGGTAGCCGGTGCAGTGATGTACAAAAATGGTTATACATGAAATGCATGCAGTTGCTGTATCAATAGCCTATACATCAGATCCATATGAGGATGTTGGTAAAATGGAGTTGATTACTTTGTATAGTATGTTCTGCTATATGTTCATGAATATGCATATTTTCAAAGTTTTTCTTCAAAACAGTATCTATAATTTCGATGACACCACTCCTAATGATCCTGTTGTGTGTGCAGATTACCAGAGTGAATACTACGGTCCTGGAGGGAATTATGAGTACTTTGTCCCGGGGCCCCCATCCTCCCAGGCCCAGACCCCTGCAGACCTGGGCTTCGTGGCCTCCTCCGGCCCCGCGGGCACCCCCCTGGGGGCCCTGGACCCCCACCTGGCCCCCCCTGGAGAAGTGCCCTGCTACACAGACATCATCTCTCACCACCCTGCGGACTCCCCCAGCCCTGAGCCCAACGGGCCCGGCTCCATGCACAGCGTCTCCAGTGACATGTGTGGGCCCGGCACACCCTTTACCACGCTGTCGCTGAACAGCGGCTACAGCAACCAGCTGTCCCACCCCTCGTCCGAGATGAGCGAAGGCACGGTCTGGTAGTCAAGAGCCTGCAGCCACACGGCACAATGACCCTGAATGATTATGTCCTGAATTATTTTTATCCATTTTATTTATTTATTGTCGCTTTATGTCATAAATGAATTGGATCCATTGACAATTACCTTTAATGCTATTGATGTTTGACATGTTTAATGGCTAAAGGGTTAGGGTTAATTTTAGCAGTTACAAACTCAAACTGCTATTTGAGTGTGTTGTTTGTATAACAGCAACACGTGAACTCTTACTACCTGGAGCTTCTCGTAGCTTTCACAAGTATTTAATTTAAATGTTCTACAAATGTTGTTTCTCTATATAATTCAGTCTTATTTATTTGAGGTATTGTTATATTTAATTTTACAAATTATAATCGCCTTCAAAAGGAGAACTTTAAAAAGTTGTTAACCCTTTAGTTGATAGGAAAAAAAAACTTGAATCTTAAGATGAGGTCAATCTTGGATAAATGGTTGGATGGTTTGGGGGTTTAGAACAGTCAGCTGTTTACATACATTCTGCAGTGACCACTTCAGGGGTTTGCATATTAGCATTGTTTTAAACCTCTTGATTCCAATAGAAAGAACTCTTTCAAGCAACAAACCAAACTTTTGTATCTATTCAATTTATAATATGGTTGTTATTCCTCACTGTGCTAGATTGTATGATATGTGTTATAAAAAAAATTACATGTTATGTAAAAACACTCATAGACAGTTGCCAAATAAGGATCACAGCACAAACCCTGGAAGTGCTTGCACCTCCTCTTCTGAACATACTGTAGGATGTGTAACAGCATGTGAGCCCAGCATGATCAGGTGTGGTCTCTCTAAAGGTCACTGTGCAAGAAGCAAGCACAACTCAAATTGAACAGTCATAACTTTTATGTCTTTATATGAAAGCCAAATTATTAAACATTGATGGTCAAATGTGCAACCAGAAGCTGTTTTTTTATATCAACTTTTTGTGACGTATTTAACTGCTCTGATAAACCCAAGCCTATATGTGACCTCCAGTGCATATTAGACCATTCACTGTACAATAAAACACATTGAAGCTATATCAGTTCAAACTGGTTATTACAATAGGCTACAAGTTGGCTCAAATCACTGCTAATTGTACATATGCTTACTATTGTAAAGTACAAATAATCATAGCCCAATAGAACCCTGTTTATCTTGGGAATTTTGCTCAAATTTAAGTGAATCAAAATAACTGACACACAGAGACACACTGACACACACAAAGTCTACCTTAAAGGGATGTATCAAATGCGTTTGTGCTTTACTTGCACTTTGATGTCCGTAATATATATACATTTTTAATTAGGAACAAAGTATGTAGGGCCAAAAAGAGGAAGCTGTCATAACTGGGATTAGGATGACATGTTAATGAATATCCATGTTAGGTTATATTTGTTAAAGCTCACTGAACTTTTATACACAACATTCTGCATTGCAGCTCGTTTCTACTCACACGTAAAAAAACAAAAAAAACAACCACACAATATGTTGCTCTAAACTTGAGGATGTCGTTGTCACCTATGGACAATTGCAGTAAGAACCGCTCACACACGCCACCCTGGTTTACAAAACGAGCAGAATGAACAGGCGCGTATTGGTGACGTAGTATGCAATCATCAATATGCGATTTTAAAAATCGGTAACGCGCAACCCCCTGGAACAACAGCGTGTATTGTACATTGCACAATGGCTGGATCAATATCACAGCAGCTGGAAGATTTATTAAACCCTCTCCCAAAGTTCGTGGACCCGGAGGATGATCACGATGAGGGTATGTACTATATTAACAAGGAAGAAATAAGCAGTTCTTGTCTGCAGTAACAGTTCAACCCACCGGCCGGCGAGCCTCATGCCTTGGGCATGTGTGTTGCACCGCTATCTAGCTAGCGAGCGAGATGCAAAGGCAGCTACTAAAGTCAGCACTGGCACACCCCGTCTTCTCAATACAACATAAAAGCGTACACATAAGGTGTACAATATGTGTCTGTTAACTGTTGTATTTACATAGTTATGGTGACATAGACCGCTAACTTGCTGGATGGGACTAGTGAAATCCTTTTCACGTTAGCTCGATATGTGTAGTTGAATCATTACATTTATGCATTTAGCAGACGCTTTTATCCAAAGCGACTTCCAAGAGAAAGCTTTACAAAAGAGCATAGGTCACTGATCATAACAACGAGGTAGTCCCAAACATTGCAAGCAGCCAAAACATGCAGCATACATTGTGAAAAAAAAAGTGCCAAAGGGAAGACCCATAAGAGCATGCAGTTATACAAGTTACAAATTAAAACAACATGAACCACAAAAAGTGCAAGACTGTACCTGTAGAAGAACAATCAACAGTAAAATATATCATAGTGAGTACAAGAGTTAACTTCGTTATAACTAACCTACAAGAACAATAAGTCACTCAATAAGTGTCGTTGTGATCCTGGAGGAAACTAACATCAGGTGATCAGCAATCAAGACTCGTTTAATACTTTTAAAAATGTTTTAAGACCGTACAGAGTACTCTGTTGCACTCTGTTACCACACAACTATGTGGTAAACTATAGTTGAACATGTGAAGTTTGCTAGCTTTACAGATCTTTTGTGAATCAACAACTATATACTGTTACATGGTAACATACTGAATGGTAACTCGTAGCATAAACAAACATGTCCTTTTGGCTATTTTGACTTTAAATTGCTTGCCAATGTGTGTGTTATTTCCAGAGACTAAAGCCAAGGTGATAGATACTTTTGATGAGGGTGATGAGGAAGAAAATGGCGTGTCTTTGAGCGCACTGCGGAAACAGGCCACAGCCCTACTGCCAGAAACTGACAGCAGGTACCTGGGGAAGACCACCTCTCGCAAGGAGCTGCTGAGGGACATTACAGGCTCTGGTGAGTGCAGGAACACCTTTTTTTCTTTCTTGGGTAGACTTAAAATACCCAAGGAGGTAGTAAACTATGTATGGAAGTTGGGCTAGGAGGTTGTGGAGGCTGGGCTAGGAGGTTGTGGAGGCTGGGCTAGGAAGTTGTGGAGGCTGGGCTAGGAGGTTGTGGAGGCTGGGCTAGGAGGTTGTGGAGGCTGGGCTAGGAGGTTGTGGAGGCTGGGCTAGGAGGAGCCTTGCTGTGGTGTGGCTGTGGGAGGGTTAGGGTTAGGAGGAAGGTTAGACTGGTCTACAGTGACCCTCAGGTCAGTAAAGTGTCAACAGGAAACATCCTTCTGTGGAACTCTGCCCTCTTGTGGTCTTGAAAGAGGCCCCTGCTCAGAAGACTACCTTCTGAGCAGTCACAACAACATACTAGTCCTAACCTAATACTAGTTTGATGTTCTGGCCAATGCTCTACAAAGATTTACTGGGATGCATTACACAACACAAATCTCTGTATCGTCAACACTGGTCCAGTACAACGTGTCAGTGTCTCCCTTCCAGTGTTCTCCCTGTTGTACTCATCAGTTCATCCCACAGACCTCCTCTGTGTGGATCACAATGCATATTACAAAAGCTTCAGTTTGGTGTGGGGGCCTTCTTGTTGGTTAAATAGACACAATGTTTTGCACTTAACTAATCTAATCCCAGTTTATACAAACATAATGCGGTGATTAAGGCAGAGATTTGCAAGTCAAACACAGGGGCATCTAATCAATGCAAGCCCACTAAACTGTTGATTACTGCTGTAAACAGATTGGTTCACGGCACATGGACATATTATTCGGAATCTACAAGCTAGACAATAACAGCCTACATGACATAACGACCTACATGACATGTTGTGAATTGAACACAACTTTGGTCTTTTAGGAGATGATGAAGATGATATTGAGGATGAAGGTGAAGAAGAGGAGGAGGGTGATGGCAGTGATGAAGAGGAGGGTGATGGCAGTGATGAAGAGGAGGGTGATGGCAGTGATGAAGAGGTGGAAGAGGAGGCTCTGGAGGACAGAGGGGAGGCGGGGCTGTCCGAGGTTGGAGGCTTGGTGTCCAGGATGAAGAGCGCTGAGTTGACGTCTTCCTCAACGATGGACTTCCACATGCTGACGGCAGAGATGGACGACCTGGGGGAGGACCACATGGAGGGAAGCTCCGAGGAGGACGGAGAGAGCCAAGAGGAGGAGGAGGACACAGAGGAGGAGGAGATGGAAGAAGAAGATCTGGGAGCTGTGAGGACTTTCTCTAAGGAGAAGGTAGATGAAGAGGTGGAGAAGGGGAAGGCAGTGAAAGACCAGCTGGGTATGTAATGCTCTGCTGTGTGGAGCTGCTGTTGTAGAACTGAGCTATTCTGCTCAGCGATAGATGTTATTATCGATTGTGTTTCATCCATACAGCTCTTTGGGACCAACTGCTTGAGGGACGAATCAAAATCCAGAAAGCTCTTGTGACAGCCAATCAGCTTCCTCAGCCCCAGACCTTTCCAGAGTTCAAGAGGAGGGGAGGAGCTGAGTTGGCGGGAGCGCTGAAGAACAGTAAGTAGTTTGACACCAGGACCGTTTTATCATCCCTCAAAAACACATGCTGGATATTTAATTAGTTGCTTGTCTAAAAAAACATGATGACATCACATGATGATGATGATGTACAAATACAAGATGAGTGATTCGGCTGTCAACATTCCACTTCATCAAAATAAATGTAAAATAAAATCTTCACTTTCTGCCTGGTAACAACAGCTGATGGATAACAGTCCCAGTGGCTATTTCAGTGTTTTTCAAGTTATGCAGTGCCAAAAACATGCATTCCTTTTTTATAATAAATGTAAAATACAACAAATGTGTTTACATGAGGACCTAAAGAGTTTGGCTACTAGAGGCAGTTCCAGTGATATCACTGCAGGATCCCTAAGGTTTTGTGTTTGAGTCCTTGGTAGGGTTAGGTAGGAACCCTCTCTGTACTCAAGGCTTGATCATCCTCCCCCCTCCCTGAAGATCACTCGGCACAGTGTTATAATCAATGCCCACAGTAATAGGATTCCTGTGGCCACGGGCAATTAATACAGTTTTCTCTCTCTCTACACCCCCCCCCCCTCCACGCTACGAGACACTGGCTTCTTCTCATTTGCATATTTATTGCATTGGACTCAAATCTGGCGAGTGATTGATGTGGAGCCTGCCTCCTGAATTTTTAGCGTTCCATTATTATGAGGGAGGAGGGGGGCGTGCTGGTGGATTCCTGATAAAGTTAAAGAGGACCCAGTCAGTTCCCCTCCTCTCTCTTCATTCGCCCAGCAAGTCTGGAGAGGTTAGCGGCCCCGCTTTAATGGGTGTTGACAAGACGTGGACCACCAAGCCTAGGATCTGAAGGACTGCGGCCCCAGTCAGTCATGCCGGGGATAACAGGCTTGTTTATTGTTTTGGTTTGACAGGCGAAGTTGGGAGAGATATTGTTATAATTATGTAGCAGTGTGGTCGCTACTGCGATTGTCCCTACCCAAGACAAATCAATATTTTACAGATTTAGTTTGACAGACGAGGACAGCCACCCTCCTAAAGGGGATACCGTAGAACCCTAACTCTTCTGAATGATACTGTTAAAGATAATGTTATTGGGTAGATTTATCTAGATAAATCCCTTTCTGATTATCCTGATAGGGTAACAGGGGTCTCTGTGAAGATGGTTATAAGTGCTGCTAACACCCTCCCTCCCTCCCTCCCTCCCTCCCTCCCTCCCTCCCTCCCTCCCTCCCTCCCTCCCTCCCTCCCTCCCTCCCTCCCTCCCTCCCTCCCTCCCTCCCTCCCTCCCTCCCTCCCTCCCTCCCTCCCTCCCTCCCTCCCTCCCTCCCTCCCTCCCTCCCTCCCTCCCTCCCTCCCTCCCTCCCTCCCTCCCTCCCTCCCTCCCTCCCTCCCTCCCTCCCTCCCTCCCTCCCTCCCTCCCTCCCTCCCTCCCTCCCTCCCTCCCTCCCTCCCTCCCTCCCTCCCTCCCTCCCTCCCTCCCTCAGGTCACAAAGCCCTGAAGGCCCTCCAGAGGTCTCTGCTAGAGCTTCAGGACCAGCTGCTGTACCAGAGCCCTGACACCAGGCCCCTGGCCCTGGGCAGGAGGTGGGGAGAACACAGGTCAGGTTACCTCCAGTCTAGAAGTACTCGTAGTCATGCATACTGCATGTAGGTTGTTTGTATTTGTTTATTTCTCTGTGCATCAGCATGTTTCAGCATTTGACAGTGGCTGTGACTTCTACAGTGAGGAAGAGGAGATTCAGAGTGATGAAGAGGAGCAGGAAGCAGGGCAGGAAGTGGGGGTTTCCGTGGCACCCGGAGGGAAGGCGGGGCCTCCCAAGCGTAAGCTAGACATGGCAGAGTACCCAGAGTTCATGGCGAAGCGATTCGCAGCCTTCCAGCCATACAGGGACTCCACACTGCAGAGCTGGCATGACAAGACCAGACTGGCACTGGGGAAAGGGGCCAAGGTTAGAACACACACACACTCATATACACACACATGTGTACACACACACAAACACGTATGTGGGTGCCTTGTATGCACCTGCAGAGTCAGAGAATTCTCATAATTCAAGTTTCCTGTCTCGAGTCAGAGAGACAAGTAACCATGTCTGTTTCTGAAGGCAGAGATTAAGAGTGAACTGCCTCCTCCCCTTCTCCCTCCCCTGTGCTGGGCTCCAGGGCTTTGGGGCGTTCGACCGCAGCGTGGTGACCCAGGTGGAGCAGGTACTGCTGGACACGGAGAGGCTACTGAGACGTACCCAGACCCCCCGCTCAGAGTACCGTGTCCTGGGGAGGAAGGAGAGGCCTGGAGACAACCCCACAGAGACAGGGGGGGAGGTGAGACAGGGGGTAGGGGACGGGGACGGGGGTAGGGGACAGGAGGGGGGGGGGGGGGTGAGGTCCAAGAGCTTGGAAGTGTCTCTCGCAAGTTGTCCTGCAGGAGAGTGCCGTGTCCATATCGGGGATGGAGACATTTAGCTGTTACAGCGCTAACTGACTGAGATACATTTAGCTGTTACAGCGCTAACTGACTGAGATACATTTGCTCGCTATCTTAATTGAATCTAGCCAGCGACTGCAGCATTGAACTATATTAACCTGAAATGTAGTCAGTAGCGAGTCCAGAATGATACAAAGCAGGTTGTCTGATACATCCTGGCAGAGCGCTTGTTTCAGCAGTGTAGATTAGAAGCCCGACCACCATCCCTCTCCCTCTGCCAGCTATGTCAGTTTATCTGGAGAGCAGCCTGTTTATCTGGAGAGCAGCCTGTTTATCTGGAGAGCAGCCTGTTTATCTGGAGAGCAGCCTGTTTATCTGGAGAGCAGCCTGTTTATCTGGAGAGCAGCCTGTTTATCTGGAGAGCAGCCTGTTTATCTGGAGAGCAGCCTGTTTATCTGGAGAGCATCTGGAGTTTATGGCTTCACCTGCCGTGCTGCATGACTGAGAGCTCTCTGCTCCCCCACCTGCCGTGCTGCATGACTGAGAGCTCTGCTCCCCCCCCACCCCCTACCCCCCTTTCCCCTCAGGAGGGGGAGGAGCAGCTGAAGGCCAACGCCCACCTCAGATACCTGGACCAGGAAATCTTTGATGATGATGACTTTTATCACCAGGTAACCATAACTCTAAACTACACCACCCAGCTGGCGCACAATGAAGCATGAAGCATGGATTGTTCACCAGTATCTCAGCTAACCCAGCCTCAGCCAGAGTTCTTAGTCAGAAACTCTCTGCAGACCAGGAATCACACTTGTGTTTCTGCGTGTTGGATCAGCATCTGACCCATGGCTATGTTTGGTGTGTGTGTTTGGATGTGTAAGAGATCTCTGTCTCTCTCTGTCTGTCTCTCTGTCTGTCTGTCTCTCTCTCTCTCTGTCTCTCTCTCTCTCTGTCTCTCTCTCTCTCTCTCTCTCTGTCTCTCTCTCTCTCTCTCTCTCTGTCTCTCTATCTGTCTCTCTGTCTCTGTGTGTGTGTGTGTGTATGAAGGGCTTGTCTTCAGGCCCAGCCTGAGGGACTGAACTCTGGGCTGCAGGATGAGAGGGACTGATTGCAGGGCTGTCCGGTAGATCAGATTGAGGTTAGGGTTAGTCCTTCCCCGGAGCTGACTGTGACGGAGAGACACAGATAGGAGGCACTTGATTTAGTCCTGGGGGTGTCCCCGGACTCACCTCTCTGCTTGGTTCCTCAGCTGCTGAGAGAACTGATCGAGCGCAAGACGAGCACAGCCGATCCCAACGACCAGGTGGCCATGGGCAGGTGAGACCACACCTGTGTGTGTGTGTGCGTGCGTGCGTGTGTGCGTGTGTGTTTGCGTGCGTGCCTCACCCTGATATTGTGTGCTTGTGTGTGTGACCCTCCCAGACAGTGGCTGGCCATCCAGAAGCTGCGCAGCAAGATAAAGAAGAGGGTTGACACCAAGGCGAGCAAGGGTCGCAGAGTCAGGTGAGACAAGGGAAGGAGGTGAGACCAGGGAAGGAGGTGAGACCGGGGAGGGAGGGGAGACTGGGGAGGGAGGGGAGACTGGGGAGGGAGGGGAGACTGGGGAGGGAGGGGAGGGAGGGGAGACCGGGGAGGGAGGGGAGACCGGGGAGGGAGGGGAGACCGGGGAGGGAGGGGACACCGGGGAGGGAGGGGACACCGGGGAGGGAGGGGAGACCGGGGAGGGGAGGGGACACCGGGGAGGGGAGGGGACACCGGGGAGGGAGGGGAGGGGGAGACCGGGGAGGGAGGGAAGACCGGGGTGGACCTTGAACCCTGCTGCTACCAAGCTCACTCCTCCCTCGTCTTTTTATAGAAATATGATGCAAATTACACTTCCTGAGATTTGTAAAAGTTGTTATTTCTCCGTTTATTAAGAGTGGAAGTGTTAGGCTGTGTCTGAGGCTGTGTCTGAGGCTGTGTCTGAGGCTGTGTCTGAGGCTGTGTCTGAGGCTGTGTCTGAGGCTGTGTCTGAGGCTGTGTCTGAGGCTGTGTCTTTGTCTGCAGGTTCCACATCCACAGTAAGCTGGTGAATTTCATGGCTCCCATCGACCACAGCTCCATGAATGATGATGCCCGGTGAGTATCTTCTTATTGACGTGAGACTGGAGATGAAGCTGCTTCCTCTGGCGTCCTCATCGATCTGCTCTCAGCTCTGTGCTCAACCCTCCCTGAGTGTTGTGTGCGAGCCTCCTCTCTCTTGGTATTGGTTATAGATAATGGTGCTGTGGATGACAAGGCAGGTATAGGGTTCAGCACAACCTGTTTTTTGTTAGGAATATAAGAGGACATGAGTGATCTCATGTCTGTGCCCCTCTCTCTCTCTGTCTCTCCCAGTCTCTCCTCTCGTGTGTGTCTCTCTCTCTTCCAGTCTCTCCTCGTGTGTGTGTCTCTCTCTCTTCCAGTCTCTCCTCGTGTGTGTGTGTGTGTGTGTCGCTCTCAATCCCCCTCTCTCTCTCTCTCTCCCAGTCTCTCCTCGTGTGTGTGTGTCTCTCTCAATCCCCCTCTCTCTCTCTCTCTCCCAGTCTCTCCTCTGGGCTCAGGCAGGGCTGTGAGTGCAGTCTCCAAGCTTGTGAGTGCTGTCTCCAAGCTCTCAGTATTCCCTAGCCTGTGTTTACCAAGCACTGGCAGAATGACAATGTATGTATTATGTGCTGATGATGTGGGGTATTATAATCCGTGACCCTGGTGGTGCATCTCAAACAGGGATTGGGGATTAAGCCCCCCTGTGGCAGGTCAAGGGCCCGGGGGAACCCTGCCACCTCCAACTCACTGGGTCTGAATGAAACGGCCATGCAGACCATGTTACCCCCCTCCCTCCTTTATGACCATTCAGAAATCACCTTTCCAGAAATCAGACCACATCTGTTCATCTTCTGTTTCTGATTTTTTGCGTTGTGTTTGACTGACACGAGTGGGGTCTGTCGAGGAGCTGAGAGTCTCTCATCCTGGGAGAGGCAAGCAGCGACTCCCAGGGTGTGTGTCTGTCGAGGCTACAGATACTCGTGTGGAGGTGGTAATCAGACCGGCCCAGGGCTCAGTAACAACCTCTCAGCTGCCGCTCACCATGCAGGCAGCGTGGGGCATCTCTCAAGTGGTTGAGACATGAATGTGGAATTCTCTCTGCTCCTGGTGCATGATTGAGTCCTCTTTCTTTCCTCCCTTTTCACTCTCGCCCCATCTCCTGTCTCTCCCACTGATTTCCTCTTCTCCATCACATTCTAATATATTGTCTACTTGGCTGGCAACATAAGGTTTTTTTGGGTGGAACCTCCCAGCCAGAATTTGTCTTTTCAAAGTGGTTAAAAATGAATAAAGAATAAAAGCTTTTTTTTCCCGTTTGGTGCAGGACTGAACTGTACCGTTCACTATTTGGAAAGAACTTGAGTGATGGTGTCGTTCAGGAGTGACCAGGCCAGGGACACGAGCCATACCAGGGACACAAGCCGGGCCAGCATTATGCAAATCAAGTCTCTGGACTTGGGAACAGCATACTTCAGACTACCCAGGATGAGCGAGACGTAATGGATACATTTGGCTCTGTTCCTAGTTTGGTTCTCTGGTGCCAGTCGAGAGACAATCTCAGCCAAGTTTGGACTTGAAGTGACATTCTGTGTACAATGTTTTGTGTATTTAACTCAAAGTTGATCCTGCTCATTTGTGCTAAATGCTGAATAGAAACAAACCGCCATTGAGTGTTCTGTAATAAAAAATATTATATTGTAATTGTCGGTCATTATAAACCTGTAAAAAACAATGTAGAGCTAGGCCGTCCACGGTGTAAAACAATTCCTTGCAACTTTCTCCAAACAGTCCCCCTTCCTCCTTTCCAGCAGTCCAGGAAGAGGGCCCTGATGCTGCAGTTAGGCGGTGATTAGCGCAGGAATTAGCCGGCCTAGCGCGCCTCCACAAATGAGCAGAGCCCCTGGGCACACTGGAGAGACAGGGCCAGGCGCATTTCCAATTATACCGCCCAAATGACTAATTGTCTTATTGGGCCTGCTATAATTGAGGTGGGTATTGGGGTGCATGCAACTCAATTTGTCTTCCATATTTGTTGGTAGCATGGTGATGGAGTACGGGGCCGTGGGGAGAGGGCGGATCGTACGCGAGAAAAAGCCCACTAGACCGGAGATCCGATTCTGTTTGTTTGATCATCTTCATCCCTCCTAAGACGGTTGAAGTTTAAAACTGGTAAATGACTTCACGTTGCCGTGTCTAGATTACCGCAGCAGGCGCTGCTGCCGTGATTGCGAAATCTGGAGATCCGTGATCTCGCCGAGGAGTGTCGTTACCACGGGAACGACGTATCGGCTGAAGGAACTGAGACGACTATGAACTGGAAGTTAAGTTTGTTTTATTAAATTAAAACAGAGTTCATAAACACAGTCTCCCTCCCATCGGCCAATCACCTCATTTGTAACAGGACGACACACACTCCAGTTCATACATCCATTCCAAATGAGTTTCCCGCTTCTTCAGCAAAGGCAAAAATACATTTAGACTTCTAATGGAATCAAGTATCATGGTACGTTACTGCAACTCTCAGGCACATCTGGCCTCCATTTCTGAGCAAGGGACTACAGTTCCCAGGATGCATCATCCTCCCACAGAGACCTCACCAGGTGCATGCTACACACGGTACTCTCATTTTCTCCTTGGAAAGTCATGATTGAAAAAAGCTTGTTACATACAGAACGTTAAAAATGTCAAAAAATTACTACAGAAAATTATAAAAACTAATTCGCAGAACCTCGAACCTGATGGGTTAGTGTATAGTACCGTGTTCCTTTATGACTGACGTAATAAATTAGTCACCATGATATTTAAAATTATTTTCTAAATAAGTAACAAAACTGAATAGGTCGTAGTTTATTTCTCCCTCCAGATTCTTTAAGTGAGAATAGATAATGAATAGTAGCTACAGTGGGCCCATCACCCATGCTCCACCCAGCTGTAGTGTGTCCCATTCCACCAAGCAAGTTGCCTTGGGGTGGAACAGGGTTAGAGTTAGCCAGAGTTAGAGTTAGCCAGGATTAGAGTTAGCCAGGGTTAGACAGCTGACAACTGGTTAATTGTCTATCTGAGGGGGCGTTGGATTTTAACTCCAGGACACCTGAGGGGACGTTGGATCTGAATGGGGTGAGCTCCCTGCATCCTGCGGCTCTCTTCTGTCCAGCCCGCTAACACCTCCCCTGCCAAGCAGACCCACCTCTCTCCTGTGGTTGACCATAATCAAGAGCTCCCATGTCAGCTCCCACTGACCCTCCCAGCAATCTAGAACTAGATCATATTCAAGGTCAGTTCCATATTCAAAGGTCAGTTCCATATTCAAAGGTCAGTTCCATATTCAAAGTCAGTTCCATATTCAAAGTCAGTTCCATATTCAAGGTAAGTTCCATATTCAAAGTCAGTTCCATATTCAAAGTCAGTTCCATATTCAAGGTAAGTTCCATTAAATCTCTCGACCTGTTTAAAGCAGCCTTGGTCTATCTGAAAAGTAGCTTTCCTTTTGAGACATGCACTGAAAGCTTCTGGCTTGCTGATGAGGCACAATGCATGTCAATTGTTGTTTTCTATCGCATCACACTGGCTTCTCAGTAATCCACATTAGTAACCATTTATAGTTGGTTTATAACCAGTTTGTTTCCCCACTTTGCTTGTTGAACAAGTTTTCAATTACACTTACATACATACAACACTAAGACATGTAAGACATGAGTAAATTCAGGCCCCAGTAGATCTCCACCGTCTCTCCCCCCTATATAATCACTGCCAACAGCCCCATCAGTAACAGCCCCTTCAGTAACAGCTCAGCCCTGGTGGACAAGTGGACACTCCAGACCCAGTTTCCAGCAGTTCCAGTGAATGAGTGGTTGGGGGTTCCTAGTTTTGTGGCAGGGGGGGCCTGGGCGGGGCCCTCTAGGAGGATGCTGGGGCGTCCATAGTGGACAGGATGCGCACCACCTCGGCCCGCTGCGTGGGAGAGATGTGCTGGGTCATGTGCACGATGGAGTCCATGGCAACCTCTGGGTTGGCTTGCACTAGGCTGGAAGGAAACAGGGAGGTTAGGAGGATTGGATTTCTCTCTTTGAACGAGCAGTAAGTACACAGGCTGACACAGGTCTGGACCCTCTGTGGAGTCCCACTTGTTGACACAGCACCCCCACACAGCGCCCCCACAAAACCCTCACACAGCACCCCCACACAGCACCCCCACACAGCACCCCCACACAGCACCCCCACAAAACCCTCACACAGCACCCACACACAGCACCACCATACAGCATCCATACAGCACCCCCACACAGCACCCCCACACAGCACCCCCACACAGCACCCCCACACAGCACCCCAGGCTAGAGGCTAACCTGCGTATGTGTTTGAGGATGTGGTCTCGCCGGATGTACTTGATGTTCTCGTCCACCACTGACCTGGCACCCTCGTCCTCACAGAGCTGTCGCTCCAGCCACTCCACCACCTCCTCATTACTGTCCCACAGGTACGCCTGCACACGCACACACACACACACAGCTGAGGAGTACAGTGCCTGTTTGTGTGTGTGTGTGTGTGTGTGTGTGGAGGGGGGGGCAGCTTAGTTTATAATTCAACTGTTTTCAAACAGGAGAATATCCATTAGTTCTCTAATCTCTGGTTTTTGAACCTGCTTGACTTTAACAGAGTCAAGGAAAAAAATCTAACAAATAAATAAATAAACAGACAAACTAATAAAATAATAAAAGGAATAAAACAACAAGGAAATCTTTCATTTCAGGAGAGAGTCTGAGCTCTACAAAGCAGGCCACTGATGCCTGTTTGACTGGACCTGATACAGAAAAATACATATTCATGAGTTCAGCCTTCTCTGTTGCCTGCCAGACAGGGCTTCTGAAGCTGGGGGTGTTAATGGCCTCACACTGGTTAGAGCGCTCCTGCTTGTATCCTGCAAGAACATTTAATGCCCTTATTAATCATTTTTAATCCGTTTGCTTTTAATTAAGAAACAGCGTGTTGCTCTCCTATCTGAACGTGCCAGGGCTCAGATTAATTGTGGCTTAAGATAGTCGACCCTGATTGGAGGAATGTGTTAGCTAACAAAACACTTCTAAAGATACTCCACCATTAGAACAGGGTATGCAGGCCCCATCTCCCCCAGCACCCCAGGAAAGGTGCTCCTCCAGAGGAACAGGGCACCCACACAGCACCCACACACAGGCTGGCTCACCTTCACGGCCCCCTCAGCCTCCACGAACCAGCGGCGCAGCATGGCCTGGATCTGCCCGTCGGTCAGCTCTGTGTTGGCCTGCTGGATCTTCCTCTTCACTGTGTCCTCCAGAAGGAGGCGCCGCAGCCGCCAGTAGAAGAACTGACGTGAGGTCTTCCACTCCAAGATGTCCTGAGGGGGGAGGAGAGGGAGGAGGGAGGGAGGGACAAGGGGAGAGAGGGAGAGAGAGAGAGAGAGAGAGAGAGAGAGAGAGAGAGAGAGGGAGGGAGGGAGGAGAGGGAGGGAGGGAGATAAGGGGAGGGAGGAGAGGGAGGGAGGGAGAGAGGGAGGGAGGGAGGGAGGGGGAGACAAGGGGAGGGAGCAGAAGGAGGGAGGGAGGGAGGGAGGGAGGGAGGGAGGGGGAGACAAGGGGAGAGAGCAGAGGGAGGGAGGGAGGGAGGGGGAGACAAGGGGAGGGAGGAGAGGAGGGAGGGAGGGACAAGGGGAGGGAGGAGAGGGGGGAGTGAGGGGGAGAAGGGAGGGGGAGAGGGAGGGTGGGAGGGGGAGACAAGGGGAGGGAGGAGGGAGGGGGAGAGAGACAAGGGGAGGGAGGAGAAGGAGGATGGAGGGGGAGAGAGACAAGGGGAGTGAGGAGAGGGAGGGAGTGAGGGGGAGAGAGACAAAGGGAGGGAGGAGAGGGAGGGAGGGACAAGGGGAGGGAGGAGGGAGGGGGAGAGAGACAAGGGGAGGGAGGAGAGGGAGGATGGAGAGGGAGAGAGACAAGGGGAGGGAGGAGAGGGGGGAGTGAGGGGGAGAGAGACAAGGGGAGGGAGGAGAGGGGAGAAGGGAGGGGAGAGGGAGGGAGGGGGAGAGAGACAAGGGGAGGGAGGAGAGGGAGGAGGGAGGGGGAGAGAGACAAGGGGAGAAGGGAGGGGGAGAGGGAGGGAGGGAGGGAGAGACAAGGGGAGGGAGGAGAGGGAGGAGGGAGGGGGAGAGAGACAAGGGGAGGGAGGAGAGGGGGAAGGGAGGGGGAGAGAGACAAGGGGAAGGGTAGGGGGAGAGAGAGACAATGGGAGGGAGGAGAGGGAGATAGAGAAGGGGAGGGAAGGGGACATAGGGGGGGGGTGAGAGGGAGAGCAGAGTACCAGTCAACACTGTTCCAAGGAAGGACTGTGGTTCTATGTTCTACAGGGCTGCGTAGCATCAATCTAGATTGCTTCACAGTCGCTCAAGATCGTCTAGAGATGCCTGTCTCCTCCCAGTCAGCCTCCTGACCTGTCTCCTCCCAGTCAGCCTCCTGACCTGTCTCCTCCCAGTCAGCCTCCTGACCTGTCTCCTCCCAGTCAGCCTCCTGACCTGTCTCCTCCCAGTCAGCCTCCTGACCTGTCTCCTCCCAGTCAGCCTCCTGACCTGTCTCCTCCCAGTCAGCCTCCTGACCTGTCTCCTCCCAGTCAGCCTCCTGACCTGTCTCCTCCCAGTCAGCCTCCTGACCTGTCTCCTCCCAGTCAGCCTCCTGACCTGTCTCCTCCCAGTCAGCCTCCTGACCTGTCTCCTCCCAGTCAGCCTCCTGACCTGTCTCCTCCCAGTCAGCCTCCTGACCTGTCTCCTCCCAGTCAGCCTCCTGACCTGTCTCCTCCCAGTCAGCCTGTGTTCCTCACCCGCTCAGGTCCACTATCAGACAGATATTTGATTTCAGTCTTATTGCGGTGATGAGGAGACTGAATGATGTCACTGTGGAGCAGGTCACCTCCTGGAACACGACGATTAATGTGGCAGGAGAATGGGTGTGTGTGAGCAAGAGAGTGTGTGTGTGAGCGAGAGAGTGTGTGTGTAAGCGAGTGTGTGTGTGTGTGAGCGAGAGAGTGTGTGTGTGAGCGAGAGAGTGTGTGTGTAAGCGAGTGTGTGTGTGTGTGAGCGAGAGAGTGTGTGTGTGAGCGAGAGAGTGTGTGTGTAAGCGAGTGTGTGTGTGTGTGAGCGAGAGAGTGTGTGTGTGAGCGAGAGTGTGTGTGTGTGTGAGCGAGTGTGTGTGTGTGTGAGAGAGAGAGTGTGTGTGTGTGTGAGCGAGAGAGTGTGTGTGTGTGTGTGTGTGTGTGGCTGCGGATGTTCTGTGCTTGCTGAGGTGATGGACCAGGGCAGGGTTAGGGTGATGGACCAGGGCAGGGTTAGGGTGATGGACCAGGGCAGGGTTAGGGTGATGGACCAGGGCAGGGTTAGGGTGATGGACCAGGGCAGGGTTAGGGTGATGGACCAGGGCAGGGTTAGGGTGATGGACCAGGGCAGGGTTAGGGTGATGGACCAGGGCAGGGTTAGGGTGATGGACCAGGGCAGGGTTAGGGTGATGGACCAGGGCAGGGTTAGGGTGATGGACCAGGGCAGGGTTAGGGTGATGGACCAGGGCAGGGTTAGGGTGATGGACCAGGGCAGGGTTAGGGTGATGGACCAGGGCAGGGTTAGGGTGATGGACCAGGGCATCACCAGGTCATTATAAAGACATGTCTCCCAGGCTGCGTGACTTTGGAACACTCTATTCCCTGGATGCAACACAGCCAGCCAGCAACACAGCCAGCCAGCCAGCAACACAGTCAGCCAGCCAGCAACACAGCCAGCCAGCCAGCAACACAGCCAGCCAGCCAGCAACACAGCCAGCCAGCCAGCAACACAGCCAGCCAGCAACACAGCCAGCCAGCCAGCAACACAGCCAGCCAGCCAGCCAGCCAGCAACACAGTCAGCCAGCCAGCAACACAGCCAGCCAGCAACACAGCCAGCCAGCCAGCAACACAGCCAGCCAGCCAGCAACACAGCCAGCCAGCAACACAGTCAGCCAGCCAGCAACACAGCCAGCCAGCCAGCAACACAGTCAGCCAGCCAGCAACACAGCCAGCCAGCAACACAGTCAGCCAGCCAGCCAGACATCTGTGACTACAGGCTGGGCCAACTCTCATACTACCCTATCACCCTTCCTCATGTGTGAGCACAGATTGCATCATAAAACATCCCATGTAAAAACACACACAAACAAAAACACAGCCTGCCTATCGCATCTTTCATGTCCCCAGACAGGAAGTATGTGTGGTGTGCGGAGGAAGTGGGGCTCACAGTGATCACGCCCTTCTCCTGCATGCGGCCGGGCGTGTCGTGGAGGTCAGCGAACTGTATCGCCACCTGGTGGTAGATAGGGAGCAGGAACTCCTCTCGCTCCTTCAGCTTGGACTCAAGCTCCTTCCTCTCAGCTTGGCTCAGCTCTGGGGTTCCTGGAGGAGGAGGGAGGAGGAGCGGGGGGGGGGGGGAGGAGGGGGAGGACAGGAGGAGAGGGAGGGAAACAGGAAGGAAGAAGAGGAGGATGACTAACGGTGGATTTTTTTTGCTGTTTTGTTTGCCCCTCCCCCACCCGCCGAAACAAAGTTATAGTATACTTCCACCACCTTACACTCAAAGTATGTTCTAAATGGCATAAATTCTGCCAATTAATAATTGGCATAACTTATTGTAAATGGTCAGTAGCCTAGCCTATAGATTAAGGTAGGCCACTCGAAAGCATGTACACCGTCTGCTTCATTTGATCTTGATCAAATGAAGCCACGGCAAAAATCAACATAGAGGAAACACTGCAGAACATGTGAAAGGGTTTGCTGGCCACTCTCTGCGGCCAGGCTGGTGTGCGCTAACACCTGCAGCTCTCCTCTCAGTCTCTGACTGACCAGCTCGGAGCAACACTGTCTCTGCCTCCATCACAACCCCTGGCTGATGACAGCCCAGATTGATTTGTATTAAAGCCAATCAGTTAACCCCCCCAGTCCCCCTTTGACCCCGCCAAGATATAGAACAGGAGTGACAGGGAATTACAGCAGACGTGCCCTATCAGATATACCCGTCCTGCTGAAACACAGAGGGAAAGATACAGGGGAGCGAGGGGAGAGATGGAGGAGAGAGACAAAGATAGATGTTGTGGGTAGCTAGAGGACTTACCCAGCTTCTCTGCCAGGCCTGAGTAGACAGGATCCACTCTCCTCATGGTCTTTACCAGATCCTTCTTCCTGAACTTGATCTCCACTGTTCCTTCTGGCTCCAGAACCCCACCTCTGTAGGGAGGTTGGAGAGAGAGAGGGAAGTGGAGAGAGAGAGAGAGAGAGGCAGGGAGAGGGTGGAGAGAGAGAGAGAGGGAGATGGAGAGAGAGATGAAGAGGAGATGGAGAGAGAGAGGTGGAGAGAGAGATGAAGAAATAAACAAAGATAGATGATTGTTGTGGATTAAGACCTGAGTTTCAGCATGTGATCCACAGATGAATGACAAGGATATTTATATCCAAACATAAGCCTCAGGAATCAACCTGTCTGTCTGACCCCCTGTCTGTCTGACCCCCTGTCTGTCTGACCCCCTGTCTGTCTGACCCCCTGTCTGTCTGACCCCCTGTCTGTCTGACCCCCTGTCTGTCTGACCCCCTGTCTGTCTGGACCAGGCCAGTCCTGTGTGGAGTCTCACCGGCTGTCCTTGTCAGCATACATCTCCATGTGCCTGGGGTTGATGGTGGGGTCTATGACCACCCAGGAGCCCCCCCGGAGCTCAGCCTGGGGTGGGATGTAGACCAGCACCGGCTGCCGGTACTCCCTCAGACCGTCCACAATGTAGGCCCCGAACTTCAGAACCTGGTCGTACATGTCTGGGGGAGGGGTTAGGAGCTGCATGTACTGTATACACACACACTCACTCACACACTCACACACTCACACACCCCTCCTGGCTGCAGGTACCTTTCATGCCCCCTGAGAAGCCCCTCCAGTTGGCGAACACCATGAGCGGCAGCCCCTCTCGGTTCAGGTCCCTGATGGCCTGGGCAGTCTTGAAAGCCGAGTCTGGGAACCACACCTGGCCCGCCTGCTGAATGATCTTAACACACAGGATCAGAACATGTTAGCACACAGGGTCAGAACATGTTAGCACACAGGATCAGAACATGTTAGCACACAGGATCAGAACATGTTAGCACACAGGGTCAGAACATGTTAGCACACAGGGTCAGAACGTGTTAACACACAGGGTCAGAACGTGTTAACACACAGGATCAGAACATGTTAGCACACAGGGTCAGAACGTGTTAACACACAGGATCAGAACATGCTAACCCACAGGGTCAGAACGTGTTAACACACAGGATCAGAACATGTTAGCACACAGGGTCAGAACATGTTAACACACAGGATCAGAACATGTTAGCACACAGGGTCAGAACATGCTAACACACAGGGTCAGAACATGTTAAGACACAGGGTCAGAACATGCTAACACATAGGGTCAGAACATGCTAACACACAGGGTCAGAACATACTAACATACAGTTACACTTTGATTACACTATGACTGTTGTTCCACTATATGTGTGAGTCTGTGAGTGTGTGTGTCTGTGAGTGTGTGTGTGTGTTTGTGAGTGTGTGTGTGTGTCTGTGAGTGTGTGTGTCTGTGAGTGTGTGTGTGTCTGTGAGTGTGTGTGTCTGTGAGTGTGTGTGTGTCTGTGAGTGTGTGTGTGTGTGTGTGTGTCTGTGAGTGTGTGTCTGTGAGTGTGTGTGTGTGGGGGGGGGGGACACACACAATACCTTGGCCTCTGAGTCCAGGTTGGCCGGGTCGGCCGGGATCGACAGCTCCACTGATCTGGTTTCCACAGCAACCACTCCCGTGGGTATGCCCCCCAGCCTAGGAAGGGAGAGGTCACAGGTCAGTCATCAATGAGACGGGGCACACTGTGGAGGGCCCCAGGGTCAGCCAGGTGTGTGTGTGTCTCCTCACCTGGCCCTGCCCACCACCACACTCTGAGCCCAGGGCTGCATGATCTCCATGAAGGAGCCGTGGTCAAAGAAGCCACTCTGCCAGGAACCCTTAGGAGCTGGTGGGGGGGGGGGGGGGGGTGGGGAGAAGAGAGAGAGAGAGAGAGAGAGAGAGAGAGAGAGAGATAGAGAGAGAGAGATGGGAAAGAGGGAAGAAATTACAAGAATAAAAACATTGGAAAAAGGCCCAGTCCTCAGCCCTCTTGGAAGAGAGGCCAGCATCGTTCTACAGAACTCCTGTGTTAAGTCTACCCCCGCTACAGACCCGACTGCTGCCCCCCAAAGCCATAACCTTGATAACAGTGATATGGAAGGGCAGGCTGTGGCCCTGCTGGAAAACATGAAACATCCATTTCCTGCTATCCCTCCTCCAGAGACAGGGTAGCGGGATGGTACCTCTCTCTGACCCGTCTCTCTCTTTCTCTAAACCCGTGTCTCTCTCTGACCCGTCTGTCTCTCTGACTCATGTCACTCTGACCCGTCTGTCTCTCTGACCCGTCTGTCTCTCTGACCCGTCTGTCTCTCTCTGACCCGTCTGTCTCTCTCTGACCCGTCTGTCTCTCTGACCCGTCTGTCTCTCTCTGACCCGTCTGTCTCTCTGACCCATGTCTCTCTCTCTGACCCATGTCTCTCTCTCTGACCCATGTCTCTCTCTCTGACCCGTCTGTCTCTCTGACCCATGTCTCTCTGACCCGTCTGTCTCTCTCTGACCCGTCTGTCTCTCTGATCCGTCACACACAAACTCCTATCCCTCATCCATGGCACCAACAGAGTAATGGTGGCATGGGGGCCACAAGCCTCCAACAGTTGAACCTGCAGTGTGAGTGATGATGATGTGACAGAAGTCTTAATAATATGACAACGGTGTGATAAGTGTCCTTGACAAAGTGGGGGAGTTTCCCTGATGTGCTACAGTAATGTAGAGATGCCAGACATACTGACCATGTGAAATGATATATATTACATACATTATACTTTTTTTATTTTTATATAATTGTATCTTTTTTATCCTTTCTGGCACTATGCACTTTATTGTGTACTGGACCTGCTGACCTTTTAAAGTTATTCCTAAATTATTTCTGAGGCCTTCAGTTGTATTTTGTATTGTTTTATTCTTGCATTTTTATGTATCGCAGTGCTTTTTAAAAATTATGTCATGTCCACAGTACTTTCCTGTCTGCAGTGTTGAATGTATCTGTTTTCAAGCTCTTGGTGCAGAAAAAATTCCCCTCGGGGCAATAAAGGTTTTCATTCATTCATATATGAAGATATGTAATAGATGTCATATCAAATGGGGGGAGAATCTAGAGGTAGAAAAATATTATAATCTATGTTAATATGCATTTTTATGATTATAGAGAGCACACAATTTTAGGGTTAGTGTTAACCTGGGTTAGTGTTCACCTTAACCACTTCTGATCATTGATCTTCTGCTGCACTACTGTATTGATGAGTGTCCAAAATCAGTGAAATGTAACCAGATATCAGATATCTAACCAGTATAGACAGACAGTACTGTATACAGACAGACACAGTAAGACTTACTCTGGCTGGGGCGGCCAGCCAGCATCCAGCGAGGGTCGTAGGGAGCCTTGGTTGGCAGGAACTCAACCAGCCGGTCGATGGGGTCCTTGGCCTTGAGGATGGGCACTGGACTGGACGCACACTACAGCCCGGAAACATCCAGAACACAAGTCATTACATCTGGAAACATCCAGAACACAAGTCATCACATCTGGAAACATCCAGAACACAAGTCATTACATCTGGAAACATCCAGAACACAAGTCATTACATCTGGAAACATCCAGACCAGAACACAAGTCATCACATCTGGAAACATCCAGACCAGAACACAAGTCATCACATCTGGAAACATCCAGACCAGAACACAAGTCATCACATCTGGAAACATCCAGACCAGAACACAAGTCATAACATCTGGAAACATCCAGACCAGAACACAAGTCATTACATCTGGAAACATCCAGAACACAAGTCATCACATCTGGAAACATCCAAAACACAAGTCATTACATCTGGAACAGGTAGGAGACACTACAGCAGGGTTAGGGGTAGCTAGGGTAGGGTTAGGGTACCTTGGGCATGTAGGAGAGCCACTGCAGGAGGGTGAACACACCCTCGAAGTCGTCACACACCGTGCTGTGGGTCACACCGTTGTTGTGCATGATCTGCACTCCACCCAGCTGGTTGTTGGAGGTGTACACCTCCCTGCCCAGCACCTGGGGGAAAGCACACACCTGTCAAAACATTTACCAACGTGTGTGTGGTCCTGAGGACATGTGGATCAATACCGCCTACACACACACACAAACACACACCGGCTATCATTGACTTTTATTACCGTTAACGGTTATCTCCAAGGCTACAAATCTGGGCCTCTCTCCTAAAGCAGTCAGCCCCGCCTGTCACCCTGGAAATCACCGCAGTCACCAGGATAGGCTGACTCACGGCCGGGCGACAGGAGAGAGTCATCAGACTATCAAAGCCAACTGCGGTATACCTTCCTCTTGTTACTATCCAGTCACTGTCCAGATGTGAGACATTTCTACCAGAGACTGAGATAACAGTTCTCTGGATGAGCCCATCAGGGTCATAGAGGCAGGTTTCCCCTGCAGCCTGTCCTCCCCTGTCCTGTCCGGTGGACAGACCTTACCCACGGCCATGGACGCTGTCAGGCCAGCTACAGGCTTCCTCTCCTTTATCCAGAGGAGACCTGCTAACCTTACCATGCTGCAACTCACAGAAATAACAGACAGACACCAACACACACTCAAATGCTCACGCACACACACGCTTCCAGCAAAATTTGCAAATTGAATCAAACATGTTGTATTTTGTAACGCTGCAATTTGTCATGATCTTTGGAATGGAGTCATGTCAATTTCATTGACAGGGGAGGAAGGGGGAGGAAGGGGGAGGAAGGGGGAGGAAGGGGGAGGAGCCAATGCTGCTACAGCACACAGAGAGAAAACATTCTGCCTCAGCAAAACTTTTCATTCTGATTGGAGACAAATGATGTATCCTTCTCCCTAGCCCCTGCCTCGGGTCTAACGCTATTTCTATGCAAATAAGAACTTCACGCCTTTTTGTCCATTATCCCTGGGGGGGGGGGGGGGGGGGGGGGGGGAGGAGAGAGAGAGAGACAGAGAGAGAGATAGAGTGAGAGAGAGAAAGAAAAGAGAGAGAGAGAGAGAGAGGAGGAAGGTGAGGAGAGGGAGTCCGATTGCTCAGCTGGATATACTGGTAACTGGTGAAAGGTACAGCCAAGATCCAAGACACAGGTCTGTCTGTCTGTCTGTCTGTCTGTCTCCAAGTCAGATGGACTGTTTGCAGCATCTCAGAGGATCTCCACCAGTCAGAGGGCTTATTCACTGCTTCCCTCATGCACATACTCAGAACACCCCCAAACACTCAAGCATGGCTCCTCCCACTAACTTCACCAGAATTAACCACAAAATAAATGGCATGACCGTCTAATAAATATTAATAGAGGAACATCATATTAAAATGCAGATTAGTTAACTGCATGAATTAAAGAGACAATCAACGGCTCCCAGATGACGGTGCACAGCACACATTAGCGTCTCATCACAGGCCTCTTAAAAACACAGAACAATCACAGGAAATAACCTGGAATATAATAACCTGCTATCTGTCCTCCCACGTTCATCTAATGCTCGTAAGGGGACAGATCTCAAGCTGTCTGAAACACGCTGCACACACAACCTCACACACAGCCTCACACTACACACACAACCTCACACACAGCCTCACACACAGCCTCACACTGCACACATAGCCTCACACTGCACACACAGCCTCACACTGCACACACAGCCTCACACACAGCCTCACACTGCACACACAGCCTCACACTGCACACACAGCCTCACACACAGCCTCACACTGCACACATAGCCTCACACAGCCTCACACAGCCTCACACGCTGCACACACAGCCTCACACAGCCTCACACACTGCACACACAGCCTCACACACTGCACACACAGCCTCACACTACACACACAACCTCACACACAGCCTCACACACAGCCTCACACACTGCACACACAGCCTCACACAGCCTCACACACTGCACACACTGCACACACAGCCTCACACACCCTTCCAAGTCTATAGTCATATGCTGACAGTTACAGCCAAGAAACACTGGACCAGGCGCACTGGGTTCCTGGTTTCTACCTTGTTGAGAAACTATGCTGGGTTCCTGGTTTCTACCTTGTTGAGAAACTATGCTGGGTTCCTGGTTTCTACCTTGTTGAGAAACTATGCTGGGTTCCTGGTTTCTACCTTGTTGAGAAACTATGCTGGGTTCCTGGTTTCTACCTTGTTGAGAAACTATGCTGGGTTCCTGGTTTCTACCTTGTTGAGAAACTATGCTGGGTTCCTGGTTTCTACCTTGTTGAGCGCTCCGGCGCCAGTGAGGATGATGTGAGAGTTGTCCACCTGAATGGTCCTCTGGCCCAGCCGCACCAGGTAGGCCCCGATCCCTATGGCTCTGCAGGTCACCTGGGGTCAGGGGTCAGGGGTCAGATGAAAAATGGGTTGTATGTATGCGTGTGTGTCTGTATATTTGCGAAGAACACAGGAAGGCCCAGTGTACCAGGTTCATGGTGATGACCTCATCGTAGGCCAGAGAGGATTCTCCTGCAATCATCCCAGAACCCTTCAGGTTCTCCACCCCCAGCCCCTCCTCCTTGCCAATGATGTCAGTGATCTTGTACCTGCGGGGGAGGAGACATCTGACATCATGACCTGGTGAGGGTTAGGTATGAGTGTGGAGGTGAGGGTTAAGTATGAGTGTGGAGGTGAGGGTTAAGTATGAGTGTGGAGGTGAGGGTTAAGTATGAGTGTGGAGGTGAGGGTTAAGTATGAGTGTGGAGGTGAGGGTTAGGTATGAGTGTGGAGGTGAGGGTTAGGTATGAGTGTGGAGGTGAGGGTTGCTGCAGGTCTCACCTGGACTCTCCTTCGTCCTCCACATGCTCACAGTGGACAGAGTTGAGGGCCGACACCTTCTTGTAGTCCTGGGGGGTCAGGTACAGGTACTTGAAGCCCTGGGGGAGACAGGAAGTCTATGTTAGGGCTGGAGGGTCAGAGGTCATTCAGAAGTATTTTATGAGGAATGAAGGAATGTGGCTCGCTGAGGATGACTGCTACGGTTATCAGATGCATGTAGAGATCTACTGGATTTCATGTCAAATGGAAGTCTTGTGAAAAGAGTTCCGCCTTGAATGCTGTGAATATCATCAAACATCACCCTGCCTACTGAACCCTGACCTTGTAGGGGTCAGCTGGGTCCTGCCAGGCCACATGGAACATGTGTCTGATCTCCTCCGCCAGGCCGATGCGGGCGCCGCTGTTGGCAGCGATGTAGACGCGTGGGATGGCGCTGGCTCGGGACATCTCCGAGGCCTGCAGGAACAGAGCGTCCTCCTGGGGCCCGAACGAGCCAATCTTGTGCGTGATGTCGTTGCTAATGACGACCACCTCACGCCCTGACGGGTACTCTGGAGTCCGCAGGGTCATCCTCCACGCTACCATGCCGATCTGGGGGAGGAGACACCAACGCTGAGTAAGGGCTACACACACTCTAACCCTAACCACACTGTGTAAGGGCTACACACACTCTAACCCTAACCACAGTGTGTAAGGGCTACACACACTCTAACCCTAACCACACTGTGTAAGGGCTACACACACTCTAACCCTAACCACACTGTGTAAGGGCTACACACTAACCCTAACCACACTGTGTAAGGGCTACACACTAACCCTAACCACACTGTGTAAGGGCTACACACACTCTAACCCTTACCACACTGTGTAAGGGCTACACACACTCTAACCCTAACCACACTGTGTAAGGGCTACACACACTCTAACCCTTACCACACTGTGTAAGGGCTACACACACTCTAACCCTAACCACACTGTGTAAGGGCTACACTCTAACCCTAACCACACTGTGTAAGGGCTACACACTAACCCTAACCACACTGTGTAAGGGTTACACTCTAACCCTAACCACACTGTGTAAGGGCTACACACTAACCCTAACCACACTGTGTAAAGGCCGATTTATACTTCTGCGTCTCCGTTAACGGACAGACGCACGCACGGAGTCGGACGGAGTCGGACAGACTGGTTGAATTTATACTACTCCGTTGGCTCTGTTTGTTGAAAACAATTCACAGCCAGAACAGTAGATGACGCTGCACTGCGATGCTAGCTAGGTTATCGAAAGGTCGGAGCAGATGAACAAATGAACCATTTCATCAATAAAATAAGCACATTTTCAGCAACTACACTGCCCATTTCTCGTCACATTTTAATTCAGATGCTGATTTACATGTACTGTTTAGCTGAAATAAGAGTTGTAAAAACTTACAACAATGGCGGTCAAAGGATTCTGTTCTCTTGTTGGTCGCGGCAACCCCGCCCCCACCCCTGACGCAAACGGTTCTTAATACGGACCAATCATAGCCAAGGGGTATCCGTAAAAAGACGCACGGACAGACGGACAGTCAGGAAAATCAGAAGGCGCACGCAGAGCTCTGCGAGTGGACACGCAGAGGCCATTTTTTGACGGAGGGGGCGTTCCTCGTGTGCGTGTGCGTAAAAACGCAGAAGTATAAATCGGCCTTAAGGGCTACACACTAACCCTAACCACACTGTGTAAGGGCTACAGTCTAACCCTAACCACACTGTGTAAGGGTTACACTCTAACCCTAACCACATTGTGTAAGGGTTACACACTTTAACCTTACCATGCTGTGTAATTGACGTTTTGAAGGGAAACCTGTTATATGCAACTACAGATAAGGAATGCTAGAGTATGTGGGTCTATAACACGATGACCCTGCAGTTACACTGGAGCACAGAGACCCCTACGGGTCACACACGAAACAACAGGAACCTCAAGTGAAAAAACACCAAGAAGACGGCAGGTCGATCCACATTCTTGCAGCATCAGTAAATAGCTAATAAGGCCTTGGTAGGTTAGTCTTATAAACACACACATTTTAATAAGCATCTTAAAGCATAGGCATTATTACCTATTAGAAAACACTTATATCAAGCACCAGGATCTCAAGCTCATAAACAAGCACTTGTGGTTTTTTAAGTATGATAGGGTCCCGGGTGTGTTTAGGTAGCCATGGTGACCAAGTGACCGTGGCAACGCTGCTCACCTCATTGCCCCCGGGCAGGCGGTTCATCTGCACCAGCTGGCCCTGAGCATCCAGCACCAGCTCAGTGAAGCTGAGCAGCTCTGAGGGCAGGGGGCAGGGGGGCAAGTGGGCCTGGGACTGGCAGGAGTGCCACAGTTTCTTCAGAGCCTGCGGGGGAAAGACAGAGAGACAGAGACAGAGACAGACAGACAGACAGGTGGATATCTAGACAGAGACACAGAGAGATGGATCTCCATGACTGAGGAGTGAAGCAGTGATGTTCCTGGTCCTGTGGAGGGTCCTACCTGCCTGACCATCTCAGGGAAGTCGTACACATAGGTGGTCCCCAGAGACTGGGCATGGAAGCGCTTGGACTGCAGCAGGTCCTTGGTGACATACGGGGTGTTGATGAGCATGCCATGCAAGGGCCCCTGCTTGTCCCCATACGCCTGGAACATGATCTGGACAGGAGGGGGGAAGACGAGTCAGTCACCAGACCCACACACTACACACACACCACCAGACCCACACACTACACACACACCACCAGACCCACACACTACACACACACCACCAGACCCACACACTACACACACACCACCAGACCCACACACTACACACACCACTAGACCCACACACTACACACACACCACCAGACCCACACACTACACACACACCACCAGACCCACACACTACACACACACACCACCAGACCCACACACTACACACACACCACCAGGAACACACACTACACACACACCACCAGACCCACACACTACACACACACCACCAGGAACACACACTACACACACACACACACACACACCACCAGACCCACACACTACACACAAACCACCAGACCCACACACCACCAGACCCACACACTACACACACACCACCAGACCCACACACTACACACACACCACCAGACCCACACACTACACACACACCACCAGGAACACACACTACACACACACCACCAGGAACACACACTACACACACACCACACACTACACACACACCACCAGGAACACACACTACACACACACCACCAGACCCACACACTACACACACACCACCAGGAACACACACTACACACACACCACCAGACCCACACACTACACACACACCACCAGACCCACACACTACACACACACCACCAGGAACACACACTACACACACACCACTAGGAACACACACTACACACACACACACACACACCACCAGGAACACACACTACACACACACACACACACCACCAGGAACACACACTACACACACACACACACACAAACCACCAGACCCACACACTACACACACACCACCAGACCCACACACTACACACACACCACCAGACCCACACACTACACACACACCACCAGGAACACACACTACACACACACACACACACACACACCACCAGGAACACACACTACACACACACACACACACACACACACAACAGGAACACACACTACAGACACACAACAGGAACACACACTACAGACACACAACAGGAACACAACAGGAACAGTTAATCTCCACTGACACATCTACAGGAGCAGTCACATGTACATTTAGTCAGTTAGCAGACGCTCTTATCCAGAGCGACTTACAGTATGAACAGGGACAAGTAGGGTGAAGGGACAAGTAGGGTGAAGTGCCTTGCCCAAGGACACAACGTCATTTGGCATGGCAGGGAATCGATCCGGCAATCTTCTGATTACTAGCCCGACTCCCTCACCGCTCAGCCATGTGACTCCATCTAGTCAGTTAATCAGTTAATCTCTACCAACACAACCATAAACACACCCCATCAATGACCAGCCACAGGGCCAGTCAGTGACACGGCCACAGGGACCCAACATCCCCGTTCCTAGACAGACATGGAGGGATGGAGCAATCTAGACTGATGATCCCAGGTGCTCTGGGGTGGAACGGTACACTGAAGTCACGGTTCGGTTAATACCGCGGTTCAGACATCACGGTTCGGTACAACGGAGGGAAAAGCTAAACAAACCAGGTTCCTCTACGAGTGAATACGGCACATTGAAGATTACATGAACATTCAGATTGCTTCAGTGATTTTTCTGGCCCTATTTGTATGTGTATCTAAAGGCTGGTTAAGCACTGTAGGGAGGAGAAGTTGGACATTTTTTTTTGTCTCGTTACAGTGATTGGAGCACCTGGGTGATGGTGTCGGATATTTCAGTAATTTAGCACAGGCCAGATGCGTTATATGTGTTAGCATGTTAGCTGTATTTCCACTCACATAGCCCACAACTGCTGAACAACGCCGACACACAGCGCTTGTCTTATCCACCACTCTCTCACCTGTACTACTGTAACTGACTGGGTAACCAAAGTTTTCCCAAACTTGTGATCTTAAAGAAGCCGGCGGGTCCTCTATCTCTTGTGGGTCGCCACCACTCACCACTCGTCCTTAGTGCTGCTAGCTATCTCTGACTCCCTGCGACGCCAATCAGAGCTTCAGAGCTAAAGCGGGGCTACAGATGAGGTGTCCCTAAAGAACACTAGTATCTAATAGTAGCTCCCCATTACATTAATTAATTTGCGAGCAAGTTGTATTTATTTTTATACCGTGTATTCTCCCTCACCTAATCCTGGTGAGGGATGAGTGTTCTATGGTGTGTGTGTGTGTGCGTGTGTGTGTGAGGGCCCCACCTGACGGTCTTTGGGCCCCACCTGTCCGGTGCGGGAGTCAGTGACCTCCTTGTAAAGGCTAATGTCCAAGTAGTATCCAGACTCATTGGTGAGGAACAGCCGGATGGGGATCTGCTTCCCCGTGGGCGTCAGCCGGATGTTGATCTTCAGCTCGGCCTGCAGCACGCGCAGCTTCCACAGCCGGCTGCCGTAGCGCATCACCATGGAGCGCACAGACTCCTCGATCTGGTATACAGGGGCAGCATGAGTGCAAACAGCTTCACATACCCAGGGACATCAGTTCCATGATTTAGTCATTTACTTTAACAGCCATGCATGTGTGTGAGTGCATGTGTGTGTGTGAACCTGTCTATGCTGGAGGCCACAAGCCAGCCAGCACACAGCCCCCCAGGGGAACCCAGCCCACCTTGGAGGGGTCCATGATGACGGTGGGGACAAAGTTGAGGAAGATGTGGTTGCAGTCTGTACGGACGGTGGTGTTGTTGAACGCCACCTCCAGCTCATCCATAGCCTCCAACAGCAGCCGCTCTGCCTCGTTGTGGAGGTACTCAAACGAGGCTTCCTGGACAAGACACAGGACAGTCAGTCTGACACTCACACACACACACACACACACACACACCCAGACACACACTCCTCACCTTGGTAACCAGGTCTGAGTGGCGGATGATGGCCCTCACAAAGAAGCGGTAGTCCGTGACCTCGGTGCCCACCTCTACGCGGGCAGCGCCCAGGTACAGATGCATCTTGTGGTTGGCACAGGGGATGGCGGTCAGGGCAAAGTTCCTCATGCGGTTCAGCTCCAGCTGGAAGGCCAGAGCCGGCTCCAGGTGACGGTAGATCCTGTCCTCCTCAAACTGGAACACAACCACACGGTCAGACCACAACCACACAGTCCTACACAGCAGGGAGAGAGGGGTCTCCTCCACAGAAAGTCCCCTTGTGGGTTCCCTTGTAGGAGGTTGGTGCCTGAAACCTAACCCTCTCTCCTGGGTTCTTCAGGGTTCCTTTATCTCACTGGAGGAGCTGTCTCACCTTCAGGGAGGAGGGGTCCTGGCCCAGAGCCACAAACAGCACGAGGCAGGAGAAATCTGCAATCTCAGCCTGCTAATGCGTGTCATTTCTCTTCAATGGGGGACATCATTAAATAGTTCATTACTTTAATGAAGTTTGGTGGTGCCATTGTAGTGAACCTGGCAACAACCTGGACACCACCATCAATGATCAGGATGGAGAGAGACCCTGCTGCTGAGGACCACACTGGAGAGACCCCAAACCCTCACCTGTCTGTCTGTACTGGGAGAGCACACTCACCTTGTCTCTGGCACGGAAGGTGAAGAACTTGGGGAACTCTCTCTGTATAAGAGAGAAAGAAGAGAGAGAGAGAGAAATAATACCAGTTACAAACATGTTCAGGTGACACATCATCACCCTTCCAGGGTGTTTGAGGTTAGTGACAGTCAGAGCTCTGAGCAGTACATACACGCAAACCCTAACTAAACACATGCTAACCCTAACTAAACACATGCTAACCCTAACTTAACACATGCTAACCCTAACTAAACACATGCTAACCCTAACTAAACACATGCTAACCCTAACTAAACACATTAGCATCTGGACATGGAGCTCCCAGCTCAGGATATGGTGACAGGAGGGGTGAGAATCTGACTAGTCTCTACCTCTACTCTACTGGCAGCCACACGTCAGTAGGCTGTTCTCTCTAGAAGGTTCACTACAGGCTGTTCTCTCTAGAAGGTTCACTACAGGCTGTTCTCTCTAGAAGGTTCACTACAGGCTGTTCTCTCTAGAAGGTTCACTACAGGCTGTTCTCTCTAGAAGGTTCACTACAGGCTGTTTTCTCTAGAAGGTTCACTACAGGCTGTTCTCTCTAGAAGGTTCATTACAGGATGTTCTCTCTAGAAGGTTCACTACAGGCTGTTCTCTCTAGAAGGTTCACTACAGGCTGTTCTCTCTAGAAGGTTCACTACAGGCTGTTCTCTCTAGAAGGTTCACTACAGGCTGTTCTCTCTAGAAGGTTCACTACAGGCTGTTCTCTCTAGAAGGTTCACTACAGGCTGTGAAAGGGCTCTCTGACGCTGGACCACAGGCAGAGCGTCGACAGCTTTGGTGAGACTCCCTCTCCTGTAGGAGCTACAGCCAAACAGGATTACAGGATGACCCTAACCCAGGCCGTCACCCTGATGAGGAGTACAGCTGCCTGTACATACAATACCTGCCTAATTACACGCCTAACACCACGGCAACGCTGGCAGCCAGACACCGGCCACTATAAACACATTATGTCCTTTAATTGTAACCGTTTCCCGCCTCTTTCCAAGGTCTAAATTGGGGAGTGTGTTTTGCAATTAGGCGGTTATTGTCTGGGAAAAGTGAGCTGCTTTCCCGTCGCCACGCCAACCATGGTGTACCCTGTTTTTTGCTAATTCAAACAAAAGGTGATTCCATCCACAGACACAGCAGTAACAGCTACATACTGAGGGATGAATAAACCATAACAATTACCCCCGGAACCAGTAGAACGCCAGAACATTCTAGAATACTGGGAGGTGTGGGGAGACCAGGACAGCAGTCCGCACGGTCAATCAACATGCAGTTGGATGCTAAAACACACTCGCTAGCTCCAATCCTAACAGAAGAGGCTGCAGGTGTGGCTCTGTGTGGTGTTGGAGGGACAGGGTTCCCTAACCCTAGCCCTAACCCTAGGCCCAACACCCTAGCAAAGCTAGCCTCACTTTCCAAGGCCACAGTGGGGCAGTAGAGGTGTGGAGGCTGGCTGGGGCTCACAGGGGGAGTTTTGCCCCTCATGACAAAGCTAGATAATGAGGAGGTAGGAGGAGAGGGTGATTATCTCATCAGGTCTGTTCTTCTCTGCCTGAAGAGAGCAAGCAGGCTGGGGGCAGGGGGAAAGGCTGGCATCCATCCAGCCTGCTACACCAGGCAACACTAATAATTACCCCCCCAAGTGTGTCTGAAATCAGTGGAGAAGCATGCACTTGGAAAATACTCTGCATTGTTGCTGAGTGGGGTGGGGGGATGGGGGGTGGGGGTGGGGGAGTGGGGGGGTAGATCTAACCCCTCCCTTCCTCCACTCCCATTCCTTAACTCTGACCACTGAAAGATTCTATTTGCAGTAGAGTACATCACGCTGCATAAAAGGGATCAATGAAGGTCAAATGTGATGTAGATCACATCCTTTCATTCTACTTACATGAAACCTCTGGTCCACCTCACAGTTGACCTGCTTCCTGAAATCCTGAGAGCCCAACCCCCAGGGAGGCCAGGTGGGACAGGAAGAGGAGACAAAGAGACAGGAAGCAGACAGGAAGCAGACAGGAAGAGACAGGAAGCAGACAGGAAGCAGACAAAAACAGCCAAATTTAAGATGCAAATTAGGACCAATCGCAAGTGAGATAATTGACTCTTGTTATTGTGGTGATCTCTCTCTGGGTGGAAGATTGGGGAGAGCTGATAAGGAGTGCAGGAGACACGAGGATGAGGGAGGAAGAAGGGAGGGAGGGGATAGAGGGAGGGAGGGAGGGAGGAGGAGGGAGGGAGGGGAGAGGGAGGAGGAGGGAGGGAGGGAGGAAGGGGAAAGAGGGAGGGAGGGGAGAGAAGGAGGAAGGGAGGAAGAGGAGGGAGGGAGGGGAGAGAGGGAGGAAGAGGAGGGAGAGAGGGAGGAAGAGGAGGGAGAGAGGGAGGAAGAGGAGGGAGGGAGGGGAGAGGGAGGAGGAGGGAGGGAGGAAGGGGAAAGAGGGAGGAAGGGGAAAGAGGGAGGAAGGGGAAAGAGGGAGGAAGGGGAAAGAGGGAGGAAGGGGAAAGAGGGAGGAAGGGGAAAGAGGGAGGAAGGGAGGAGGAGGGAGGGAGGGAGGGAGGGAGGGAGGGAGGGAGGGAGGGAGGGAGGGAGGGAGGGAGGGAGGGAGGGAGGGAGGGAGGGAGGGAGGGAGGGAGGGAGGGAGGGAGGGAGGGAGGGAGGGAGGGAGGGAGGGAGGGAGGGAGCTAGGGAGGGAGGGAGGGAGGGGGAGGGAGTACCTTCTGCGCCACAAGGAAAGTCAGTCTACGGATGCCATGTTCGATCAGCAGGGATTTCTGGGGAAGGAGAAGAGCATGAGAGAGGCAGATGAGGAGGAGGTACTGTACCTCCACAGCAGCAGGGGGCGCTGGAGCAGACACCTGGACAACCCACCTTGGACTGGGTGAACTCTCTGAACATGGAGGCTAGTCCATCATCATCAATGTCACTGTCAGTCTTGATGGCAACGTTTAGGATGTGGATGGGCTCGTCCTGAATGCTCTGGGTTTGCACACACACAAACACGAATGCACGCAATCACACACACACAATTTGGTGAAAGAATCAGCCAAACTGTAAATGCATCCTAATAGTAAAGTCTGGATTGGGACTCTCAGTGGTTTGCAGCTGTACAATAGATCGACCCAACCTCACCCCCCTCACCTTGCTGTCTTCCTCTCCGTACAGCACAGGGTTGCCCCCCTCAGGGAAGGTGGGGCTGGGGGGAGGAGAGTCAGAGAAGCAGCTCATAACATCTTTAATGTTCCTGCAGGTGGAGAGGAGAGCTGGGTTTAGACATCATCACAGCTAGGACCAGAGAGCCAGGAGGCCAGAGTAGGGGGCCATGGGGCAGGGGGTCAGAGTAGGGGGCCATGGGGCAGGGGGTCAGAGTAGGGGGTCAGAGTAGGGGGCCATGGGGCAGGGGGTCAGAGTAGGGGGTCAGAGTAGGGGGCCATGGGGCAGGGGGTCAGAGTAGGGGGTCAGAGTAGGGGGCCATGGGGCAGGGGGTCAGAGTAGGGGGCCAGAGTAGGGGGCCATGGGGCAGGGGGTCAGAGTAGGGGGCCATGGGGCAGGGGGTCAGAGTAGGGGGTCAGAGTAGGGGGCCATGGGGCAGGGGGTCAGAGTAGGGGGCCAGAGTAGGGGGCCATGGGGCAGGGGGTCAGAGTAGGGGGCCATGGGGCAGGGGGTCAGAGTAGGGGGTCAGAGTAGGGGGCCATGGGGCAGGGGGTCAGAGTAGGGGGCCAGAGTAGGGGGCCATGGGGCAGGGGGTCAGAGTAGGGGGCCATGGGGCAGGGGGTCAGAGTAGGGGGTCAGAGTAGGGGGCCATGGGGCAGGGGGTCAGTGTAGGGGGTCAGAGTAGGGGGTCAGAGTAGGGGGCCATGGGGCCAGAGTAGGGGGCCATGGGACCAGAGTAGGGGGCCATGGGGCAATGGGGTATCTCACCTGCAGAACTCCTGGAAGGAGCGGAAGGACACCATGGCGCCCATGCGCTGGCAGGGCGGGGTGAAGGAGGTGTCCAGCAGCACGTCCGTCACGCTCACCACCCCATAGTGGTTCAGGTTGGACGAGAAAGACATTCTGGAACAGAGCACAGTAACCCTATCAGAATCCTAACCCTCGCCCGGCCCAGCCCACAGCCCAGCCCGGGACACAGCCCACAGCCCACACCAGGAGGCCCCAGTCCTTACTCCTCACTCATCCCTGGACTTGTCCCTATCTGAATGAAGAGACTGCACGGTTGGAAAACAGTCCAGTCTAAATAGCTCTGACTTGGTGGTGAATGAGGGTCAAAAACACCAGAACCCCAGAAGGTCAGAAGTGGATAAAAGCCACCGAGAGTTCCCCTCTGGTAGAGCAGGGGTCAGAGTTCCCCTCTGGTAGAGCAGGGCTCAGAGAGTTCCCCTCTGGTAGAGCAGTTGTCAGAGAGTTCCCCTCTGGTAGAGCAGGGGTCAGAGAGTTCCCCTCTGGTAGAGCAGTTGTCAGAGAGTTCCCCTCTGGTAGAGCAGGGATCAGAGAGCTCCCCTCTGGTAGAGCAGGGGTCAGGGGGTTCCCCTCTGGTAGAGCAGGGGTCAGAGAGTTCCCCTCTGGTAGAGCAGTTTTCAGAGAGTTCCCCTCTAGTAGAGCAGTTGTCAGAGAGTTCCCCTCTGGTAGAGCAGGGATCAGAGTTCCCCACTGGTAGAGCAGGGATCAGAGAGCTCCCCTCTGGTAGAGCAGGGGTCAGAGAGTTCCCCTCTGGTAGAGCAGGGATCAGAGAGCTCCCCTCTGGTAGAGCAGGGGTCAGAGAGTTCCCCACTGGTAGAGCAGGGATCAGAGAGCTCCCCTCTGGTAGAGCAGGGGTCAGAGAGTTCCCCTCTGGTAGAGCAGGGGTCAGAGAGTTCCCCTCTGGTAGAGCAGGGGTCAGAGAGTTCCCCTCTGGTAGAGCAGGGGTCAGAGTTCCCCTCTGGTAGAGCAGGGGTCAGAGAGTTCCCCTCTGGTAGAGCAGGGGTCAGAGAGTTCCCCTCTGGTAGAGCAGGGATCAGAGAGCTCCCCTCTGGTAGAGCAGGGGTCAGAGAGTTCCCCTCTGGTAGAGCAGGGGTCAGAGAGTTCCCCTCTGGTAGAGCAGGGCTCAGAGAGTTCCCCTCTGGTAGAGCAGGGGTCAGAGTTCCCCTCTGGTAGAGCAGGGGTCAGAGAGTTCCCCTCTGGTAGAGCAGGGATCAGAGAGCTCCCCTCTGGTAGAGCAGGGGTCAGAGTTCCCCTCTGGTAGAGCAGGGGTCAGAGAGTTCCCCTCTGGTAGAGCAGGGATCAGAGAGTTCCCCTCTGGTAGAGCAGGGGTCAGAGTTAATCTGGCCAGGCCAGAGGACACCAGAGAGGTGGAGCGGTCCCCTTCCCAGAACAAAGACCCAGAACACAGACCCAGGAACCTGTGAACAGCAGCTTGAGAAGCCATCAGACGCCCACCAGAAAGTCCTCCCAGGATGTGAAGTGAGATGCAGATATCTCAGTGTTTAGTCTGCTCAGAAGATGCCCAACCAAGCCCAGAGGCCAGACAGGGGAGTGCGTGGCTGACCTGTCCTCAGAGCTGCCAGCTGGAGGTCTCTCCTCCTCCCCCTTCCGCCCCTCAGCTGTGAGAGCGCTAGCAGCCAGCGCTTTGCTGACCGAAGCCTTCCTGCCAGCCACAGGAGCAGACAACCTCCTGAGAGCAGTGGCACAGTTCACACAACCGCATGTTTCTGATGAGGAAAGCAACTCTTCTTCTTTTACAGTCATAGCTGGTTATCCACCCGTAATGTTTGCATGAATACACAGAATACAGTCAGCCATACAGTACTGTCCTACAAGGCCTACTGCTGGACACACACACACACACTCGTGTTTTTTTGACGTGGGACTTCTGACAGGTATGCTGCCAAATGACGCCATGCTGTCACCAGAGATCAGAATCATCCGAGATCAGAATCATCAGGACAAATCAACTGAAGTTAGCTTCAGCCTCCAAATCACAATGTTTGTTTGTTGACAATTCAAAAACATTTAAACAGGAACAAACAGCATGGCCAAACAGGGTTTGCAACTCAATCATGACAAATTTTTATTTTTATATTATTTTATATTTATAGTTGATATTCACAATGTGAGACAGTGGGTGTTGTTCCTTGCATCACCAGACTTAGGCCATGCTGCAAGTCCAGTAAATATGGTGTCAATAAAGAAATGTTTTTACCTGTTTAGAGTGGGGATGTTCCCTCTGAAATCAAACCACATGATTACTGAAAGGTTAGTGGCAGGCAGGAGGAGGACAACACAGTCATGGTGCTGAGTGCGTGTGTGTGTGTGTGTGTGTGTGTGTGTGTGTGTGGGTGCGTGTGTGTGTGTGTGCGCGTCTGTCTTAACACTCACAAAAAACATCCAAAGGATCAGCAAAAATACAGTGAATCAAGGTTTTACTTTAAATATGGTCAACTATCAACACAGCCTGACTCCTGTTAGCAGTCTGTAGAGACACTGTATCTCGCCCTCGTACCCGGGGGGAGAGAGGCTGAGTGATGTGAATGTACTAGAATAATATCAACATCTAAACACATGTCACCATGACTGCCCCTCCATAACATGCAACATGAGCTTTGTCTAGGCTGTTCTACAGGCGTATTATCAGGTAAGTTAATTCCTGGAGAGCACACATGCAGCCACATGCTGCTGTTAGTCCATGCCTGTAACTAACACGTTAAACACATGCAGGTGTCCTGCACTTGCAGCCGAGACGTTGTCGGAGGTCTGATGGTGGTTAGGGTAACCCTAACCCTGGTGGTTAGTAATGCAATCACAACCTGGACTGATGTCTCCACTTTGACCACAACCACTCTGACCACAACCACTCTGACCACAACCTCTCTGACCACAACCACTCTGACCACAACCACTCTGAACTACCCGAGTGGAGCTGGTGTAAGACGGGTGGCTATGTGCAGCCGGATCAAAGAGGACAATGTGCAGTTTCTCACGGGTCAACTGGTGATGACATCGTAAAGATGCAGTCTCTTTGGTTTTAACTCTTCTCGTATCCAGCATTCTGATTGGATGAAACCAGAAACCCAGTGCCTAACTATGTCCATGGAGACAGTGGGAGCAGCTGCTCTACAGGAGTCCCAATACAGGGTCAACACACAGTAGCTCTGCTACAACAGCTGCTCTACAGGAGTCCCAGCACAGGGTCAACACACAGCAGTGAGGAAGGGACATGGAGGGAGGCGTTAAAAGGTGGGGGGAAGTGGAAGGGGCAGGGCTGCAGGGCGGGGTCACCTACCTGTTGGGGTGAGAGGTGGGCAGCATGAATTGGAACTCTACAATACAGGTGTTGTCTTTCAGCTGCCGATGCTGGACGCTGTTCAGCTCGTACGCTATGTAGGCTCGCCGCACGTACACCTGGAAACATACAGGACTGCTACTGTAGGACTGCTGCTGTAGGACTGCTGAGGTAGGACTACTGATACAGCACTACTGGTCTCTCACCTCCAGGGCGGCCATCCTCACTACCTGGTTGCTGTGGTAGAAGAAGTTGGGCAGCACATCAAAGATGGACGTCTCAGACAGGATGAGTTTCTACACAGAGAGAGAGACAAATGTAGAGTGATTCAACAACATATAATTGAGTTTGAATACATACAGAGAGACAGACAAGTCTAGGGTCGCTACCTGCAGGTTCTCGATGCAGAACTGGTGTCCGTACATGTCGATGGCAGAGAGAAAGATGGATTCCACCTGGTTGTGTCTCAGCTCATAGGAGGGGAGGTGGGAGGCGATGAGCACCTGGACAGAGATGGAGGGAGAGAGAGGGTATAATAAAGAGAGGGCGAGGGCGAAAGTGAGGGTAGGAGGGGCATGGTGAGGGTAGGAGGGGCATGGTGAGGGTAGGAGGGGCATGGTGAGGGTAGGAGGGACATGGTGAGGGTAGGAGGGGCATGGTGAGGGTAGGAGGGGCATGGTGAGGGTAGGAGGGGCATGGTGAGGGTAGGAGGGGCATGGTGAGGGTAGGAGGGCTGACCTGGCGTGCCCGCAGGGCCACCTTGGCGTTGGTGGTCTTGCTGAGCTGGGTGAGCTCAGTCAAGATGGTCATCAGCTCGTCTGTCAGGGTGGGATCCCTGCCGCACAACTGGTCCTGCACACACACACACACACACAACTCAGTATTCAGATACACTACACCCCCCCCCCCCCCCAGGTTCAGGACCGAGCTGCTTAGACTTACAATGAGCATGGTGACCAGCAGGTTCTTCTTGGTGACCTGAGCGTGGGAGAAGATGTAGTTGAGCACAGTGGCCATGTCCCCCTTGTTCTCCTCACGCAGCATGAACACACACTTGTCATAGTGTCCTGGAGCAGCAACGCAAGACAGACAGGATGCACAGTTAGTGTAACAGCACCCTCGTGTGGGCAAACTGAAAAACTATCGGTCTGGCAGAAGACAAAGATGTCAGTCAAAAAATAGAACAGGGTCGGTTTATCATCACCCTATATGCTAACACTGCCAGGCTCTGCTGTTAAACACTGGTGGGGACGTTTCAACGGTCTCGACATCAGTACGGACATCCCTCCTGTCCCTAATATCTAAACCTATGACAGTACATTTTTCTCACCATTCTGGAACTGGACCTCTATTTTGAGGTACTGTCTGAGAAGGTCCATCACCACTGCCTTCATATGGCCCCGGATCCCACTGCGGTACCTGGACACACACACACACAGGTCAGTGTTTGACTGATACACATTGAGAGCATGGGGAGGGGAGGAGCGCTTACTTCTGCACCAACTGGACGATGCTCTGGGTGTTCATGAAGAACACCTCCCTTTCTGACTTCCTGTTCAGGGTGGCAGCATGGCTGTCCAGGATGTTAGCGATCTGGGAGGAAACAGATTATTCAGCCTTCATCTAGAACCTAACTAGAATGAAGAATGTTTGTGTGTGTGTGTGTGTGTGTGTGTGAGAGACCTGCTGGCTGGGGAACTGGCAGAGCACAGATGTGATGTTGCTGGCGTACTGGGCCATCTCCTTCCTGATGGCCTTGTCAACAGCGGGAGGGACCCGTCCAGACACACTGGTCATGATGTCCTGCAGCTCCAGCAGGGGCAGCGAGGGGTCGCGCAGGGTCTTCATCAGACGCTCCACCCACTCCTTCAGCTGCACACACACACACATATATACACATAAATATACACACGTATACATAAACACAGAGAGAGAGAGAAAGACAGAGAGAGATCTGGACCCACCTTGGTGCTGTAGAAGGGCTCAGGCAGACAGTATCCACTCATGATGTGGACCAGGTGGTCCAGAGTGCTGTGGAACACTCTGTGCAGCTTCTCTCCTCTCAGAGCCACAGCCTGGATACACGGCAGGGGGCCTGTGTGGAGCTCCGCCTGGCGCACACACACACACACACACATAGCATTTTAAATGGCAAAAGGACCACACGGATAATACAAATAGTTAGATTTAAAAAGACAAAAGGTTGAGGAGGACAGCCTTTAAGAGAGACAGCGATTACCCATTGATCTGTCGCATCAGAATTTTGATTCGGGTCACAAAAGTCTTGAAATTTTAGTGAGAATGTCGCCCGGTACAGACCGAATAGTCGAGCGGCATCCATGTCTTCACGTCATGTCAGAAAGTTCAACATTTTACAGTTTCACAGTCAATTCTACATCTAAAAAGTCGAGCAGGGCAGCTTTCAAGAGATATGGGAATTCTGCTTTTAGCCAGCTGGTCCGATTATTTTTCTGATTTGTTTAAACTGGCAATGAGACTGCGTCCCCATTACACTGTTTTGACGTTAGCCTCAGTCAGACTCACTCACTGGCAGTGTGCACAATGTTGTATTTCACTCCATACTACACCAGAAACGTCAGGGAGGACTGCCTAATGTAGATACGAGCCTGATGAAGAAAGCCAGCATCTCGGATGTCTTTAACCAAGCCTGTTTCATTCATCATTTACCTGAGAAAGCGACCTCCGTTAGCCAGGTTAGTTTTGCCCGATCACTTGGTCAGGCTATTTAAGGATATCGGGGTCAAGTGACTTTTGTGTATAGACAAGTGAAACGTAAATGTATTTGGCCAAAGGCCAAGAGCCTCGAAAAGTTCATATCAAGCCCTGCAATCCAGTAGCCAAATATATGATGACCTGATCGACACTCCAAGTGTAATAGACCGGGGAGAAGTTCGTCTTTTGCAACTGACATGCGCAGTTGAGCCTGCTTGACAGTTGTGTGACATACGGTGATAATTGGTCTATAGAAAGGGCAACGTCTGCGGTACATGGTGCAACACACACACACCCCCTCCCTCACCTGCTGGACTCTGCTGGGGTCGTCCAGCTGCAGTTTAGCGATCACACAGCCGGGCTCCAGCACTGCCCCAGCACGCTTCACGTAGTGGATACACCCCGACTCTGCTGCTGTTAAAGTCATCACCATCTTCATCACCTGAAACACACACACTGCTGTTAGAGTCTTCATCACCTGCATTACCCCCAACCTCTCTCTGCCCTCCCACTCCCTCACCTCTATCTCGGCATAGCACTGCCCAGAGAAGACATGGCCTCCATCTTCCACGCTGTACTGGATCAGCTTTCCTGCTGACGGCGAGCGCAACACAGACGGGTCGTTCTCTCGCTCAAACACACACGTCTTGTTACCTATGGTGACACGGTACCTGAGGGGGAACACACACACCTTAAACACACACGTCTTGTTCCCATGTTGACACAGTACACAGAATTATACCCACCCCTCTGTATCCAAACCCAAGAGCGTAACCATGCATTCTTTGGGGTTGTGTCACCCCCAATGTTGAGAAAATACCAATCTGTTCCTCCAATATACAGCAGAAAATATGTCAAATATATGTTCTCCTTTTATGAACCGTGTCAATGGATTGGTCTCTTGATTTATTTCCGTTTGTTAAGAAAAACATAAGTGTGTGAATCCCCCCCTCCGAATTGTACACTTGTGTGATTTCGTTTGAATCCACCTTGCGTCGTTCTGCATTGTCATGGTTACCTAACACTTTTTCGTCAGTCAGTTGAGCGCAAAGAAAGTAATGTTGGTTAACTTGTTGGAGAGGAGGTAGAGTAATGGAGGATTTGAGGTTACCTAAAAAGCGGAGAAACCTGGACCAGCAGCCAAGCATACGCATTTTTCAGACAGTAAGTTACTTGATACCAAGCTAAATGTGTAAGCAAATTAAACGAGTAGCCTCATAAAAGCATGAGTCTCTGTTTTTCTGATAAAATTACATGGTCACAACGCAGGCAGTCACTGTCTCTGAGAAATTACACTATTCCTTTTAGATGTGAATTCAAATGGTCAATGTTGTCCTCGAAACTATGTTCTAAATGTGCGAATTTTCATGAATAAATATAGAATTGTAGCCAATACACTTACCAAAAAAATAATTCAAGGGGAAGGGTATACTTGGACCCCCCAAATGTATAAACCATGGTTACGCCCTTGTCTAAACCCCATGAAGGAAAGTGTTTGCATCTGCAGAAAATCTTCCCAGTAAAGGTGCCTCTAAGCACCATCAGAAGAGAAGCCCACCTGTCCACCTCCTCCTTCATGTAGGTGGTGTAGCTGCTGCCGTCGTATGACAGTAGCACGCCTCCATCGCTCAGCCTGTGCACGTCCACCTCGACCAGGGAGTGGTTCATGATCACGACGTAGGAGCTGGGGGACTGTCGGGTCACCTTCAGGATGTACTTGGTGCCCTCGTAGATGAGTTCCACCTCTACAGTGTTGAGCAGCGTGTGGGCTGGGAGGACCTGGCCCCTGGAGACACGAGGAGAGAACATCCCTCTACTGTAACTTTTAAAACCTCACTACTATACCTCTCCTAGAACATCACTACTATACCTCTCCTAGAACATCACTACTATACCTCTTCTAGAACATCACAACTATACCTCTCCTAGAACATCATGACTATACTTCTTCTAGAACATCACTACTGTATCTCTTCTAGAACATCACTACAGTATCTCTTCTAGAACATAACTACTATAGCTTTTCTAGAACATCACTACAGTATCTCTTCTAGAACATCACTACAGTACCTTTCCAGAGAATGCAGGAAGTTGGAGACGCTGTTCCTGAGATTGGAGTCAGCAACATGGAGAGCCCCGCTGACAATGCCCAGCATGGTGTCGGGACGCTCCGCCTGCACACACACACGCACACACACACGTTGGTTAAAACACAAACACTACAGGATTCTCCAAGCCCAGCTTGTTGTGTCCAGACTCTACCTGCATCTTCTCAGAGATTAGTCGGTCCAGCCAACCAGTGTCAATGCTGTTGTGTTGGAAGCTCTCTGTCTCCAGCAGCTTGATGAGATACTCCACCGTGGTCCTGAAATCTCCTCGAATTGACAGCTCTTTCAGAGCCACCACCATGTTCCTACACACACACAGTCACCACACAGACAGCATCAGTATCTAGGATAAGGGATGTGGGGCCTGTGTGCTGTCTGTGGTTTCAGGGCCCTGGTGGACCTCAGGAGCGCTGAGCTTACGAGATGGCCTCCTCCCGGTTCTCCCCCCAGGAGAAGCAGTGTCCAAACTGGGAGTCAGCGAACTCATGCAGCCCCCCGGCCGCTGCCACGCTGAAGTAGCCCCACACGTTCTTGTTGCTGCGGAAGTTCAGCTCCTGAACAGTGCCGGAACTGGGCTTGAAACCCTGGTGGACAAAACACCGTTAACACTAGTGTCTTCTCTCTGTTAACACTAGTCTCTCCTCTGTTAACACTAGTCTCTCCTCTGTCCAGTCCATGAAGGCCTGGACCCCCTGTGACCTAACCCTGAATCCCCTATGACCTAACCCTGGATCCCCTGTGACCTTACCCTGTGACCTAACCCTGGATCCCCTGTGACCTTACCCTGTGACCTAACCCTGGATCCCCTGTGACCTTACCCTGTGACCTAACCCTGGATCCCCTGTGACCTAACCCTAACCCTGTGACCTTACCCTGGATCCACTGTGACCTAACCCTAACCCTGTGACCACAGGAGAGGAAGAAGGAGTCACCTCGTCTGGGTTCTCGCTGGTGATGCGGGCGGCAATGACATGTCCCCGGGGAGAGGGGGAGGTGGACAGAGCCTCGAAGTCAATGGGACAGTCTCCCCAGGGCTGCACTCCATACAGCATCCGGATGTCCTTGATCCGGTTCAGGGGGATCCCCATGGCGATCTGGCGGGTTAGAGGAGAATCATCAGCTAACACATGTAGCATCTTTATAAGCTAACACATGTAGCATCTTCATAAGCTAACACATGTAGCATCTTCATAAGCTAACACATGTAGCATCTTCATAAGCTAACACATGTAACATCTTCATAAGCTAACACATGTAGCATCTTCATAAGCTAACACATGTAGCATCTTCATAAGCTAACACATGTAGCATCTTCATAAGATAACACATGTAGCATCTTCATAAGCTAACACATGTAGCATCTTCATAAGCTAACACATGTAGCATCTTCATAAGCTAACACATGTAGCATCTTCATAAGCTAACACATGTAGCATCTTCATAAGCTAACACATGTAGCATCTTCATAAGCTAACACATGTAGCATCTTCATAAGATAACACATGTAGCATCTTCATAAGCTAAATTATGCAGCATCATGACATCCTCCTTATCACAATCATTGGCATTACTAGCCTAGCTAATAAAATGTTATCATGTGGATGCATTAGCAGCAAAAAGGAGCCTGTGTTTATTTAGGACTCTCTTATTTAGGGTGAGTACTGTGTGGTAGAGTATTCCCCCAGGGTGAGTACTGTGTGGTAGAGTATTCCCCCAGAAGCCTGTCTGTGAACAGGGTCTGTTCCCTGCCTGGGTTTCTGCTTGAGCGGCTCTGACCTACTTACTAACAACAGGACAACCACGAGACCTACTGCTGTACATCTGCCCCAAAGCCCTGGGGAGGAGGGGAGGAGACTGTACTCTGACTCTCTATTTAACCTCAGTTACCATGGGGATGGAGGCCTGAGGTAGAATTAGCCGTCAGGAGTGGTGAAGCTCTGATGTGAGAATGAACACACACACACACACACCTGTAGCTGTGCGGCGGGGAGAGAGAGAAGAGGGGAGAGGGGGGAGAGAGAGAGGAGGGGAGAGGAGGGAGAGAGCAGGGTGCAGAGAGAATGAACACACACACCTGCAGCTGTGCGGCGGGCAGGTTGACGTCGGCCACCATCTCGGTGCAGGGGTGTTCCACCTGCAGGCGCGGGTTCAGCTCCAGGAAGTAGAAGCTGCTGTCTGGGCTGTAAAGATACTCCACCGTGCCCGCGCTTACATAGCCCACCATCTTAGCCAGCTTCACAGCACACTGGGGACACACAGTCACAATACACACAGTCACTGTACAGATTCATATTGAATACACCTGTGCAGGTACACAGGTACATATGTTAATCATATAACAGTATTATGCAGTACATAACTATATATACACGTCTCCTACCCTCTCCATGTCCTCAAACACGTCTCCATTAGCAATGGTGGCAGGAGCTTCCTCAATGATCTTCTGGTGGCGTCGCTGCACTGAGCAGTCCCGGCCGAACAAGGAGATGGCGTTGCCGTACTGGTCGGCCAGGATCTGGACCTCCAGGTGCCGGGCGTGCTTGGCCAGCTGCATCACGAAGATGGGCGAGCCCGGAACCTCCGCCTGGACCTGGGGTTAGGGGTCAGGGATCAGCAAGGGGTCACACATACACACCAACCGGGTCCCCTGGTGGTCAGGCGTCCCTCACCTGTCTGAAGAGGTTGGGGAAGTCGTCTGCTGTGTTGACCTTGCGGATGCCCTTCCCTCCGCCGCCCTCCGAAGCTTTTACCATCACAGGGTAGCCCACCTCCTCTGCAGCCTGGCGACACACACACACACACACACACACACACACACACACAGCTCAGCCTCCTCCTAGAGAAGCATCAGGACCAGAGCATGAGTGTGTGAGAGTGTTATCCATGAGGTCAGACCTTCAATCCTGCCTCCACATCCTGGATGCAGCCCAGGTCATACACCTCCGGAGGAACATTGATCACCCTCTTCTTCTGATCACTCTCTGTCCACTCCACTGTCAAACCTGAGACACACACCAACACACAATCAGTACCTTACCTGAGACACACACACACACATGAACACAGTCGGTACCTTCCCACACTTCAATTAGAGTGTCAACACAGGGCAGCAGACAAACGTACCTCTCCCGCTCCAGGGTAAGGTAGGGATCCCAGCTGTCTGGGCCACGATGGACGAGGCGATCTTGTCCCCCAGCGCCCACATGGCCTGGCTAGGAGGACCTGGGAGAAAAGCAGAGACCAGCATCTAAACAGGCTACCTACCATCACACACACACACATTTTGTTAATGTGGACCCATTCAAAATCCAGTTTCCCCCAATCACTAACCTTAACAAATCTAACCTTAACCCCAAACAAATCTAACCTTAACTATGCCATCTTACCCATGAAGGATATGCCATCTTACCCATGAAGGCTATGCCATTCTTATGAAGCAGTTCAGGGAGTTTGGGGTTCTCTGACGCGTGACCCCACCCAGCCCACACCGCCTGGGGAGAGAGGGTTAAAGGGGAGGAGAGAGGGGAGAGGGGGAGGAGAGAGGGGCGAGGGGGAGGAGAAAGGGGAGGGGGAGGAGAAAGGGGAGGGAGAGGAGAGAGGGGAGAGGGGGAGGCGAGAGGGGCGAGGGGGAGGCGAGAGGGGAGGAGAAAGGGGAGGGGGAGAAGAGAGAGGGGAGGGGGAGGAGAGAGGGGCGAGGGGGAGGAGAGAGGGAGGGGGAGGAGAGAGGGGCGAGGGGGGGGAGAGAGGGGCGAGGGGGGGGAGAGAGGGGCGAGGGGAGGGAGAGAGGGGCGAGTGGAGGGAGAGAGGGAGGGGGAGGAGAGAGGGGCGAGGGGGAGGAGAGAGGGAGGGGGAGGAGAGAGGGGCAAGGAGGAGAGAAGTAATCATGAACATGTCCTCCTCCCAGGTGGACCAATTAGCTACTCCAGCAGAGTTCCTATTGGTCCACATCTCATGAGAAAGGATCTACACCCAAAAAGTCAAATACTGGTGTTAGATGTTTTTATATTTGCTGTGAATCACTGAGAAGAGTGGTAGAAGCGTTGTGTTTCAGTGCACCTGCACAGGGATGCGTTTAGCGATGTCCAGAATGAGCTCCACGTTGGCATAATTATTGTTGTTGGTCCCTCCGGGAACAGGAACATAATGGTCGGCCATCTTTATGTACTCTGTGGATTACAGTCAAGGAAAATGTTACATTTGTCATCACTGTGTACAATGCATATGTGGCACAACATGCCGTGTTTGCTTGTTTGCACAATATTGTCAGACGTTATGTAACCCGACCTTGAGCAGCATGATTCATGTACAGAACACAGGGAACATTCTGTCTGCTGAGTTAGACCAGGAGTCACTTGTTAACCGACGAGCTAAACCAATAGGGTTAGGTTAGGGTAAACCCTAAACCAATAGGGTTAGGTTAGGGTAAACCCTAACCCAATAGGGGTTCCTGTACCCCAACCCCTCACCTGCATTGGCTTTTAAGTCTTCCGGGGTTACCATGACGACGAAGCGGATGGCCCTCTCATTGCGGAACATCTCGTACGACCAACGGCGGATGGAGCGCATGCACTTCACCGCGGCAATACCGTTGTTGGCGATGAGGACCTGAGGGGGGATACAGGATTATTACACCATCACCCCCACTACTGACCCCAACATGACCCCGGGGTTGAGGACTACCTACCTTCTCGATGACCTTGTTGCCCCCAAAGCGTGTGACAAACTCTGCCGGGGAGGCGACGGTGAAGTCCCTCTGCAGGTCCATGCGGCGGCGGTCTCTGCCCTGTTTTACCAGGTGCAGCCCCGACATGCTGGGCCTGTGTGACAGACTGACACTCATTCAGTATCAGGAGAACACAGCCTTGCCCCCCCTCCCCTGTGTCCCTGCAGGCCTGTGGTCCCTACCCCAGCTGGGCCCTTCAGCTAATCACATGAGGTCTTCTTTTCAGCCCTTAGCCACAGGCGGCTTCACAGATTCCCACATCAACATTCCTAACCAACCTAGCCCCTACCAGAAGATAAGAAATAAAGTCCCCCATTGAAACTAAACTCAAACACCTTCACAATCATCAGGAACCGGGAGGTCAGAAAAGGCATTTCCTTCATGCATGTTTGAGAGTTTGTTAATGGACAGGCTGCAAGACAGGACGGATCAGGTGAAATGTTTGTGGACTGGATGGCACCCATATCACATTAGAGATAAGAGGGCAACTGGAAGAAACAGCAGATTAAAACATCTCATTAAACTCAGCTTCCAGTCTTTACTGACCTTGGATCAAAAGGGGAAATGTGTTCAACCATAATAATCAATCAAGGTAGGTTCAAAATCTGCTTTTCAAAATCCCAAAAGTAAGTTTCAACAGCTGAAATGTTTGCTTTTTAAGCAACTCCAGTGAGTATTACACAAGACAGGTCAAGTATCCAGCAGAACTGGCCAGTTAACATGTCTGTTCCATTCTGTATGGACCTCAGGAGAACAGCAGCTGGTTGGGCAGGGCAAGCCCTCGACAAATGAGAAAGAGAGGACTGCGGGAGGTGAGAGAGAGAGTCGCTGCCCAGTTTTTAACCCTAACTAACCCAACACCCTGAACTTCAGCCAGACCTAACCTCAGGTGAGCTTGGTCCTCTGTCTGGCCTACTCAAAATGACTAAATGTAAATGTACTCAGAGAGCTTCCTCATAAAACCAGGATCGGGACGGACCAATGAAATTGCCAGGGCGGGCTTTATACGATGATGGACAGATGATCAACAGTAACGTAATCAACAACGTCACAAAAGAGCCCTTGGGTTGAATTCGTTTTCAACAAACAACATATTACGTTGCTCTGATTGGTTGTAGGTCTATCCAATTGAGCGAAGAGGCATTTGTTTTACGAGTTCGGTTGAAACAGGCCCCATAGTCACAGCCCAACGGAGAGTTTTCAGACTCATATTCTGACTAGAATTATGAGTATGACAACGTCAGGCTAGCTGTCTGGGACTCTGGGAGGAGAGGAGGGAGAGAGAGAGAAGGTAAGAGGGCGGAGAGAGAGAGAGGAGGGGAGAGGAGAGGGGGAGAGAGAGAGGGGGGAGGGGGAGAGAGAGAGAAGGGGAGAGGGCGGAGAGAGAGAGGAGGGGAGAGGAGAGGGGAGAGGAGAGGGGAGAGGAGAGGGGGGAGAGAGAGGAGGGGAGAGGGAGAGAGAGAGAGAAGGGGAGAGGGGGGAGAGAGAGAGAGGGGAGAGGGGGAGAGAGAGAGAGGAGGGGAGAGAGAGAGGAGGGGGAGGGGGGAGAGAGGAGGGGAGAGGGAGGAGAGAGAGAGAGGGGAGAGGGAGAGAGGAGGAGGAGAGGGGGGAGGAGGAGAGGGGGGAGGAGAGGGGGGAGGAGAGGGGGGAGGAGAGGGGCGAGGAGGAGGAGAGAGAGGAGGGGATAGGGTAAGAGAGAGAGGATGGAAGAGGGGGGAGAGGAGGGAGAGAGAGAGCGGAGGGGAGAGAAGGGAGAGAGAGAAAAGGGGGAGAGAGAGGACGGGAGAGGATGGAGAAAGCAGGGTGCAGGCGGGGGGGACAAGCAGGGCTGTGCTTCCAGAAACCACAGTTTCTCTGAGGCAGGCTGGGAGCTGGTTAGGCCACATTCTTCACACCCAGCTGAGGGGCCCAGCACACAGCCAGCTGAGGGACCCAGCACACAGCCAGCTGAGGGACCCAGCACACACCCAGCTGAGGGACCCAGCTGAGGGGCCCAGCACACAGCCAGCTGAGGGACCCAGCACACACCCAGCTGAGGGACCCAGCACACAGCTCAGAACTGATCCAGATTTTACATTGAGCAATTTCACGACATTTCAGACATAACTAAAGGATGTCTCTTATTTGTAGTTTCATATACCGTACTGTGCAAAAGTCTTGGGCACAAATATGTTAATAATAATATATATTTTTGAAGTAAAGCAAAAATGCTTAAAGAAACAATGGAATGACAAAACTGAACAAAAATGTTCTCGACATTTCACTTTTATACTGCTGCACAATTACAGAAGACAAAAATATATATATTAAGACAATATTCATGTAAAGTTTATACTTTTTCTTAGTACTGTAAATCCAATTCAATGTTCAGGGGGGATTTGAACCTGTGACCTCTTTATCTGCAGTCAAATGCTTTAACCACTGTCCCTATGGCAACATGTCCTATACCACTGTCCCCATGCAACATGTCTATAAACAATAAACATGCTGTTCTACAATAACGGAACCACTTGTGTATGTTGAACAAACCTCAGGTTATGCAGAGGACCGTCCACGTGGTCAAAGCCCATCTCGAAGGTGCTGTCGGAGCTGACGGAGGAGGAAGGGGACAGGGAGCGTTCCTTCTCCTCCTGCTTCCCTCCCAGCACCTCGTCCTCAGAGTTCTCCTCCGACACAGACCCCACTGTGAAGTGGGAGAGCAGGGCAGCGGGCTTCTGGTCCTGTTGGGCCATGGTGGGGCGACAAGGGCAGCTGGCTAACACTGGGGAGGGAGGAGAGGCGCTCAGATATAAGGAGGGAGGATGTGTGTGTGTGTGTATGGGGAGGGAGGAGAGGTGCTCAGATATAAGGAGGGAGGATGTGTGTGTGTGTGTATGGGGAGGGAGGAGAGGTGCTCAGATATAAGGAGGGAGGATGTGTGTGTGTGTGTATGGGGGGTTAACATGGAACACAGGATCATCCTGGCATCCACCTTTCATCAACATTTGACAGGTTGCATCAGTGGGTGAGTGGGTGCAAAGTCTAGCTGATGAAGCATCTGTATGTGAAACTATTGCAAAACCCACTATGCTGACCTGAAAGGGTAATTTGCCATGCCAACATCACCTCATCCAGGCTGCGTGATCTCTAGACTGATGATAGTTACTGCCATGCCAACATCACCTCATCCAGGCTGCATGCTCTTTATAGCTAGGCTACTGCAGGCAGCAACCCTAACACTGAACATCGCCATCCATCTGGAAGTAAATTAACTACATTGGTTTTAAATGCCATGTTCGGAAGAGAATATTTACGAGATCCCAGCAAACATACACTGTTACTAATAGGTGACTATCCAGATTGAGTCCGCTGTAAGGCACACCTTGCTCACCTGCTGAACCTGTTTAACCCGACCTGGAGCGTACCCCCCCCCCCACACACACATTCTTACAGTATCGGGCCAACGCCAGGATTACTTAATCCATAATCCTGCATCATGCCTCACTAGATATTCACGAGGAACATATACTTTGCAAATTTGTTAATTCCCTAACGTTGAATTTACATCTCTCCTGGACAGCTAATCTGTGCTGGAGGAAACTGCAACAGCGACCACAACAGACCAGCGGCACAGCTTGGATCCTCATCCTTACTGCTGCTAAATCCATACAATGTTACTCGCGCTAGAATACATTTGCAAGCACATGTTTTCAGTAAAGTTCCTATTAGCAACACTGCTGTTAGTTAGCTGGCTAACTAGTCTAGCTATTTGCTGTTCGTTAGCTAGCTAACTAGCTATACCACTAGATTGTTAGCTAATGAGCTTACAGGGACAGCTAGATCGCTGATGGCTGGACTAGCTAGCTAGATATCGACGTTGAGAACGAGTACAGTACTAGTACCGGCAGAAGCAGACAAACATGACTTGCTTCTTGTTAACGCACTAGATAACAAGCTAACTCACCGTGGGAAACAAATCGACAAGCAATCCTGAATAGTTGATTCCAAACGACTGATTAATATAGGTTCAATTTCTTCTGGGATCCATCTGACGTGTTTTTCCAATCGCTTATGACAAAAACTCACATCATGATGAGCTAACGCGACTACAACAGACGCTTTGACAGTGGCGGTGGTGCGATATGATGCTGACACAGGTTACTCCTGGTCGTTCCACTCTGAACTGAGTTCATTAGCCAATCACGCTACTGCCCTGCTGACAAGGAACCAAACATTTTGCAGAACTCCCTTTAGAGGCGGGCTAATGTTGAGAGGAGGTGTGCCCAATAAAAACCTCCCTGCCGGCCACGTGCCCGGCCGTCTGACGAGTTAAAGGGACATTCCTTCATTTTGTACTTTTACGTTTGCCTTTTACTCCAGACTCCAATGCTACACACCAAAATAACAATTTTAAAAAGCCATTAGTAGTATTAAATGAAAATGTTAAAATACACGTTTTTTAGGGACTTTAAAAAAAACTAAATTTCCGGTATATTACATTGAAACATTTCAAGATTACGCTTGCGATTGCACTTACTGTGCGTGTCTATTTCCAATTCATTTTCAATGAAACCGGGCGTTGACGCTCGCGTACGCTCCCACGAGTACTTTGAAATCACCAAAATACACATGTCAGGGTAACGTACTTACGGGCTTTATTGGATGCAGCATGTTTGCTAGTCATGATTTGCCGTGTCCTGGGACTGACCCAAACATTTGTTGCTCAAACTGTGTCTGGGGACTTACAACAGACTGCCGACTTACAACAGACTATTTGCAATGCAATGAACACTCGTTTTGAGCATCTATTTTCTTTATTCAACCACCAAACTGGAGCAGGAATCCAGATTGTCAGAGACCTGACAGGATCAGGCTGGTCCAGTCTGGCTGCATTCTAACACATATTTTGAGTCTCACATAGTAGTAATACTAATAGCAATCATTTTATATAGAAAGAAATCCCAATGAAGTCACTATCATAATAGTGATGGGGGGGGGGGGGGGGTAACCCTCAACACACTCAGATTGACACTTGACTGATACATTTCTGAGACACTGAAGGGCAGAAATTATTTGGTAAAAACGAATTCTGAGTTTGGTGTGAATATCTTAAAAACCAGCGCAACACTGGCCCCTGGTGTATATTCATATCATTGTGGATGTTTTGCAATCTAAACCCAACACCTTAGCATGGGTGATTCACCTTCACCGTGATGGTTCAACAATATAACTGTATTCTAAATACCTATTAAAATTGTAACCGTAACGGAATACAGTTACTCATAATTTGTATTCTGAATACCTAACGCCGGTACATGTGTTCCGTTTCTCCAACACAGGCTACGTGGCAGGCTCACATTTGAAACAGTTATAACTAAACGATTGTTATGACTTTAACTTCCACTCAAGTTTTTTCCTTCTAGGGACATTTTTTAAGATTTACTCATATTGCATTTCATGAATAAAAAAACAAACAATTAAAACAGTAGGCCTACCATCTGCAAACTGGAAATATACCCCCAAAATCATAAATAAGCTTGAAATGTATTTTTTGAAAACTAATATAGGCTAATCTAACAAGTTTACTAATAGTGATAATTATGTGTCAGAGGGTCACGTGACCAGCAATCCATTCTGTAAGTAAGGAGAACTGCCTTGCACGTATCCATTCACTCAATCTTTCGGCTATTAAATGGCATCGACTGCTCTACAGACTTATGATCATCATTTGATAGGCCTCTCGTGATTGCTTTAATAATCTATTAGTTCCACCCCAATACAACCTCAGCAACGCAAATACAGGGAAAAGTAAGATGACAAAATATTAGATAGGGTTAGGGTCAGAGGCGGATCTAGAGATTTTCATTCAGGGTGGCAATGGGGTGGCAGAAGGAAGTTGTTGGGTGGCCTCCTGGAGGCGAATCAAAACCCAGAGTAGGGGGGTACAGTACTCCCCATGGTAAATGATTAGGCTACAACATTGTAGTTTAAACAGTAACATTAATATTATTTATTGAAATGTTCTGTAATGTACAAATAATATTTTTCCATGGGAAGATTGAGGTTCATGTTGTTTAATTGTAACTTGTTTAACTATATGCTCTTACGGTTCTTCCCTTTGGGACTTATTTGGATTTTCACAATCCACGCTTCATGTTTTGGCTACCCGCAATGTTTGGGGCTATCTCGTTGTTGTGATCAGTGAACTATGCACTTTTGTAAAGCTCTCGCTTTGGATAAAAGCAACTGCTACATGCATTAAAAAAAAGAAAACGATTGGGGTGGCAGTATTTTTTATTAGGCTGGCAGCTGCCACCCCTTGACACCCCTTAGAACCACCACTGGTTAGGGTTAACCCTTGCAGGAGCAGCTAACCAGTACGAATGTACCATTATTTAAAGCTCAACTGGACGAGGCCTAATGTAATTATAGTTTCCGCTCTATGTGGGTAGGTAGAGGCTGTTAAATATGAGTAGTAATACTAATGACATGTGGAACTGCTAACCAGAAGAACAACCCTCTTCTATTTTACAGTTATAGAGCTATGTGAGAGCCAAAAATACAGTGTTGATACCTATGGAAGCATATCAGTGAGTTTTTAATTTTAAAAGGAATTGAATACTTAATATTTAAATTCAAACACCACCAGTTTGTTGGTTTTGAATTCTGAATTGATTTCAGTGTAAATGGAATTCTGATCACATAATTCAAGGTTCAGAAATTCAAGTTGCTCAAATTCTAACAGTAAAATTAAAGTCCCCAAAATTCAATACAATAAAATTCAGGTTGCTAAAATTCTAACATTAAAATTCAGATCCCCAAAACCACACTCCTCAGACCCCAAGCTATGACTGTATGACTGATCTGCATGTATGACTGGCTACAGCTACACCTGGATGAGAGGGGCCTGAGGAGGGAGAGAGGTTTGCAGTTGGACCCTTCTCGGTAAAGTGAAATAGTTTGATTGCATTGAGGCTTGATTACCTTACCCATCCATGCTATCCCGACTGTTGCAATCTGAATTTTTTTGTCAAAAAAATCTTCGGTTCAGAATTCTTTTTATCTGAATTTCACCATTTGAATTTGAGCAGCTAAAATTGAAGCTTGATTATTTTTGTATTATTGAAATCTGAATTTATTTGATTTTATTTGAGTTACCTGAATTTCCGAACGTTCAATTTTGGGATATTTTCTAAAACAAGTTATGAATTCAGATTTCAATTTTAAAGAGGTGAATTCAAAACCAACACATTCGGTGGTGTTTAAATGTAAATATTAAGCATTCAATGCAATTATAGAAGTTCCTAGGTGGGTTTATATTGTTTGGTTTGTTATCAGATATTTCACTGCTGTGTTTTGGGCAATTCAAGATGTGATGGTTACTTTCAGCAAGAATGCAATGTAAGCAATGCAATATTCCATGTGTTAAGCATTGCTGTCCACCAGAGAGCAGTAGAGTCCCTCCAGTGTTTATTACAGAGCTCAGTATTTGACAGTTAAAAATGCAAATGAACAATTGGAAACACTGCTATAACTTCAGTCGTCTTACCTGAATTTACCATGGTTGTTAACAGTGTTTTAACACTTAAAATGTGCTTACATGTCTTCAATGCCAACCAAATACAAATAGCAGTCATGATTTTGATGTTTTATGTGGAAAGTCCAAGTTACAAATCTATTTTCACAATAAAAGCTCCTGAAGCCGGTGGAAAACATGTTCTTGCGCAGGACGTCAGCAGCCTCTAGACTTGCTTGGTAGACCTCTATGGGGTTGCTGAAAATCAAATGCACTGTAACAAACACCCCAGGTATCAGGAAACCTGCAGAGAAAAGAATCTGTGTTAATGTGCTCACCCATCACACAGAGGAACATATTGCTTACAACCCACACAATGAGGGTGGCTGAGTTCAGTTACACGTTCCTGGAGACGGGCAGCCCGCTACAATAGGGACCGGACCCTGGCCTCTTTGTTGCCACGGTGAGGAGGAAAGTGGCTGGATACGGTTTCACTCCATCCCTCCGTTGCTGACTGACGTCTGTGAGTGCAGCTTTTGAGGTGAGCTCCAGTTTAATTAAAGCGTTTCCCGGCTTCACAGTGATCCTGAGCGCCATGATCAATATTGAATGCAGTTCACCTGCTGGTTAGTGCTGGAGGCTGGCTGTACAGACAGCTGCCTTGTGTGGAGGTTTCTCTGGGGGCCTGGGGGGTCCGGGGGTAAGGCCCCCCACTCTCTGGGGCCTGGGGGGGCATCTGGGAGGAGAGGGCCCCCGTTGTGTGAGCAGGGAAAGCGAGGAGGTGCGACTCTGAGCCGTGCCAGCACGGTGAGCCGAAGGCTCCGCAGAGCGGGGCTTCGTGTGAGATTTCACACCGTGGACGCTCTCAGGTGTCTGGGCAGCCGTGCAGGGGGGAGAGGGGGAGAGGGGCCACTTTCTCTCCACTGGGCCGAGGAGCCGAGTATCAGGATACCTCCAGAGTGAAAGGACTGATAACCTGTTAACCAAGCCCTGTGTGTAAAAGACACTGGCATATACAAGGCCTTATCTCAGCCACCTGCCCCTGCCTCTGATACACTGCCCTGCCTCTGATACACTGCCCTACCCCTGATACACTGCCCTGCCTCTGATACACTGCCCTGCCCCTGATACAATTTAATTTAGTCATTTAGCAGACGCTCTTATCCAGAGCAACTTACAGTAAGTACAGTAAGTACAGGGACATTCCCCCCGGGGCAAGTAGGGTGAAGTGCCTTGCCCAAGGACACAATGTCATTTTGACACGGCCGGGAATCGATCAGGCAACCTTCAAATTACTAGTCTGATTCCCTAACCGCTCAGCCATCTGACTACCATACACTCCCCTGCCCCTGATACACTGCCCTGCCATGACCTTGCAGGTCGCTGCTGAGTCAGACAGGTTAGTGTTGCTGCCAGGCACAGGCTGGCTGTGCTGTGGTGGGAATAGTTTGGGTGTAAATGGGGAGGTTTTGGGTTGGTTCTGGTGTAAAGGGAGGTTTTTATCTACACCCCAGAGGCCATTCCAGCGGTGTGAATGATGGAGAGGCTGTGTCAAGCGTGTCAGGTGTGTCATGACCGAGTCTCTGTGGAGGCTGGACAAGGAGGGCTAGTGGGGCTGGAGGCTGGACAAATAGGGCTAGTGGGGCTGGAGGCTGGACAAGGAGGGCTAGTGGGGCTGGAGGCTGGACAAGGAGGGCTGGTGGGGCTGGAGGCTGGACAAGGAGGGCTGGTGGGGCTGGAGGCTGGACAAGGAGGGCTAGTGGGGCTGGAGGCTGGACAAGAAGGGCTAGTGGGGCTGGAGGCTGGACAAGGAGGGCTAGTGGGGCTGGAGGCTGAACACGGAAGGCTAGTGGGGCTGGAGGCTGGACAAGGAGGGCTAGTGGGGCTGGAGGCTGGACAAGGAGGGCTAGTGGGGCTGGAGGCTGGACAAGGAGGGCTAGTGGGGCTGGAGGCTGGACAAGGAGGGCTAGTGGGGCTGGTGTTGCTGGGGGGGGGGGGAGGGGGAAAGGGGCTGGGCTGGAGGGGCTAGGATAGAGGGAAGAGTAACAGATACTCTTGTGTCAGCTCTTTCCTGCGCTGCAGATGACAAGGACCCCCATTCACAACATCTCTACCCTCCTTCCCCACTGTGATGAATAAATAACCATCCCGTCACTTGGAACAGACTGCTTCATGTGGCAGCCGGGGGGAAAGCGATCCGCCGTTACGAGCAACTGGAGCCGAGTGTGACCAGCTCTAGCAGGGCCGTAACCTGACCTGCTGCCCAACGCACCCTGTGTTTGGCCCATCAGCACAGCCTTTTCTCCCTCTGAGTGACAGCTCGAAAAAAGGAGTCACATCCACCTCCACTCCAGCGCGTCTCGTAATAACCCTCACAAGCCTGAGAGGGAGCACAGGTAACCAGAAACCGACCTTTCCACCACAGCAGAGGCTAAGGAGACTGCTTGATCCCCACACGCCGTGGCTTGGGTTAGGGTTAGGCTTGCTGTTGGTTGTGAAGGACTGACCTCAGCTTGGAGAGAGAGCGAGGGAGTGTAGAGTTGTTATTTGTTTATGAGTGGGCGATAATGGATTTTCTTTGATGTACTGTAGCCAAGTAGGTATGTAGCTTTTTGTGATGGAAAATAAGGTGTCTATCACTTTCATGTAAAAAGTCCCACCGGAGCCAATAGAAGAAAGTAAGCTGAATGTGTGTATTTCAGGGCGTGTCCACAGGCAGGTTTTGCTGGGCGTGTCCACAGGCAGGTGTTGCTGGGCGTGTCCACAGGCAGGTGTTGCTGGGCGTGTCCACAGGCAGGTGTTGCTGGGAGAACACAGGCATACAGGGTCTGGCTGGTCACAGATAAAGGGACGAGGCCGCAACATTATAACATGACCTAGTGAGAGAGTGAGAGAGAGAGACAGAGAGAGACAGAGAGAGACAGAGAGAGAGAGAGAGAGAGAGAGAGAGAGAGACAGAGAGAGAGACAGAGAGAGAGAGAGAGAGAGAGAGAGAGAGAGAGAGAGAGACAGAGAGAGAGAGAGACAGAGAGAGAGAGAGAGAGAGAGAGAAGGGAGAGAGAGGGAGAGAGAGAGAGCGGTCAGATTCAATTCAAGTAACTGTCAATGAAATGAGGTGATGGTACAAAGTAAGGCAGGGTCACGCTGTGTCTCAGAGATTAACCAGATTACTGTTTGTGAACAGTGAACACGCTGAACACAATTTCTAACTAATATATCTTTCCTAGTATATCTATTATTATATCGATGGTTAAATTGGATTATATATATGATTATGTCCGTCTTACCAACATCTACACATCATATTAGAACACTTACCTTGTTCACCCACTAGATGGCTTTAAATCCCATTGGTTGGCAATTAGTGAAAAGATGGTGAGCTTGCCTCAACTGCAGTCTACAGTTTACATCTAACCTGTAAACTGTATAATTTTACAATGTCCATGTTTACCCATAGGGTCCCATGTTTACCCATAGAAATGGGTAAACAGGGCTGTGCCTGCTTCTCGTGGGGCTGTGCCTGCTTCTCGTGGGGCTGTGCCTGCTTCTCGTGGGGATGTGTCTGCTTGGCGTGGGGCTGTGCCTGCTTCCCGTGGGGCTGTGCCTGCTTCTCGTGGGGCTGTGCCTGCTTCTCGTGGGGCTGTGTCTGCTTGGCGTGGGGCTGTGCCTGCTTCCTGTGGGGCTGTGTCTGCTTCTTGTGGGGCTGTGTCTTCTTGGCGTGGGGCTGTGCCTGCTTCCTGTGGGGCTGTGCCTGCTTCTCGTGGGGCTGTGCCTGCTTCTCGTGGGGCTGTGTCTTCTTGGCGTGGGGCTGTGTCTGCTTGGCGTGGGGCTGGGGCTGCTTGACGTGGGGCTGTGTTTGCTTGACGTGGGGCTGTGCCTTCTTGGCGTGGGGCTGTGCCTGCTTCCCGTGGGGCTGTGCCTGCTTCTCGTGGGGCTGTGCCTGCTTCTCGTGGGGCTTTGTCTGCTTCTTGTGGGGCTGTGCCTGCTTCTTGTGGGGCTGTGTCTTCCTGGCGTGGGGCTGTGTCTGCTTGGCGTGGGGCTGTGTCTGCTTGACATGGGGCTGTGTTTGCTTGACGTGGGGCTGTGCCTTCTTGGCGTGGGGCTGTGCCTGTTTCTCGTGGGGCTGTGTCTGCTTCCCGTGGGGTTGTGTCTGCTTGGGGTGAGGCTGTGTCTGCTTGGTGTGGGGCTGTGTCTGCTTCCTGTGGGGCTGTGCCTGCTTGGCATGGGGCTGTGTCTGCTTGGTGTGGGTCTGTGTCTGCTTGACCTGGGGCTGTGCCTGCTTGACGTGGGGCTGTGCCTGCTTCCCCTGGGGCTGTGTCTGCTTGGTGTGGGGCTGTGCCTGCTTCCTGTGGGGCTGTGCTTGCTTGGCATGGGGCTGTGTCTGCTTGGTGTGGGTCTGTGTCTGCTTGACCTGGGGCTGTGCCTGCTTGACGTGGGGCTGTGCCTGCTTCCCCTGGGGCTGTGCCTGCTTGGTGTGGGTCTGTGTCTGCTTCCCCTGGGGCTGTGCCTGCTTGGCGTGGGGCTGTGCCTGCTTGGCATGGGGCTGTGCCTGCTTGACGTGGTTGTTGCTGTCATGTCCAGAGTTTGAATAATTCACGTCTTCACATGTGTGTGTCCTCTTCCTGCTTCTGAAGGAGGTCTGTATGCTTCATTTATGTGCCTGGTGGTGCTTCTGGTACCTTTTATTATTAAATGTATGGAAACAGCATCGCAACTCAGCTTTAAAGCACAAGCACACTGTGTTTAAAGTGAATCTATAAATTTGGGGAATTATTCATGTTAAAATTATTACTCAGCCTGTCTTGGTGATATATTTTCTATCACAACGTTTTGACAATTGAATTACAAATGTTATGTTTTTATATCTACTTGTTCTGATGTTTTAAGCAGGGATATTCTGTAAGTGCACATTTGGTACAGTTTTTATTGTAACACAACTGAACTAAATGATATGCACAAAAAATGAATAATTCAGAGTCTCACTGAGAGAACCTTGCTCTCCTCAAGCTTCTTCTGTTATTATGATGAAAGTCAACTGTAGAATAATTCAGCACCGTGATGTATTAGACAGACAAGCGTTTGTGGGCCACATTCTTCAGAGATAACGACAAATGTTGACAAACAATGGTTCTTGTCGCTTCGCCATTCCAGCATGCCACTGATGATGTTTAACTGATGAGTCCTTCCAAGCTTTCCTGTCCCGAAAAAAAGAAAAAAACCCTCTTCGCTTGACTTCCCCACCCAGGCACCCAGCTCAGGGTTAGAGGTTAGGATTAGGGGTTAGGGTTAGAGGCTGCTTTGTGTGCTAGCTCTCTCGTTTGTATCTTTAACTCGCCTCACTAAATATTTTACTTGTGTGACCTGATGGCCTGTTCAGGCCCCTGCCTGCTGTTCCCCTCCCTCCCTCTGCTGTTCCCCTCCCTCCCTCTGCTGTTCCCCTCCCTCCCTCTGCTGTTCCCCTCCCTCCCTCTGCTGTTCCCCTCCCTCCCTCTGCTGTTCCCCTCCCTCCCTCTGCTGTTCCCCTCCCTCCCTCCCTCTGCTGTTCCCCTCCCTCTGCTGTTCCCCTCCCTCCCTCTGCTGTTCCCCTCCCTCTGCTGTTCCCCTCCCTCCCTCTGCTGTTCCCCTCCCTCTGCTGTTCCCCTCCCTCCCTCTGCTGGAGAGGAGGCTGTGGTCTGGAGAGGAGGGTTACAGTTAGGAGGCTGTTTGCAGGGTGAGAATAAAGCTTGGCTCCAGACGAAGACTTGGCTTGAGTCTGGTCTGATGCCAAGGCCTCTTTGCTCCCTCTCTCCCTCCCAATCACCAGAATACTCCAACTCTACATAGGGAAGTTTTCTGCTGACTGGGTAACTTGTAGTGACCTCCTCACCACGTTTCCATGCCAGTGGAGATGCTCTGCTCAGCCAAGGAGAAAATCCACCCAGTGGAGACATGAGTGGGGAGAAGCGCGATGAGAGGGCTTTTAGATCAATGCTCCTCCCAGGAGAGACCCTGACTTTTTGCACCAATTACAGCGTTGCCACAATGATTTTATTACGAGGGGGAGAGTTAAAACACAACCAGCTCTATGCCAAGAGAGGGGAAATATAGAGCAGGAAGAAGGAAATGAGAAGATGTACTTTAATGCTCATCTTGTGAAAACTAAGAGGGGTGTGTTGTGTGGCTTGTAAGATCAAGATGCTGTTGAGGTTTTCTAATGTGTTTGACAGAGTTCCTCTCAAAGGTTGGAGATATAAGGGATATCATTTTCCATATTATTAATCATATTTAATCATGTAACCATAAATATTTTGTTACATCGCAACTTGATAGTTTTGCAATATGTCGTACACAAGTTGCACTACTACTACAAAAGAAAACGTTTTATGTTGTGAGTTAAGGCATGTGAATAATACAAAATACATCAACGTTTTCAAGCACAGAACTGTCATAGCACTGTAACACGCTTTCTCTATATCTGATTGATAAATTGACAAATGAGTTACATTACATTACATTTACATTTATTAATTTAGCAGACGCTCTTATCCAGAGCGACTTACAGTTAGTACAGGGACATTCCCCCCGAGGCAAGTAGGGTGAAATGCCTTGCCCAAGGACACGTCATTTGACTCCCAGAGTTATCTTTGTATATTAACAATTATTGAGTTAATCTCGTGACAACTGGCAGTTCTAATTATATTTAAATAAAGTACATATTTCACAATCAATGTGACTCGGGACATCTTGTACCCTTGCTTTTCCATCCTACCTGTCAAGGTATGTAAGCAGTTCTCTTGACTGACTATCACCGTGGAGATGAGCAGATGATTGACTCTGCTCAGAGGCTGTGAGCAGCGACTGGCCTTTTATCTCTTGGGGCAGGGTTTGATTTTCCTTCTTTTCCACCTGGCTGGACCTGGGGAGCCTAACCTGACCTGTGCCTGGCTGGACCTGGGGAGCCTAACCTGACCTGTGCCTGGCTGCTGTCTCTCCCCACAGCGCTGACGTCTCAAGGCCATGGCCAGAGGACGACGCCTCTCTGCGTCGTGTTCATGGACAGCAGACAGGTGACCTTTCGCACTAATGGTGTCACGTCCAGCCACAGCAGGGGGAGCAGTGTTGAGGTCACCTGCTAGGGTCTGACACGACACTCACCTTAGGAGGGACTGATTCACTAGAAAACCTTTCATCACCTCCTGTCACACCGGTACTGTGGCTGGAGGTTCAGGTATTATCTGATAAAGAACATGGGTTTGGTCCCTGGAAAGATGACCTGATTTTCCATCGAGTGGATATGACATGACAGTGACACTAGTAGAGGCTACCCGGGCCACAGGGACAGTGGGATAGGGGACTGGAGAGCAGGAGCTGGGAGGAACATGACGACCATTTCTTGGCTCAAACACACTGAAATATAAAATAAAAAAAAACTGGCCACTTCTGATCCTTGACCATCTGATGGATTTACTATATGCAGTATTTGTGCGTAGCTTTGGATTGCATCTGCTAAGTGATGTGAAAGTAATGTAAATGCGATTTAAAGGTGTTCCTGGTCATGACAACAAGAAGAGTCTGGTGGGTTTCAGACTGCTGACCAGCTCTCTGCTCAGACGGAACTCAAACCGTCCACATTCAAGATGGCCTCCGCTAGCCAACGGGCTCCGGGTCAACGAGGCTTGGCTGCACAACATCCCCCATGGCTAACTGTATGTTTTCATGGATGAACAGGTAGGAGAGAAGCACAACAAGGAGGAATAATACCATCTGTTTTATGACATTTAAATGAATCCCTTCAAGCTTCTGGTTCTGAATAGTTTTAAGGATCTTTGCTAGGAGCAGAAACAGACATTTTGGAGGGGACATATGCAACTTGTCAGGTTGTGTTGAAGGCTGGTTTGTGATTGGATCTAAATGACACAGATCCCTCAGGCTGATGGCCTTTCCCCCTGACCGCCTCACTGCCTCGCTGCCTCACTGCCTTGTCCCTGCTGGTGTCACCAGACGGAAGGGATCTCATCAGGAAGCTAGTGGCCTTTCATGATACACGCGTTGATGGACAGTGATAGGCACTTCTGCTCCTGGCAACAACCATGCTGGTGTTGCTTCTCTGCAGCTCTCTGAGGAAAGTGTGTCATGACAAGTTTTGGGCTCGGCCCAGCTGAGAACATGCTGGTTTGGAGGGGCACTTGCAAGGAAGATGACATAGATCTAGTGGTCTCTGTGTTAATGATTTCATGTAGCATATGACAGATGTCAGGGTAAGTTAGAGCATGTCAACTGTGGGAGAGGGCATTAGAGGGCCTCCTCTATATCAGGAGTGACAAGGCCTTCCGCGGTGGAGTACCTGCCTTGCTCCCAGGCCTGGAGCTTGCCTGCCTTGGCTCCTCCTGTGCCTGTTGGAGGGTAATCTCCCCCCATGCACACCACATCCTGTCAGCTGACATATCAGTGAACTTATCAGTCGTCAGTTTCCAGCCAACATGGACGGCAGCTTCTGAAACCAGCGTCTGCTTTCCTGTCGTGGCGTGTCTTGTTGTGTCTGTAGGACAACTGTGATACAATCTTACAATGGATGTTTTCTGAGGGCTTATAGACTGTGAAAACCAGTATCACAGATCAGCACTGATCTATTAACTATCTTATTTAAAACAAATATCCTTTAATCTGCAAGTCATGAAGTTCCCCTGGAGGAAGGTTGAAACTGGCAGATTGGAGTTTAATCTTCTTCTTGAAACCTTCGACTGTAAAAAACAGAAGAGTTCGGGAACTGATTCCAACTAAATGTTTTTCAAAAATACATGACAGTATCCACAACTAAATCATTTATGGAGGAAGGATACGTTTCAGAAGGTAGTTCATCTGTTTTTCATAATTGTCATGAAGTATTCTATGCATGACAATGTACAATGAAAACAATATGATGCATCTCTGTACACCCAAGCCCAGTGTTTTAGTTTCCATGTCTGTCGCAAAGCGGATGAGGGCAGATTAGGGGCTAATATCATGAGAGACTGGTAATCTGAGGATTTTCCTTCTCTCCTGCTAGACTGTCAAAACCCAGGTCCATGCCAGGGCCTGATGAAGGTGATACAACACAGATTAGGGAGAGACAGGTGGATTATCCATTCGTACCAACATTATTCTTTTTTATTTTCCCACTGTGTCTTTACTGATTAACCTTTTGACCAAAACCACATAAAACTGACCTGTCAGTTAGCTGACAAACAGTTCATGGAGTTGACAAAATTATGATTAATTATTCTAAACACAGCAGTTACATTGCCATACTTCATCACTATTACATTTTAATGGTAAAACGCTAGTTGGCATCATCTACTATGGTTAAGTAGAGATGGTCGGTTTGAGCAGTCTTTCTGTGTGGTTAGCTGGCACTTCCTAGCAGGATGTCATATTAGGGTTAAAGAGCTCAGGGAGATTGTTAATGCGACCCCGCTGATGAGCCGTAACAATTATCTGTCAGATCAGTTACATTTTTAAATGTTCGGTTAGTTCCTTGACATGTCGCTAAATTATCCAAAGCGACATGTCAATAACGCTTCAAGAAAGGTCAGCAGATAATCAAGGATCAGAAGGATATAGTTCTGACAGTATGTTGGTGTTCAAAGCCCAGGAACAGCTTGTCTTTCACCAGGCAGTGCAACAACATCTCAACTGCAATATGACATGGTACAGAGCAACAAGAACAGCATCATATCTTAAGAACATCATTATCAACTATTTGGTAGCTGCAGTGGGTTCCTGAGACAGTGCTACACTGCCTAAATGTGATGGAGAACAACAGTTCATTCAGGCACAAATACAAAAAGTGTTCCCCTCTGTAATACAGTGGAGGGTAAACTGTATTCTTCAGGAATTTGAATTAATTATTTCATAATCGGTGATTTGTTTCATGGTTTGGGTGAAGGGAGTGGATGGGGGTTGCTTGCAAATTACTCCTCATGAAATAACGACACGCAGCTGTACCTGTCGTTCCCCCCCGCCCGATCCGGGGACCTCAGCTAGGATTGAGGCCTGCCTCACAGACATCTGCGCCTGGATGATCAAGCACCACCTCCAGCTGAACCTCGCCAAAACAAAACTTCTCATCATCCCGGCCAAACCCTCCATATCCCACGATCTCTCAATCACCCTGGGATCTGCGACGGTGACCCCCTCATCCTCTGCCAGGAACCTTGGGGTTACCATGGATGACGAGCTCTCCCTCACGGCCCACATTGCTGCAGTCTCCCGGTCATGTAGATTCACCCTCTACAACGTCCGGAAGATCAGTAGATACCTGTCTGAGCACTCCACCCAGTTGCTAGTCCAAGCACCTGTCCTCTCCAAGTTGGACTACAACAACTCGCTGCTCGCTGGTCTCCCAGCATGCGCAACCTGCCCTCTTCACAGGATTCAGAACGCAGCGGCCCGCCTGGTCTACAATCTACCCAGACGCTCCCACGTTACCCTGCTCCTCAGCTCCCTCCACTGGCTACCCATCACGGCCCGTGTCAGATTCAAGACCCTGGTACTGACCTTCCGAGCAGTGAATGGGACTGCACCCGACCACATCAAGTCTATGCTCCAGCCTTACACCCCCACCCGCCACCTACGGTCTTCTTCAGACAACCGCCTGCCGCCCCACCGCTCAAGATTGCCCGGTCCCAACACTTGTTCCGGGAGTGCAATGGTACTTAGGAATAGTTTGCTGGACCCAATGTTAGTTTCCTCAAGGATCACAATGACTTGTGCTAGAGACTTGTTGCTCTTGTTGGTTAGTGGGAATTGATTTAAATTGTTTTACTCGCTGTGAAATATTTTTTACTGTTGCTTGCATTTCTACAGATACACTTGCACTTATAGCGATTCATGTTGTTTAATTGCAACTTGTTTAACTACGTGCTCTTATGGTTCATTCCCTTGGCACTTATTTTGGTTGTTCACAACATGTGCTTCATGTTTTGGCTACCCACAATGCTTTGTTATGTTTTTGACAGAGAGGACAGAGAAGACAGAGAGAAGGACAGAGGAGACAGAGAGAGGGACAGAGGAGACATAGAGAAGGACAGAGGAGACAGAGAGAAGGACAGAGGAGACAGAGAGAAGGACAAAGGGCACATAGAGAGGACAGAGGAGACAGACAGAAGGACAGAGGGCACAGAGAGAGGCTAGTAGGTTCAACTCACTCGGCGATGAAGCAACAAGGACATATCCCCTGGGTGGTCCCACACTGATGTAAACATTGGAAGTGCTGACATATAATGTGTCAAAACACGCAGAGCTGCTCTTCTGGAGAGAAGAGGGCCTCCAGGAGCCGCTGTGGTTGGCAGAGATCATTTTGGGATAATGAGGCGTGTTGACAGACATGGACTTTAATGAGCAATCCTGCATGCTGAGACAAAATAGTTTGTATAGAAAGATATACACACACACACACACAGACTCACACACACAGCATGCTGTTGAAACTTACATCCCATGAAGGTATAGAGACAACTTTGTGAAAGTTGTTTTGGAGGTGCTGATAGATAAGCAATGAATATGGATACAGCAAAATCAACAAAATCCTTAACCTTTCCCCATTTGATCCCCAAAATACATCTAAACATTTCCTTCCTCTTCTGACTGTTACAATAAAGATAAACACACATACTGAATGTAGCACAACAACTTCTGCTCCCTTTTGATGCTGTAGAGGAACTCCTGTTGATCCTGAGAAGCTGAACTGAAACAGCATAAAACTTCAATTAGCTGGAATGGGGATAAAAGGTACTTAGAGTCTGAAAAGAGCTCGGCTCGGCTGTTATTGTGTGTGCTGTCAGTCGAGGGATTACCTGCTGTGAGTGAACGTGTGACGAGGGAGCCCTTGCAGGTGTAGATCCACAGAGAGGCTGTGCTCCTGGACCAGCGGCAGGCTGACTCAGACGTCCTCTCCAGGAGGTTATCGTGCCAGCAGACAACAGCCACCACAGATCTGGACAATGTGAGCTGAGAGCCAGAAAACAGGAGAACACCTCAAAAACAAACATTACACTCTCGCTCTTCTCCAAATGTGGGCTGAGGCTTTGACAGAGCCTCTCTTGTCCAGGGCAGGCAGAGACAATGCCCAGACAATTAGCCGTGGGTTCAGAGCGAGCGCCTTAGAAAGCACCTCTCCCTCTAAGCCAGCTGATTAAATGACTCTAATGCTCTGCGTTTTGTACCATGTTTGCCTTTTCTGAGGGCTTTGTGTGGGAAGACTAATGTTCCCTTGACTGCCTTTGAAACACTTTAAAGTGTCGCCATGCCGGTGGGAAACAGGGAGGCCGCTGTTCCAGGGAGCTGTTTGTCAGGGAGGGACTGAGGGAGGCTTGTGTACCCAGACAGGCTACAGTGTCTGGGGAAGGGGTTCTCACTGGAGCCCCTCACCTCAAACTTCCATCACAACTCAAAGCTTTGGATTGGATTCAGGCAATGGTCATTTCTCACCTTGAAGCTTTAGTCTTGCTTTCAAAGTGGGGTTGAATACTTTAGGTTTTACTGTGTGACTGTGTGTGTGTGTACAGTATGTGTGTGTTTTGGAGTATGCTGCCAGCCAATAGATGTCAGTGTGGATTATGATTGTCTACACTAACACAGCAGACAGTCTCCTCCTCTCCTCTCCTCTTTTTTTCCCCTTCTCCAGCCTTCCTCCCCTCCCCTCCCCTCCACCCCTCCCCTCCCCTCCCTTCAGTGTCAATGTTTACCGTGCTTCTGTTCAACACTGAGTACTCAGGTTAACTAAAGGAGGGTTGAGCTAATAGCTCTGGGGTCCTCCCATCCCTCTGGGCATGTCCATACATTATTTTCCTATCTGCAGTTCTCTGCTGTGCTGGCAGGAGGGCAGTTAAAGCTTGATGCAGGAGAGCAGAGCCCGTGATCATGGTGGGTGTTTGTCAGCCTTCAGTGGACATCCCCTCCCATCTGAGGCTGTCCTGACAGACAGCTATCAGTTTCATCAGAGTGCTGTCAGTCTGGCACCCAAGGTTTCACCCTGTATCTGAGGTCTGTCTGAACCATCTCTGATGTCTTGGCATTTCCCAGCTGTGTGTTCGTACTGTTGCATGATCAGAGCAGGAGATACCCACCTCCCTTGTTCCTGCTAGCGCCATCTGACAGACACCAGGCCCCTACCTGCACACCCACACACCTGTACACTACAACACACACACATGCTCATTGCAAACATATACACTCACTCCCATAAAATAAACTTAAATCAGAGCTGAACAGAGGTGCCCAGTGTGATCCATTGGGGGAAAGTTGAGGACGGAGGGGAAGGAAGAGGAGGTGTTGACCACTCACTGTCTGCTGTCATCTGTGGCCACCCTAACCCCCCCAGCAACACCCTTCCTGTCTGGGTGATAACCATCTCTGCCAGCCTGTTTGGATTCCTCCCTTGCACCCCTGGCGTCAGAGTGCCTGTAATCTGGGGAAACACGCTCCGGCCCTCCAGCTGCTCTGAAGGACCCTCTCCTCGTCCCTTCAAGTGGTGGTGGGGGGGAGGGTGTCTGACCATCCCTCACACACCCCGGCTGGTCTACTCCCCCCCCCGGACGTTTGAAGTGAGGAGTGAAGGAGCAGGCCGAGGTGAGATGTCTAGACGGCCTCTTACACCAGCGTGTGCTCTGACAGAGCTTATCTTCCAAACACACTCTAGAACAAAAGCCTGAATGCTCGGCCCCTGACAGATGGGGAGAGGAGGCCTCCCCTCTGAGGGAGGACCTGACCTGCAGGGCATTTCTCTCATACCTCAGCTGAGGGCTGAGGCTAGGGCTGGGGCTGAGGCCAGAGCTGGGGCTGGGGTTGGGATTGAGGCTGGGGTTGAGGCTGGGGCTAGTTTGGGGTTGGGGTTGAGGCTAGGGCTGGGGCTAGGGTTGGGGTTGGGGTTGAGGCTGAGGCTGAGGCTGAGGCTGAGGCTGGGGCTGGGGCTGGGGCTGGGGTTGAGGTTGAGGCTGTGGCTAGGTTGAGGGCTAGGGGCCTGGAGGTCTTGTCCTACGGCTCTGGAGACACAACCCTTACAAGCCTCCCTCCTCTTGCCTGCCTGACCATGGCTCCATCTCTCCTTTCCTGGTATCTCTCTTCCTGGTCCCCCCCTCACCTCCCCTTCCTCGTCTTTGGCTCTCTGGCCAGCAGCACACAGACTGCCTCTGAACGGCAGCACACAGACTGCCTCTGGACGAGTCAGACTGCCTCTGGACGATGCCTGCAGATGGGTATCAGTCTCAGTCTGTCTCATTTCTACTGTATCTCTATCAAGGCAGCTCATCTGGAGCCTGTGTGCTGGCTGGGGTATGCTTTTATCCATGTGCCTGACTCTCCTGCTATCTTATCAGCCACTGGCAGAGCCAGAAGGGAGCCAGGGAGCATTAGGCCTCCACAGCAGAAAAGGTTCTGGGTCAGAGTTCCGCAGGTACAACAGGTAGGAGGAGGAAGGAGAGGAAGGTGAAGATGAGGGGCAGCTTGGATGTTGCTGGGATGGGTTGGTCTTGAGAGAGGTGTCACCATGTCTCGCTGGGCTCTGTCTGGCTGTGACTGACCCTGTGGGGCCTGAGGGCTGAAGGGGCAACAGCTGGGCCAAGCTGTGAATCATTCTGTTGATAAGAGCCTTTTGAAGCCAGAGCGCAGGCACTCAATCCCTGCCTATCACGGCTGGTGCCTGCTCACGGCTGAACTGTCCCTGACGGCAGGAAAGCTTCATAATTAAGGGCAGAGTTGTTTGTTCCACCCACACACCCACGGCCCCCTATGACACAGCCCCCTGTGACAGGGCCCCCTGTGACAGGGCCCCCTGTGACAGGGCCCCCTGTGACAGGGGCCCCCTGTGACACGGCCCCCTGTGACACGGCCCCCTGTGACACGGCCCCCTGTGACACGGCCCCCTGTGACACAGCCCCCTGTGACAGGGCCCCCTGTGACACGGCCCCCTGTGACAGGGCCCCCTGTGACACGGCCCCCTGTGACACGGCCCCCTGTGACACGGCCCCCTGTGACATGGCCCCCTGTGACAGGGCCTGATCGGTTGGGTGTCACTGTTAGACAGGGCCACATCTTACATTTTGTAAGATTTTATGCAAGATGTTATTCAATCATTGAGAGAAATCATTTTCCAGCAAAGTCAAGTTTATATTTGTTGTTGGACAGGACATGTCTGCAGCAGATGATTGAGCAATAAAATCCTTTCACAAGATGAGCTGTGATTTTGCTCTATAACCTTCGCAGTGGATGAAACCAGCTCATCTAATTAGACTTGCTTTGTTTTCCTTTTTATTTGCAGAGGAGATCTTGGACTTAACATAATGGGCTTTGCAGAGCTAAATGAGCTTAGCGCCAAACAAGGATGCTTGGAGCTCTTTGTCGTCTCTCTTTAGCCAAATAATAATCTTTTGTCGACCTGATCCTTTTGAGCTCAGTCTGCCGATCCCCAGTGCCCCAATCCCCGCTAGGCCGTCCCCCAGCGTAAACACTGGACCTGTATGAGCTGTGTGTTGGGGGTGAGCTTCAAGTGGCCAGATGACTGCCTCCATGGAGGATTTGAAGAGGGCAACTTTGTTACCTGACAATTTACAGTGGCTTTTCTCTGGTTATCCTGTCAGCAGCCATCTCTCCCATCGTGAGCTCCATTACCTGCCGGGGTTGGAGCCTGAGGGACGTGCTTGTCACACAGGCGGGGTTAGGGTTAGGGTTAGGGTTAGGGTTAGGTGACACCTGCTCTTCAGGTGACCTGCTGGAGGGGATGATCAAACATGATCAAATGTTGTTATGTTTTAAAATGGTAAATCGTACACAGAGGTCACTTTGATCTGCTAAAGGTTGTTGATGGAAGGTGTGAAAAAGGCCAGATTCAATTTAATTAAAAAAAATCACACCTGTTTAATAAGTATCAGTATATATTATAAAAGTACACATATTTACATCATAGTCATTTATCAGATGCTTTTATCCAAAGCAACTTACAAGAAAGAGCAAAAGGTGCATAGATCAATGATCATAAACGAGATAGCCCCGAAAGCAAAGCAACAAATCCCTCAATAGGTGTCATTGTGTTCCAGGAGTAAATAAACTAACATCTGATCCAACAAATCTTTCCTAAATAGAGTTGTACCCCCGGAACAAGTGCGTGTCCTTCTCTCTGTCTTCTCTGTCCTTCTCTCAGTCTCCTCTGTCCTTCTCTCTGTCTTCTCTGTCCTTCTCTATGTCTTCTCTGTCCTTCTCTCAGTCTCCTCTGTCCTTCTCTCAGTCTCCTCTGTCCTTCTCTCTGTCTTCTCTGTCCTTCTCTCAGTCTCCTCTGTCCTTCTCTCAGTCTCCTCTGTCCTTCTCTATGTCTCCTCTGTCCTTCTGTCTGTCTCCTCTGTCCTTCTCTCTGTCTCCTCTGTCCTTTTCTCTGTCTCCTCTGTCCTTCTCTCTGTCTCCTCTGTCCTTCTCTATGTCTCCTCTGTCCTTCTCTCTGTCTCCTCTGTCCTTCTCTATGTCTCCTCTGTCCTTCTCTGTCTCCTCTGTCCTTCTCTCTGTCTTCTCTGTCCTTCTCTCTGTCTCCTCTGTCCTCTCTGTCAAAAACATAACAAAAACATTGTGGGTAGCCAAAACATGAAGCACATGTTGTGAACAACCAAAATAAGTGCCAAGGGAAGAACCATAAGAGCATGTAGTTAAACAAGTTACAATTAAACAACATGAATCGCTATAAGTGCAAGTGTATCTGTAGAAATGCAAGCAACAGTAAAAAATATTTCACAGCGAGTACAACAATTTAAATCAATTCCAACTAACCAACAAGAGCAACATGTCTCTAGCACGAGTCATTGTGATCCTTGAGGAAACTAACATTGGGTCCAGAAAACCATTCCAAAGTACCATTGTACTCCCAGAAAACAAGTGCGTCTTGAGCCTTTTCTTGAAGGTGGGGAGACAGTCAGTGTCTCTGATGGAGGTGGGGAGTTGATTTGACCATTGGGGGGCCAGACAGGAGAAAAGCTTGTGTTGGGACCGGGCGCTCTTGAGCGGTGGGACCACCAGACGGTTGTCAGAAAAAGACTATAGGTGGCGGGTGGGGGTGTAAGGCTGGAGGAGAGACTTGATGTAGTCGGGTGCAGTCCCGTTCATCGCTCGGAAGGTCAGTACTTGAATCTGATGCGGGCTGTTATGGGAAGCCAGTGGAGGGAGGTGAGGAGAGGGGTAACATGGGAGCGTCTTGGTAGGCTGAACATCAGAAGGGCTGCTGTGATGCATGTATATTGGTACTGGTTCATCAGAGGACACACATGCACACACACATGTACATACACACGTATACGCACACACACATAATTAAGCACAGCATGGCATTGGCTCCAGCACACACAATGACTTCATGACTGACTTTAATAGGGGCTGCTGAGAGAAGAGAATGGGATTCATATTATTCCTTTACATTCATCAAAGACGAAACATCCCTGACCCATGGAAACCTCACCCTTCTTGTTAATGCCTTTGCTGCAGGCGTGGTATGTATTCACTCTGACACTGCATTCTGCCATGTGATGCTGGATCCAGACACTGCTCTGATCTCTAATCAGAGACTATATAATGCTACATTGTCAAATATCATTCAGCCAGCGTCATCCATGATGTTCTCTGAAGGGCGGAATATTCTGTGGTGTGGACAACAAGTGAGCTGAACTGATGGCCCCCGTCTGGTCCCCTTTCCACCCTGCCATATGGGATGAGCATCCCAACACAGGAGCAGGGGAGCAACCGAGGCAGGGGGGTCAAATGCAGGTAACAGCTCACAGGGGGGGGGGGGGGGGTGCTTGAAGTTTGAGAATAACGTTCTCATGATGTTTATGCTGGTGGAGAACAAGAACAGGCTAAATCCCATCAGAGCAGTGAGCTGTGAGGAGACTGTGCTCTCCCTCTGCTCTGCTGCATTAGGCTCACTCAGGAGGCCTGCTGGTCAGGACGTGCATCCCGGCCTCCTTAACATCACTGAGGTAAAAGGAAACCCCTCTGAAGTGTGGTGGCTGATTGACTGAAAGGATGGTGGTTCAGAGGAGCGCTCCAGATCAGGTGACCCCGTGGAGCCCCTGCTGGCGGATCGGGGCAGACAGGGTGGGGTGGCTGTGGAGCCAAACTGCCCTGCTGCCCTCATTACTCACCCTCATCATCTCTCAGACAGCAGTGAGGTTGACAGTCAAGCCTGCCGGGGGGAGCTACTGACCTGATGAGCTCACCGCTGACGAGATGGCTTTGGACGGGAATTCCAGGGCGTCTGTAAGCTTTGCTGCTGCCTCGGTCTTAGTGAGTCCACAACTGAAACGTAAGGTACATAACACACCCTGGCCCTGGCCCTGGCCCTGGCCCTGGCCCCGGCCCCGGCCCCGGCCCCGGCCCCGGCCCCGGCCCCGGCCCCGGCCCCGGCCCCGGCCCCGGCCCCGGCCCCGGCCCCGGCCCCGGCCCCGCCCCCCGGCCCCGGCCCCGGCCCCGGCCCCCGGCCCCGGCCCCGGCCCCGGCCCCGGCCCCTGGCCCCCAGCCCTGGCCCTGGCCCTGGCCCCTGGTGCCAGACCCCCTGCCAGCTGGGTCAGTGGGTTGACGGCCAGACAGACTAAGGCCTTGCTGCAGTGGCCTGGGTCAGACTGAGGCCTTGCTGCAGTGGCCTGGGTCAGACTGAGGCCTTGCTGCAGTGGCCTGGGCCAGACTAAGGCCATGCCGCAGTGGCCTGGGTCAGACTGAGGCCTTGCTGCAGTGGCCTGGGACAGACTGTGGCCTTGCTGCAGTGGCCTGGGTCAGACTGAGGCCTTGCTGCAGTGGCCTGGGACAGACTGTGGCCTTGCTGCAGTGGCCTGGGACAGACTGTGGCCTTGCTGCAGTGGCCTGGGACAGACTGTGGCCTTGCTGCAGTGGCCTGGGACAGACTGTGGCCTTGCTGCAGTGGCCTGGGACAGACTGTGGCCTTGCTGCAGTGGCCTGGGACAGACTGTGGCCTTGCTGCAGTGACCTGGGACAGACTGTGGCCTTGCTGCAGTGGCCTGGGACAGACTGTGGCCTTGCTGCAGTTGCCTGGGACAGACTGTGGCCTTGCTGCAGTGGCCTGGGACAGACTGTGGCCTTGCTGCAGTGGCCTGGGACAGACTGTGGCCTTGCTGCAGTGGCCTGGGACAGACTGTGGCCTTGCTGCAGTGGCCTGGGTTTGAATCCGGTCCAGGCTCTTTGCTGCATCTCATCCCCTCTCTCATTTCCTGCCTTCCTGTCTACCTTCAACCTTCAACTGTCTGAATTCTTTGGCATGGACATGCCAAAAACACATCATAAGAAAATATGCAAATTGCATTCAGATTGTGTCACTGGATGTGTATTGTCCTTTTAAGTTTATGATAGATGTGATGTGGTTGTGATTGTGACTTTAGTGTTTACCTAAGCACAGTGGGCCTCAGAGGCGTGGGTGCCCCCCCCCCCCCCCAGCAGCAACCCAGTGCCTCTCTCCATACGCTGGTGTCTCTCGCTCCTCTCTGCCCCTCTCTCCAAATGCTGGTGTCTTTCATCCCTTTCTGCTCCTCTCTCAACACGCTGGTGTCTCTCTCCCCTCTCTCCACAGGCTGCCCATCCGTCCACTACAAGGCCCTCTCTCACAGTCACGCAACCCAGCACAAGGTTCCCTGGCAGGCTGTAGTGAGTCAGGCTTTCTTCCTTATGGAGAACACATGTCTATTAAGGAACCACGGAGCATGGGGCTGTGTGTGTGTGTGTGTGGGTGTGTGTGTGTGTGCGTGTGTGTGGGTGTGTGTTTGTGTGTGTGTGTGTGTGTGTGTGTGTGGGTGCGTGTCTGTCCTGTGGTTCATGGAGGGAATGATTACAGAGACGGGAGGAGGCTGCCTGTGACCTTAGCTTTGCTTTTGATCATGCACTCCACCAAGGTGACACTGAGGAACTGCAGAGCTGGGCCCGGCGACGTGGCCCTGGCAACGGGCCCTGGCAACGAGTAGCACAGCTCGGCTCTCAAAGACGGCAGGGAGACAGTTAGGGTTAGGGTTAGGGTTAGGAAGGGTTAGGGTTAGGAAGTTGAGGGTCTCGCTGTCTCAGGAGATCCCAGCTGAGAGTTAGGGTTAGGGTTAGGGAGGGTTAGGGTTAGGGTTAGGAAGGGTTAGGGTTAGGGTTAGGAAGTTGAGGGTGTCGCTGTCTCAGGAGATCCCAGCTGAGAGTAATCCCTATCCCAGCTCAGAGCTCCTGGAGAAGGACAGATGGGCATTAGGACCCGGGGGTCAAGTGTAGCTAAGATGCGCTTCATTTATACTGTTAGATATTAAGAAGCTTCCTCTGTCATCAATGTCCTGTTTACCTGCCAACATGCCTGACAAATTAAATTCAGCAATTAATGGTCAATGACAATCCATGGTATACATCCGGTTTGCTGTGGCTAAGACAGAAATGATCTCAGATCATGAAGAATTCATGAGTTTCATATAAATGTCATAATTTGCACTTGTTGGCTCTATATTTACATTTAGGAACATAAAAGACTAAAACTCAAAGGTTACAGGTATAGTATCTGTTCCTGTTTCAGCAGGTTCAGATTGAGGATCCACTAACTGAACCCAACAGACGGTTTAATGTTTCTGAATAACAGATGAAGGTTTACTGATGTCTTGTCTCTTGAGATCATACACTGTGGTTTTAATCTGCATTTTGTTCAGTTTCCAGAAGGGGGCAGTGTGTTGGATTAGATACCAGGGTGCACTGGATCCATTTCCTTCTTCATGTTAAAAATATGAACGTATTCAGTTAGCATACACCTTTCACCAAGCAACATACGAGGAGATTTGAACATGCAGTTGATCTGCAGTGATGTAGTGTGTGTGTGTGTGTGTGTGTGTGTGTGTGTGTGTGCGTGTGAGTGTGTGTGCGAGTGTTTGTGCGAGTGTGTGATGTCTGTTTTCACCTAAACACAGCACTCCAGCTAGCAGTCTCGGGTCAGTCCTTTCCTCAGGAACAAACACAGGCTGCAGAACCACACCAGCTCCTGTGTTGCATCCAACAAGAGCATGTTCAACACATACACACCTGCATAACTGTTGGGAACTAAATATTGTGAAATAACTCCATGTAACATGAGTTCAATGGTTTATTTAGTCCACAATGTATTATAACATAATCAATACTTTACCTTGTTTATGATCATGTTCATTATAATTTTGATTATTATTGATCTAGTCATTTGTTTTGCCTCATAGTGAAATGTCAGCCCCAGGATGACTGGCAGACACTAAAGATACTGTGTGCTAAGATTCTCCTTGTGTTTCATAAAACGTTGGTCCCATAACTGTTTCAAGTTTCAAAGCACAAACAACAAACGTGCGTCTGGTTAAATAGGCCTACTGTTTCATGTGTGCTGTGGAGCAGAAGATCTTCGTCTCGAAAACCCCACTATTGTCACAGGAGCACAGGTGGCCCGTTTAAATATTCGGCATGAAATTACATCAGACAGTGCAAACATTTCCAAATGTTTGTACAACTTGATATTTGAGGCAGCAATCAGATTTATTGTCCATGGTATTTAATAGCCTATTCTTATTCAGTAGACTACGTGAACGAGTTGTTCATCGTTTATCGGTCATTGACTAATAGCCTATACGCAAAGGCCAAATGTTCAATCCCTGATGATTTGGAGGTTGGAAAGAGAGATTCTCTGTTAATTACGAGCAAAACAGAATGTAGGCCAACAATGGTCTCTAACTATAATGAGTTTTGTGATAATCGTTGAAGAAAGAAAAGAAAAAGAACGTCAGTGCTCACTAATTAGGAGCTGAGGCACTGGAGATCCTGGTAAGCCTTTGTACACGGGTGTGTAGAGGCTGCGAGGCCGGCAGGCAGGCGACAGGCGCCGGTTCTTGGACAAAAGACTGTCTACTGCGAACTTGCACAGCTTCCCAAGCCCCTGTCCCTGCATGAAATCCTGCCGCGTCGCTTAACCCCTTCACTAAATGGTGACATTTTGATCAACTTTCTATCTCACACACACACACGCATTATCGTTTCCCACATTATTGTCATTACAAATTAATTCAGGGTGATCAAATAATGGTTTGGCGGACTTATTGGTACAGTGCTTAAAACTCATTAAAATTTGAAGAAAAAAATCGTTTTAATTCTAACTTAATAAACTTTCATTTTAATTTACCATAATGACGTCATGGAATTATTGACCGATGAGTCGAAATGATATAGATATGGCTACATGAAACAAACCCAAGTCGTGATTAGTGTATACGGTTTGAACAAGTTAATAAAACTACATTCATGGCTTAAAGCTTCGGCTACACGGACGGCAAGTAGCCTTTTCGGAGCAGGTGAACATGTATACTTTGATTCAAGACGGTGTTTAGACTCACCTAGGCAATAATTTCCTCAATTTAAAGTACATGTAACTTGTTAGCAATGTTTTGATTAATGTTGGCCTTCATTCCAAAACCAATCAATCATTGTTGACTGTAGTTGTGTTGGTTAGTTCAGGGAAATCATTCTATTAAAGCATTAACATGTTTTATGAAAACGTAGACCGAAGAAAAAAAGAAAAGTTAGAAGCACGAATCTGAAGTTGCATGTAATTGTGGTGTGCGTTTGCAACAGGAATCGTTATTGACAAATGTACATTAAATGCGGCTAGTCTAAACCTTAGCTGGCACTGATACTATTTTTGCTTTTTAAATCACATGAAATATTAGTTTAAAGCTTTAATGTATTCACAAGTGTCAGGATCACAAGCAAGTATATGGATTCATAGATTGTCCGCGGTTACAAGACAAATGTTTAAAATAATCCAAATATTGCTTCTGCAATACCCGCTTTTACAGTCCAGATAGAATTTAGATTTAATTAGGCTACATCCTTAAAATATCTAATGAAATATAATGTATAGAGTTAACAAAGCAGAGTTGTTACCAATTAAAAAACTAAAACTGAAATCTGATCGACACATTCTTTTTTATTGAAAGTGTGATAAACACAACAAAAGTATATTAATTTACCCGAATAAACCAGCACAAAAGATGCCAATTCGTTTCCACTAACGAGGTAGGCTATAGTATTTAGTGCTGGTGAAAAATAAACCTGAGTTTTGTCTGCCAAATACACGGTGCTCTGCTGTCTTGTCAACAGCATTTAAAACGGTTTACCGGTGGCACGCATTCCTTCATATCTCACTGGCAGGATAAACAGTGAAGCGTCACAAACCTTTGAAACTCCTCGTTTTCAAAAAGCTCCAAATGGTGTCCATGTACAATATTTCCATGTAAAATGGAAATTAAAATGCAACAAATCTAAGTAATATATACACACCAATGTACATGTTTAAATAAATAACAAATTGTGTATTCTATTCTCATTCAATTCGTTTACAGTATATGCCCTATATACAAAATTACTTTTCATTGTAACATAAATAATTCAATTAGACCAACAACTTAAATCCAAGGAGAACAGATTAAGAGTCCAACCAGAGTTAGGGTTCTTTCGATCCCTTTTTGAAATCAGATTAAATTGCCTATATTGTGGACTTAACTCTTTCTAAGTAGGCTACAGATAAGTCCCATAACCACAGTGTCTTCCTGGCTCAACATTCCAAGATGTCATGTGGTCTTTGTAAGCTCACAGAAGTTACCAGCACCGTGTTCCCCTCGGTAAAAATGTTGCAGCCATGTCACAGTTTGAATATAGTTTTTTTTGTCACTTTGGGGAATCTATTGTAGGGGACACGGTTTGTGTTTTTTCAAGTCCTCTCACAAGCCTCTGGATGTTCTGCAGCTCGTTGATGGAATCCTTCACAGATGTTTTAGGCGATGTCGTCCTCTGGTTGGAAGCAGCTTTGATGCCACGGTGCTCCAATACCGGGCTGGTCTCTGGGCTGCTGGACTTGGACACCTCGGCCCCTGCAGGGACGCCCCCCGGCAGGCCAGTGGAAAGCAGGTTGGAGCTGGGGTGTAGAGACGTGGGGATCTGGTAAGGGTTGAAGCGGAGCCGAGGGCGAGAGCTAAGGAAGGCACTCCTCCCCAGCGTGGAGGCAGAGCAGGCGGGGAGACCTGAGGCTGCTGCTGCTGCTGCTGCTGCCATGTAGGTGTAGGGGTATGGGAACAGCCCTCCAAAAGGGGGCATCGAAATTCCCTGTGCAGGAATAAAACGTTTTCGTTCACAATTCAATTTAATTCACTTTAATGACCCCGAAGGAAATGTAAACATTCACATTCACTCAAAACAAATTATTGACAAATGGGAAGTGCTTGAGGCTGTTTGAATGCTGTGCTGAATAATTACCTGAGAGGCCAACATATGCTGTGACAAGTGAAATGGGAAATGATTAGGAGAGCCTTGAGAGGACAGGCCGTTCTCCAAGCCACTGGCCCCGGACACAGAGGCAAGAAGATGCCCCATACCCATGGTGGAGAACGCTCCGGGAGTCATTGCAAACTGCCCGGGGTGGAAGAACAGCGGTTGGCCGGTATTTAGTGGGTTGAAAAACTGCTGACTGTGCAAGCCAGACAGGGCAAGGCTTTGCAGGTGACTGGCGCTGAAGTGTGATGGGCTTTCCGTTTGAACCATTAAAGGAGAAAAGCCCTCCTTAACCCCACTTAAGCCAGCGTCCGTGTCCTTCTTGGTAAATTCTGTCTCTTTGCGATGTTTAATGTCCAACTTGTCCTTTTCAAGATTTCGAATATGAAACACAGAGTCACTCGCTTTCCTTGCATCATGGCCGTCCATCCTCCTTCCTCTGGGGCTAGGAGGGTAGGAGTGCTCAGCTGGGGGGCTGCTGGCTCCAGCGGAGCGCTCCTCTTGTGGGTCGATCTCCTGGTCACTGTCAGTAGTCTTCTCTTCTGGAAATAAATAACGACATTTTAAGTACCAAATTATTTTTTTCAAGGTTTTGTGTGTGAGGCTGTACTTCATGAAAGCCAACATAATCCCAGTGATGGCTGAGCTATTTTGGCGTTTAGAGTCATTTCTACTCCCCCCTTGATTGACGTTGGTAAGATTGTCAAATATTTTACGTCGACTATCAGTGGATATACAGCCACACTAGCCACTATACATAGGCTCCTCTCATCATTTGCATGCAAATTCATTTCTGTTGACTGAAATTCGAATCGGTTGAAGTAGGCCAAAATAAGATATTCAAAACTGCATTAGAGCAGTCCTACTCAAATTAAGACGCATAAACAAAACGGATTGGATCGTCGCTGCAAAAACATGGTGTTGAAGTTCTTCAGGCCCGTGCATGCCCATAGCGTCAACCAGCCGTCAGTAGGTGGCGCATGCGACCAAAGCAAGGGCTGACATGGTGCATATTTGGACAACTAAATCCCATCCTCGTATTTATCAAACGCTCGTTGACACATTAGCCTAATTACGTTCCACATCATCCCTGAGTTTAATCTCATCACAAACACGTATACTGTTTCACATACTATTATACTAAAATACATGCTCATCTTCAATTAATGTGATTTTATTTTCTCGGCCTATAATAAAGACAAACACGTATAATCAATGTTCCATGATGCGGGTAACACCCTGTCGTGGACCTACCTCGACTAGGTTGGTTGAACCCCTGCGGACTGCTCCCGGGTCCGAGGGGAGAGTGAATGGATTCCCTTCCAGTTTGTTCACAGGAAGAGTCATCTGAGTCGGCGCAGTCGCCGTCCGCTTTGCTCTGGTCTTCATACATTCGTAGTGTTGGAAGTGTTAACTGCTTCCTGCAGACCGGACTGAAATTAGTTAATGCATCTGTATATATCACATCATTCGAATAAAAGATCTAGGCCTATACGCTCTATACATTTTTTTTTTAATAAACCGTCAAATAGGCTACACGACTGAGACAAAAATCTACGAACTAAAAACCATGTAGGCCTAGCCTATTTATTTGAATAGCCTATGTTGGCACTTTCTACGCCTGTGCATTGATGAGTTATGACACTATAGCCTACCTCGAATAGCCTATATTGAACACAATTTATCTAGGCCTACCTCTTTTCTCTTCTTCCATTTCCTGTGTCTCTGAATCCTTTGGCAAATGGATTGTTATCGATTTTTAGTTGAGTTATCTGTATCAGAGAAAATAATTAGTCAAAGAAAACGTAAACAAGAAAATATAGCACTCAATTGGGTCCGGCTACAAGAAAATACCACATAACAGCGCAATCACGTTTAGATAACCCTAACCCAGACCTACGCAATATTTAGCATAGGACCTACCTGTTAGGCCTATCAAAAACTGATCCGGTAAATTTGCACCAACGAAAGTAGGCTATCAAAGAGAAACTGTGGGTTCGAGAAGTTACTTGGATTTTTACCAAAAAGTAAGTCAGGTTTTGTTGATGACACAACTAAACCCAGATTATTCTTAATAGTTTAATAGCCTACAACACCTGAATAGCTCCCATTATGTCGTACAATTATTTCTAGAAATACGTTTTGGGATGGGCTATACATCACGTCAACCTTTCTTTAACTGTTCTCATTTGTATAAATTGACTGCATGCATTTGACCAGCGCTGATCTCTGTCTCATCGCTTCTGACCCCGTAGGGGGCATAACCATATACGTAATGAGACCATACACCCATCAGAAAACATGTAGGCTAGGTTACCCCAAGTAACCTCACCAGCGATGGAATGCTTACGAGGGCCGTTTAATTATATAAACAATAACCAAATACGTGTGCTTTTAGCCTACTATTTAATTGTACTATTTCAGCCTTTCACACACACACACACACACACACACACACACACACGATATGACGAGGAGATATGAAATATATAATATTTCTTCCCCAGAAAAAGGCTCACCTTGTCGTTCTGATAAGCAGTGACTGCGATGAAATCGGTCTCTGGGAAAACGTATGTTCGGAAAGTACTGTACGGTAGCTTGAGGATGTCGTTGGCTCTCACGATGTGAAACCGAGGCTGGTATTTGTGCATCGAATTCAATATAGTCTGGAAGTAGAGAGAGACAGTTGCTCAGTTAACATATTTTAATGGATGCCAAGGATGATAACGGATGACATTTCTCCAAATGGCAATAAATTACGGCAAATCGTAGACTTGTCATTAGGAGACATATTCATGAGTGGCACTGCTATACCAACTAGGCTATATAGGCCTATAGGCTATGTCAGCTATAGGCCCTATAGGACTATATATTTTTGTGTACACGTATTTACATGGACGTATTTCAACATTCCATGGGAGAAAAAACTAACTAAAATCTATGCAGAACATAGGCTAATTGTGTAAGCTACCAGCAACTTTGCGCTTTTCTCGTTAGGCCTTCAACATAATGCAGTTTCACTGATGCCAAGCATTGGTTGTCTAGGCTGCAAATTACACATCCATCAAGTGGGCTCGGCAAAACTACACTAATTTATGTTTTAACTAGAGACATAAGGCCCATACCTTAAATAAGGTCATGCATATTGCAATAAAGCATCTCCCTAAATGGTGATTATTTTTTAAGCAATTATTGAGCAACAATAAACAGGCTATGGCCTTGTAATTGCATAAAGGATAGTCCATATAGACGTACGTGTTTGGGTTATTGGAAAGATAAAAGCCTTTATCGATAAGTAGCCAATTACAAATTAGAATTGACATTTTTGAATTATTTTGTTATGAAAACGCAAACAAAATGCTAACAAATGGCTTAACCTTTTTTAGACTAATCATACAGAATTCATATGATTATATAAAATTGACAATTATGCCCACTTACAAATCCATGTTTGTCTGATATATTATTCGTCAACTTGAGTTTATGGAAAGCAACGGGCTTGGCCATCCACTGCTCCCCGGTGGCAGGGCTGTCTGGGTGGATGTACATTCGCTTCGGCATCTCTGGGTCGGCTTTTCCAGCTACCATCCAACGCGAGTTATGGAACTTGTAGCGGCAGTCGTCTGCGGCCACTATATCCATTAGAAGAATATACTTGGCTTTCTTATCGAGCCCACTCACACGTACTTTGAATGGCGGGAACATCCTCCTGAAAATAAGAAATACAATCCTTGTATGATGTTATATTTCGCTTTTACGTACACAGGCTGGTTCAAATCCTATAAGCCTGTTTAGACTGGCACTTACTCTGCAGTTACTGTGTCTTCCTTCTGTCTAACCCCTCTGATGCATTTGATGTGGACAAAAAAAATCCTAGCTCAGCTTTCTTCCAGAATAACAGAATACGCTAACCAGCTATATAGAATGCTAGTGGTGCCTCCTCTGTTTGTCTTTTTCTTGCGCTCAACCATGTTGGCGAAAATAAAAAAAACTATCTTTTGTCACAGGCCTAAGCTACAGAGTTCAAAACCCCAAATGACATAACTTTATTTTCCACAGCCACAGGTCGACTGTGTTGGTAAAGGCCCACGGCAAGCTTTGTCTCTGTCGGAAATAATCGTTTTTCTCCTTGTTTTGGTCTTGGTCATTTTAGAAAACACGATCGCGTAAACCTTGATCTATGAAACTACAAGCACGGTTATTTGACGGCCATTATGTATCTCCGTCATTTGCCCATTATTGGTTATATTTTGTGGACCAAAAACAATACAAACAAACAATACAAACCAATTAGACAATTATTTTCGTCCACAACTCTATCATAATAATATTTCAACAATATTTAAAATCACCATAAACAATATTTAGCCTACCTTCCTGATTTTGTAATAACCATTTCGGTTCCTATTTTGTGAAATTGGTCCCATAAATCCTTGGCCTCGAGAGTGACTTTTGGGTCATCCTCCACCTCTTCCTCAGGCTCCAGACTCTTCAAGGAGCGGAGATGAGCCGACTGGTGGTGATGCCCCAGCGCTGCGTGCAGTCCTGCCTCCGCAGCTCCACTTAGACCATGGTCCGAGAGTGGCTTGGTGAGCGCGCCGGGAGGCAGCGCCAGGGCAGGGAAAAATGACGGCTGGGCGGCAGCGAGAAAGGCTGACATTGGAAAGTCGGCCGGCCGGTGAGCGTGGAAAGGGTGATACGCCATGGCAGTCCCTGTGTAAACTGGATCTCTCATCGGTGCATCCAAAAATCAATATGAAATTATTACACGCTAGGGCCCACAGTAGATGTATCGGTTTGTATCCAGATTTCCAATCAGAATTAGAGCTAAAGAGTTGAAATTGTTGGTCTGCGCGTTGCCAAGAGCCAAAGCGTCCCATACGCTTCCACCAGTGCAAGGAAGGGAATGCCACTTCTGATGTCCCCACGCGGCACCGTTATGATATCCGTCAGAGACGGAAGTGAGACTTCGACAGCAAGGCTGAACTCCCTATACCCACACCAACATAGTTTCATGTAAATATAATCAGTGTTCCATCTCAAAAACTGCCCCAGTACATAGACGTCCTGTCCTGATCACCGTGGAACTGTGACTGCCTAACATGTCCCTCCTCCCCGGCTCCATACACTAATGAACCAAGCCCCCTTGATTGACGATTTTACGCTTTCCGGACCAATTGTAGAGCTCTATAGGCGTGGTTTTGACAGCTCCGACCAAGATCGGTAAGGGGGCTGGAGGTGTCGGAAGCATTAGCAGTAAGAAAACATGTCAACAGAATAAAATATTAACCAATGACAGAGTAAAGATCTTGAAATCCCACCCCCTTACACCGAGAGCAGCTTTTGGACTGGCTGTCCCGGGTGCCTAGCGAGGAGTGAGCCAGAAAGGTTTGCTCACATTTCTCTGTTTGTTGGTTTACCGGACAATGGACTGTCAGTTCACTCATGAAAACTACTTTAAACACCACGCAACGTATAACTTTAATTGATTGCAATTAGTTAAAAACTAATGTTTTTCACATATTAGGTATGAATAATAGCTTTCAATATTTTTTGCATTTTCAAAACACAATCGTTTCAGAACGGTAAAGGCCTATAGCACATTCCTTGTCTTTCAGTAAAAATATTAATACGCCATGAAAAAGTAGATTATCTGTGTCTGTGAAAGTTTGTAATTCCTTTAGTTTAGCTAAAATTAATCTATGCGATTCCTCATAGGATACACAATACGCAGCCTACATGTATCCCCTTAACCAACTGACAATTGAATGCAACGATTGACTTAAAACTGATTACACTAGTTAGAATGCTTGAAATTATCAATAAAATCATGTCAATCTTCTACGGCAGCACAAAGACAAACATGCAGTCCACGGAGTAAACATGAAGCTGAGACGGCAATGCTTCGAGCAATGACTTTACCTATTGCCAGAGGAGGCAATTGAACAATTGGGTACAGAAGTTAACTTATAGGAAATAAACTGGAAATAAACGGACTACTCAAAACATATGGCTAGCCGGTGTCAAGTTCTGGAGGGGTATGATAACCGGGAGAGTCCGAGGATCACCGTTGACGGTGGAAGAATCGCAGCGCCACTGAGATGCTGGACACGTCCGCGTAATTCCGAGGAGAAAAAGTTGCACCTTTCAAACTGATTTTTTTTTTGATATTCGTTTTGTAGACGTATATAACGTGGCCTATATCTAAATACCTATACGTACAACTTTAAGAAGTCCGGGTGCAGATCCTTGATTAAGAGGCTCCACATCTGTGAAGGAGCGCCTGGCGCCAGTCTGCTGGAGTCCCACAATAAGACACTTCTCCTGTCACCTCATATTTAGTCCCAGATCTTCAAACAGCTCCAGTCCATACTCTTCTGGGTAAACATCATCATCAGAATTCTAAGCTTTGGGTTATGCACATGTAACGTATCATTTCCTCGAAGGTTATTTAAGAAATGTTTATAGGCTATTTAGTCCAACGCTTGGATGTACATAAAGCGATGCCGTTTCTCCAGCACGGAGTGTGCTGATGTCTAAACAGTTCATCCTCAGAGACACAAGCCTCAACCTCCAGTCTAAAACTCATCCAAAATTCATCTGAATATACCTGCACATGAGGGTGAGACTTTCAACGATCAATGTGGACTTGAACTGGATGTTTTTTCACTGCGTATTCTACACTATAATCATTGTTATGCTAACTCAAAGTGTTATTGATATTTATGGTAATTATTAGTTAATTAAGCTATCGTCTTTAACCTATAGCCACCTTACTGACTGCCCTGCGTGACTGTTTGCAAGGTATTCATAGTGTCAGAGATTATCTGTAGCTATCTCAGTTGGCTAATTGTGTTTTCAGTAAACATATTTGTAGGACGAATCAAGCATTTAGGAAAAAGGAGTGAAAATAATGAACAAAGGTTTCAATAACTGTATACACCTGTTAGTAATGTATCCTCTGTACAATTAAACATTAAACATTAGTTGACAATATTTGTACCTTAGCCACAGAGAGCTACTTTATGTTATGACCTTTGAATTTGACATTTCCGCAGCCTTGCTTTAGGAGTTGTAACGCATTCACGCTCATAAATATTTAGCTTGAAAGCCATTAGATTTAGTGAGTGAGAGTTTAGGCTCGGTTTCCATGACCCCTTTAACGGCGTTTTTTAATCAAATTCATGAATAGCGTTTTGTTCAAAGAGATTCGCAATTGTAGAATGTCATAAATCATCCAAATACATATCGAGAAATGCATGTGGCCTGCAAGTTATGTCTATCATTTTTTAAAATTATGCTATGGCTAATAACATACGGACACTAGGCTATCTATTGATTAGCAGTGCTAGGATACAGTTCTGTTATCGCCTTAAGACCCACGAGCTTGCATGGCCACTACGTGAAATAGTAGCCTACCACTTTACAGTAAAAGTCTATGACAAAAGCATTTTGTCATAGACTGGAATTTGTACTTTGCTGCAGTAGGCAAGACATGTTTCGCCAATGGTAGTTCTACCATGAGGCCCCACAGATTCTATAAAGGTGTTAAAAACACACAAAAACCCTTTGAGATTTTACACACGAGACAAAGTCACAATCCAAGATGTAGATGGGAAATCAGGAGCTTACTATAACTGAAGTAGGCTTGGGTAGGCTATACAGGTAGGCTATACAGGTAGGCTATACAGTCACATTTATACTGATAAGTCTCATCTTATTGTCAGGTAGAACAGGGTGGACATAAAATAAACAAGAATATGCCAGGAAATAATTGTTTGCTATAGTTCTAAAAATAGACGACAACTGAAAAGTTATACTAGAATACAGCCTTCTATTTCCTGCAATAACAAATGTTAAAATATGCTTTTGGGCAGCACGTTTTGTCCGTTTCCAACAGTCGAATTTAGTCCATGTCTTATATATGTTCTACATTTCCTTTGCAACTTTCTATCCTTGCTCTAACATCTCTCTTTGCAACTGCTCGCTGGCTATATTTATCCTGACTGGAGTTCCCGGCGCCAGACCGTTTAAGACCTGTCACAGCCCCTCATAATTCCCCGTCACAGAGCACAGAGCTGAGGGTATAAGGTCCAACACAGTCCCGTCTCCCCTCTTATCCACTGACTTCAGTGGGTCTTTCCACCGTCATTACGTTTCTAGTTTTATTCATTCATCGTTTATTAGGTGACTTATTATTTGATCATATAGAGAGTTACTTACTTTTTGATCACAATTGGCTGCGACATCTTGCTGACTTATGGTGTCATCCCTCTTCCAACGTAAATCATGAATGACTGATGAAAAACAGAGATATTATTCGTGACAACGACAAACACACATTTAATGTTAAGGTAATGTTTCCATTCTCCAACAACTTATAATAAGGTGGCCTTGGATCGGATTCTTCTATAACACAGTAGCTACAAGACATGTTTATAATAGCATAGGCCCCATGCATGTTGTGAAATATTGCTATTTGCGACAATCTCAACGCAGGAATTGTATTGGTTTGAATGTTGTTGACGTTTTCATGAGCCGGTCTAGGCAGGGATGACAGTTCAAGGGCGACAGGCTGCACCTTGTCACATAGGTAACAGTTGGGGGCGCCAATATAGCCAACGCTTAGCTTTTGTGATACACTAGGCATTTGGGAGAACCAGGCCCCTAATTCCAAAACGTAAAAAGTAAGCTACTTGCATTTTCCACAATAAAAACAAGAATTCTACCAGTTTAATCACACAGCAAGGACATCAGACAAATCCCTCTGTCGAGGTGGAATTTAACGTTTTCGCTGTGATTTGATATTTGTCACCGTTTTAGCAAGCATGGTTCACAAGAGGTGATTTGGACAGTCTTTCCCGAGGAACATTAAGCAAGGCTTTGATCACTGAAGCGTGCCTTGTTGCCCACTGGTTCCGTGTGTGGCAGGTGGGTTTTCGCTGAAACTCTAAGAATGGGCTACTCATGTAAACCGACTTAATTTAATTCTCAATAGCATTTAACGTATTAACTTGTCAATTACATGTATGCATATCGTAGTTTATAAATGTATTGGCTTGTAACACAATATGGATCGTAGTACACACACACACACACACACACACAAATAATAGTGTTTCAAATTAGACTGGCTCAGTATTTATGAACATAGTTAGACCTATCGTTTATGAGACGTAATTTTAAGTTTATTTTCAACAGAGAAAATCTAGAAACTGGGGAAACTGATGTAATTAGGATTTCAATAATGAGCTTCGGTCAGTAATCATAAAATATTTTAAAGTATGAAGTGAATCTGTCGACAAAAGGATTACAAATATTAGCCTACTTGCTTTGTCTAGCAATGGTTTCAGAAAGCATAAGCAAAAACATCATTTATAGTTCAGCATTTGATCAGTTAGTCGTTGCGTGACTTTCAGGACGTGAAACATCACGAATGAAAACGTGCATGCTCATAAGTCGTTTAAATATCAGTAGACTATTGGAATTTTCGTGAACATTACCTACTAATTCGCAGCCCTAACCTAAAACGATGTTTACAGACGATAAACCTATTCATGTTGGAATTGATGACTTTAGTTTTAATCAACTGACTAGATTTTTTAAAACTTGGAAATGAAAAATGACATCGATTCTTTGTCTTTTTAATAATGAAAATGAATTTGTAAGTAATACTTTCACATACATACCCCCATCCCATACCCACAATACTTTAAAATCTTTTATGATTACTGACCGAAGCTCATTATTGAAACCAGAACACAGAACACTGTCATTTTAAACTATTGAATGTAATAGGCCTAAGTGACTTTAAGAGAAAAGCATTGAAGTTAGAATGATGTAAAACTACTCTAATGAATGAAACAATGTAATTTACATATTGAACCTTACATATTACGTTTAAAAAAATTGGGCCTAGTATTTATATTGGCGGGTTTCCCAGATTCGTTAAGAAGCTCTTACCGTTAAGAGCTTCTAAACGAATCTAGGAAACCTGGCCATTGTCTACAGCTGCAAGTGGGAGTGAAGATTTGTTGTGTGGATGATGATTACTATGTCTGTTTTGCCTACTTTATCCACACTTGGAGAAACTGCAATAAGGATTTAAACTTTGTGTTTCTATCTTGTGGATATGAAATAAAAGCACTGGACAGCTGACAATGATTCTCAGTTTTTGTTTTCTTCTATCATGGTACCATTAAATCATGTTTCTTCTACCCAAATTTACCCAGCCAGCACCAGTGGCTGGGTTAGGACCTGATACAAGTGCTGCTCTGGTAGAAAACCATTCATAAAGCATTCACAAACTCAAATCCTGTTCCGGATGGTTATCTGACCATGATGTTGGGAGACTGAGGGCGAGGCTCAATGGGAGGCTTAGGAGGAAGGCTGGGGGCGAGGCTGAGGCTAGCCTCCTGTGTTGTGGACTATAGAGGAACACAAGAAGTAGACAGGGCAGCCTCTCCCCACACCACAGGCTCTGCTGGAATGCTGACACCAGGGTCAGGAGATCAGGGTGGGGAGGGTCTTCAGTCTTACCCTCCGACACACAGACTCTTATCTACCAACTCAACAGCATCACAGCAGCACAATATCGATGCTTATGGTTAGCTTAGTTACATGTTTTGAATTTTATTTAACAATGGAATGATTTTCCCCTTTGTTAGGTTAGGGTTAGCTAGGAGAAGGAGAGCTGGCGTGATGTCAGAGAGAGCTGGAGGAGAGTTGTGGATGACAGGAAGGGCCAGGAGTAGGAAGTGATGTCAGTGGTCCCACACAAGACGAATGGCTCCCCAGATACAGAGGGTAATAACTTGTAATCAAAGCCATGAGACGGGTTCGGGGAGTCTGGGTCAGCAGTGAGGGCGCAGGGGACATTACTCGCACCTCCACTCCCCTTTCATGCTGGTGGAGGTGAAGCTGGGTGCTTGTTTTCTTCTTAGGGAGAAAAGAGACAGACGGTCATTTTTTTTGTGCTGTTGACAGATTTGCATGAAGCTGGAGTTGGAAGTGAGGGTCTGTTGGAGGGGGCGGGGGAAGGTTGGAGAGGGGGGGGCAGGTTGGAGGGGGTAGGGGGGAAGGTTGGAGGGGGTAGGGGGGCAGGTTGGAGAGGGTAGGGGGGCAGGTTGGAGAGGGTGGGGGGGAGAGGGCAACAACTGGATCTGCTTTTCCTCACTCACTGCTGTTCAGGCGGGATGCTTCACGACACCCCCCTCCCTGGTCTGAGCCACAGCCAGAAGCACATCAGAGAAGCGCTGGAGCAGGAAGGAGGCGATCAATCTGGGGCTGGCGTGGGGCTTTCACCTCTCCAGTCACAGTCCACACCTGGGACACATTCTGCAGAATGTTAGGTCACCCGGGGCTCACCAAGAGTCATCCAGAGGTCGAAACTGTAAAGTAGAAATCACATCTGAAGGGTTAGTGATAAACAAGAGGGAGGGAGGGAGGGAGGGAGGGAGGGAGGGAAGGAGGGAGGGAGGGAGGGAGGGAGGGAGGGAGGGAGGGAGGGAGGGAGGGAGGGAAGGAAGGAAGGAAGGAAGGAAGGAAGGAGGGAGGGAGGGAGGGAGGGAGGGAGGGAGGGAGGGAGGGAGGGAGGGAGGGAGGGAGGGAGGGAGGGAGGGAGGGAGGGAGGGAGGGAGGGAGGGAGGGAAGAAGGGAGGGAAGAAGGGAGGGAAGAAGGGAGGGAAGAAGGGAGGGAAGAAGGGAGGGAGGGAGGTGGAGCGAGAGAGAGAGAGGTGGAGAGAGAGAGAGGGAGGATGAGAGATGGAGAGAGCTATGGGTGGAGTTATGGCTCAACAACAAGACTCCAGTACTGGTTGCTGAACAACAGAATGATTTTCAGAGACTCTGGACTTCAAAGGCAGAGCTAGCTCTTATCATGAAAACACTCAAAACTATCACTGTACAAAACATTCTTAGATTAATTCCTAATCACAAACATTGGTCCAGCGTAATAATGATGCTTTATCGTAGGAAAGTTGGTTGTCAGGGTCCTGTCACATAATCACAGTGCTTCTGTTCATCATTGAGCATATAAACCATGTCAAAGTATGTCATCAATACCTATGCAAGCTTATTTACATATGTAGATCTAAAATGTCTTGCTACATTTACATTTGTCTGTGGTTAATGACAGCTACATCATTCGTGTATTTTCCTAATCTGCACTTCAAAGCTTTTGTTCAAAACCACAGATACGCACAAACATAAACAAACAAGCACATAACCACAAACACACACAAAAACACACACAGCTTGCTCCATATATGCAAAGGTCACGCAGATTGATCCTGGAGTTATCCATAATGATATCACTTTCCCTGCCAGGCCAGCTCCATTCACCTCTCAGGCTTGAGGAATGTGAGTGTTGCTCATTATTAGCAAAGACTTAATCTGGCAAGCTAAAGGCTTTTTCCTGCTGCCCCCCCGTGGGCTTAAACTCTGCTGTAGTTTCAGGCTTCAGTCTAGTCGACATGCAGTTTAAAGGATTGGTAGGCAAATGCCACTATGTTCAGTGCTTCTATGTTAGCAGGATTTTTTTAATGGAAAAAGTTTATTTTAAGATACAAAAATTTACATTTACAACTGCTTAACATCTTAAAAGATTCAGATGACGTGAATACAATTTGAAATGTGAAAATTGTAAATGCCTTTCAAATGATTACTCACTAGAATGGGCAGATATGGATGGATTTAGTGTTTTTCTGTGAATAGCTGTAATCCTCTTACGATCTCTTCTCACTTCACTCTGCCACGGGGTAAGAACCCTGTGCTTTCGCGTGATGTTAAAAGCCTTTGTTTTCTGCCACTGATGTAGGGTCTGGTGGGCAATAAGGTTTTCAGTGAGAGCCAAGCAGAGAGAGAGAGGAAGAGATAGACACACACATAGAGTGAGAGACAGGAAGAGAGGGAGAAAGAGACAGAAAGAGAGATAGAGAGACAGAAAGACAGAGAGAGAGAGAAACACACACACACAGAGGGAGTTAGGAAGAGATGGAGAAAGAGTGAGAGCATCTGGATGTGTTGTGCATCTCTCTACACTTAGTACCAGCCGACCAGGCGACTGACTGATTTAGAACATATTCCTCCACAAAATGAAAGGACTGTGTTGATGGAGATACATTGAACTCACAAAGAATCAGGGATCAAAGCAGACAAAGAGCCTCTTAATCAGTGGTTTTCTGCTAGTATTCAGCAGAGGTCCCTAGCACAAGTTCCCTCTCCCCAGCCTGGGTTACCTAGAGAAAGAGCTGCTCTGGGGACGTGGAACCCAGGCCGTAACCCACACCGGTCCCACACTTATCCTCTCTCATTCATTATTCGTAATTCCAGCGCACTCCTTCAGCTGTCGCCGCTCACGTCTGGCTAACGTTTCATACCTGACCAGAGCTCGTTAAGAACATCTCTCTAGGAATGCACACAGCCATGTCATCACACATGATACACACATGCATTGTCCCCCACACACACACTCTGCCTCACTTACATGCATGACAACAACACAACTGAGGCAACAAAAAGGATGGGAAGGCATCAGCCTAGTCTAAACCCACCAGAGGTTTAGGGTTAAGGTTAGCCTTGTCATTAATAAGCCTAATGGCTTAAAGTATAGCTGTCATTAAAATACGCTTTTTTACTACAAAAGCAGACAGCAGAGCTTCTTTAAATTACTTTTGAGACATTAGCTCAATTACCTTTAATGAAAACCCTGCTGAACCCAGTTCATCTGTGAGCTGGAGGAGATCTCCCTCTCATCAACCCTCAATCTGCATCTGGGTGTTAGCACCTCATCTACTGCAGCTGTCAATCTGCTTCCTGAAATGTACCATGTCCCACAGTCTCCACCAGCCTGAAGACGTGATGAGCAGAGCAGGCCCTGGCAGACAGCCTAAAACACAGTGTAGCATGGTGCTGATAGGAATGGCTGGGGTTTTATGTGTGGGAATCCTTTCAGAGCAGAACCAGGTGAAGAGGAGGATGGGGGGAGGAGGTGGACATTTACATTTACATTTATTCATTTCGCAGACGCTTTTATCCAAAGCGACTTGCAAGAGAGAGCTTTACAAAAGAGCATAGATCACTGATCATAACAACGAGATAGTCCCAAACATTGCAAGTAGCCAAAACATGAAGCATACATTGTGAAAAAGCTAAACAAGTGCCAAAAGGGAAGACCCATAAGAGCATGCAGTTATACAAGTTACAAATTAAATAACATATACCACAGGCCGGGGTCTCACGCAGCGGCAAGTACCCTGAACACGATCTCTAGCTAGCTACTTAACTGGTGGAGAGGTGGAGAGGAGGATGGGGGGAGGAGGTGGAAAGGAGGATGGGGGGAGGAGGTGGAGAGAAGGATGGGGGAAGGAGGTGGAGAGGAGGATGGGGGGAGGAGGTGGAGAGGAGGGGTGTAGGTGACAGAAGTGTGTGGACATGAGATATACATGCATACACGCAGACATGGGCAAACACACACTCTCACACACACACACATGGGCAAACACATACTCTCACACACACACACATAGGCAAACACACACTCTCACACACACACACAGGGCAGGCACAAACAAGTAATCCTTGTCTCTCTTTTTTTCCGGTCTGAAAACCTCCAATCTGCTTGAAGCCATTAGGAGCAATGTCCATCACCCAGAGAGGAGTGGTGTCCAGGATCACCCAGAGAGGAGTGGTGTCCAGGATCACCCAGAGAGGAGCTGATGGCCATTCTCCTCACCAGGCCTGCCTGCAGCCAGGAGCAGAGGGGAAGAGGCAAATAATGATACAATGACATGCTGGGCTGATGTGTCGGAGGAGGGTTGTGGAGATGGGGTGAGAGGGGGGAGGGAGTGAGAGAGGGGGGGCAGTTCTGCATACAGGAATTACTCTCCTCATCCTCTCACTCTGTCTCTGAGCATTACGCTCAAGCTCTCAACTCGCTAAAGGAGAGCGACCCTGGAATGAAAGGGTGAGCGCTGAGGGCTACTAATTGCGATTTTCCTTTTTTCTTTTTTCGATTTTCACACGCCAGCGTACTACCTCTGCTGCTTATTTTAGAAGCTGCATGCTGCAGGGTTCCTCCTCTCTCCCAATAACAGAGTGTACTCTGAACACAAGCATTCTCCCTGAGGGTGAGAAGTGGTCAACAGATACGCCAGTGAAAAGTATCTAAACAGGGTGTGCTGAAACATTCAGAGGAGAAGCACATGGCCGCAGAGGACATATGCAGTCACAGTTCTGGAAACTCTCTCCCTTGGGTTGAGTTGGTGTGTTTGCCCCCATAAGAAAGTGTGTCATGGTCGACCTGAACAACCCTACATGGGGAACCTGTGTCCATGTCCTCAGCGCTGCACCTTCACCCCAGGAGCTCTAGTAACGACACACACGCCAGGCAGGTATGTGGCTGGCGAGCACCATGTGTGAGAAGAGGTCTCAGTGTTCTACTGGCAGACACCCCATCTCTGTTCGCTTGTGTTAGTGTGATGTATCGTTTATGTACAGAAATGGCAGGAATGACAGGGTGGAGAGTGCCGTTAACTCAGACAGGGCTGAGCTTGAAAACCAGGCATACCCAACCATGGAAAACTGCAGCTACAGATATTTAGGGATATCACCCAGTCAGCCTCTGGAGGGTTAGGGTCAACCTCTGGAGGGATGACGACCAGATGGCTGGGCCTACCAACATCAAGTTCAAGATTATTTTCCATTCACGAGTTCAGGTATCACACCATAGATTGAATATATAGCTTTTATTGAAGCAGAGCTGGTAGCAGAGCCAAGCCCGATGGTGAAGGAGGCTGGTAGCAGAGCCAAGCCCGATGCTGAAGGAGGCTGGTAGCAGAGCCAAGCCCGATGCTGAAGGAGGCTGGTAGCAGAGCCAAGCCCGATGCTGAAGGAGGCTGGTAGCAGAGCCAAGCCCGATGCTGAAGGAGGCTGGTAGCAGAGCCAAGCCCGATGCTGAAGGAGGCTGGTAGCAGAGCCAAGCCCGATGCTGAAGGAGGCTGGTAGCAGAGCCAAGCCCGATGCTGAAGGAGGCTGGTAGCAGAGCTGAACCTGGAGCGGTTGGGGGAGGCCGGTAGCAGTTATTACTTGAAAGAGGAATTATTTACTGTGCCATCTCAGTTACACTATCAAGGCTTTGAAATACTGTGACTTGCTCAAGTAGGCAAATGGCTGGTAGAACATAACATTTCACAACAATTTCAGTAAATCAAGCAGCTGCAAGACCCAGTGAGAGTTGGCAGCCCTGATAAAAGGTGTATAGACTACCTTACAGTTGAATATTAGCTGATATTGAACTACGTACTTTTACCTTACAGTTGAATATTAGCTGATATTGAACTACGTACTTTTAACCGATACAAATGTTGCTAATGCTTGCTAGGCACACATCTACCGACGCTAGCAAACGTCAACACACAAAAACATTTTTTTTAATGATAAATCTTTGCCCCGACAAGTGACTTTTGTGCACGGACAAGTGAAACATAAATGTAAGCGCCTCAAAAAGTTAATGTCGAGCCCTGGCCTAGATAGATGACAGGGAGAAGCAGAGAAGAAAGGGAAGGGTGGAAGGGTGACAACAACATGCTAGCACAGGGACCAGAGGAATGGAAGATACTTTATACAGAACTCTTAATTGACAAAGGGGTTTGGTCGCATTCTTCCATGCTTTACTGGGCTGATGTGTTTTTGTTTGATTGGACACGGAGGAGTCTTGTTGTGCCACCTTCCTCCCGAACTTTAGTTAACCCTTTCAGGCCTAACTCCATTTTGTAACAAGTACAGGAACATTGGAATTATTTGGTCCTGATTATGTTGACAATCCCTGAACCTTGATAAATGGACTACATTTATATAGCACATTTTCATGTACCATCCCAGCACCCCAAGACTTTACATGATGCCTCTCATTCACAAACACACTGATGGCGGCAGAGCTACCATGCATGGCGCTAGCCTGCACATTTTGAGTGTGTCTTGCTCAAGGACACTTAGACACATAGGAGTCTGGGATCAAACTGCCAACCTTGCGATTGGTGGACAACCTCTCTACCCCCTGAGACAGAGTGGGACAGCAGCATATGACTGCACCAGCAGTTACACATGTTTCAGATGTGATACAATCTGCTGTTGAGAGAATGCTTCCAAAATCCACAACTAAAAAATAATCCACAAGGATGTCTTACATGAGGACCTACTCAATCATAAAAGGGTTAGGGGGTTAAGGTTAGGCGAGCGAGGAGGATTCTGGCTGACTCCTCCCACCCTGGACACACTCTGTTTCAACCACTCCCCTCCGGCAGAAGGCTGCGGTCCTGATGGACCAAAACCTAACGCCACAAGAACAGTTCCTTTCCTTCCGCTGCTAGCCTTTTTAACAAGGCCCCAAACTGACACTCACACTCCGTCACTTACCTAATACACTCTGTCACTTTAACATATTCAGTATTATTCTTTATTCTATATTACATTTAGTCATTTAGCAGATGCTTTTATCCAGAGCGACTTACAGTAAGTACAGGGACATTCTCCCCGAGGCAGGCAGGGCGAAGTGCCTTGCCCAAGGACACAACGACATGTGCACCAGTCGGGAATCGAACTGGCAACCTTCAGATTACTAGCCCGATGATCTACCTGTTCAGCCACCTAAGTCTTGGGCACCCAAGTTTTTTCCACAAATAATGTCTTATACTGTATTTCTTCAACGAAACGCTACAACTTTTCTTGAATTACATGTTTCGATGAGGGCGGTGTGTACACAAAAGCAGCTTTTATTATTAATATTTCATTCGTAATTAAGAACAACACAGGAATTGCGCAAAGCAGTTTATTAATTAGTAGGCGACATCTCTGGTGTCTCGTCGGTGAGGAGGCAGATGAGGATACTTATAGTGATGCAGAAAGTTTTGTACCGTACCTATTTGTAGTAAAAGTACGTTAGAATTATAGTAAATCTAAATTTAATGTTGCTACATTTTTTCGTTTAAATGTATCAGATTTGAATGCAACATTTAATCAAAGAAATATATGTAATATAATATTTTTATTTGTGCAGCAGCAATGCCCGGTTTCATTGAAAATGAATTGGAAGCCGACGCTCTGCACCGCTCCGCTGTAGTGGACACGCACGGTTAGACTTTTGCTCAGTACTGTATTTCGTAACTTTATTTTATATTATATTGCATTTTTTATTGTATATTATATTGTATAGCTCTGCCAGTAGATTATTTTATTCTGTTGTACATTTTACATTTCATTTTTGTTCTTCATGTTTAAATGTTCACTGTTTGCACCTGCCCACCTAAGTAAATTCCTTGGTTGTGATCACTTACTTGGCGTTTAAACTCAATTCTGATTCTGATTACATGAGGACCAAACCTACTCCATCAGAAAACCATTAAAAACACAATGTGACACTGGATGAGTAATTATCGAATCTACCTATGGTGACAAATAAAGTAACCTGAACCTGATTACTGCTAACCTCCCTGTGGTTCAGGAGGCCATATGCATCACAAACCCCAGAAGACACATTTTCATTCAACATGGTTTTGTGTAAGAGCGTCATCTCATTACAGGCGTGATGATTAAATCATTGATAGGCATCACTGATGGACAGATTTGACTTGAGGTATTAACAGCATCTGAATAATCAGAGATTAAATCCCCATCTTCATCTCTATTGTGTGGACGTGGATTTGATTGTTTTACCAATTAGTCAGTGAATGAACAGGTGAAACAAGTGAATCTATACCACAGGGTCATGTGCTGTATAATGAGTGTGTGTGTGTGTGTAGGAGAGGGAGAGAGAGTTGTGAGACGTCTCCAGTCATGATTCTGTTCATTGTGTTGGGTTAGCACAAATAAGTAAAATCCAATTTGTGTCATTATGTAGCAGAGAAGGGGAAATGTGATTTAAACAAGACTGTGTGAGTGTGCTGTGGGCTTGTGAGTGGATCTAATCAGGTCCCTGTCTTCCAGTCACCCTCACATTAGCAGTGAGACAGTCCACTTAGACAGGAGCTAGGCCAAGGTGGGCCAGAGTAAAGCTGTGATGCTGGATGCCTGCCCACCACTATGTTTACATGGCATGTTAATTTAACACCAGAGTTCATTTTACTGTGCCTGCTCTCCACACAACTGGTTCACACAAACACACCAAATGAGTGTGTAACGTGAAACCTGAAGTACTACAACCCCAGAGAGACAAAGACCACGTTCTTGTGATGAGGTACCAGCATGAGACTCTATTCCTCCAACAGCTGCTCTCAGGGAGACTGTATTTTGATCTCTTACTCTCCATTGTGACTTCTCATCCAATTCCCTAGTCTCTCCATCAGACCGAGCTTCAATCCATGCGTTTAAGAGCGCCCTCGTCTGAGAGTTGAGTCTAATGTGATCAGTAATGAATTTTGTGTGACATTAGGCTGATATAAATGGAGGGACAAGCACAGACTACAAGTGTCTGGGAGTCCTACCTAATCTAATGACACGGAGGCAGAGACAGAAGCAGTTAGAGGGAATGGGCCAAGCTGCTGCTGCAGCGGGGACTGCAAATGAAAAGGTAGAAATCAAATCAGGGCCTAATAGACGCGCTGCAGAGGCCAGTCGATGCTAACAGCATTAAGCCCTTGTGACCCTCCCCCCCCCCTGCCAGCTCCTACTGACATCGGCCAGAAGACTTCCATTGGCCAGAAGACTTCCATTGGCCCTTCAAGGAAAATGATCAGAAGCCCTCTTGTTGTCTTGAGAAGGAGGAAGAGAGGCCAATGTTCCTAAGCAGGTTAGTTGTGTGTTCCTAAGCAGGTTAGTCTTGTGTTCCTAAGCAGGTCAGTCGTGTAGTGTGTTCCTATGCAGGTGAGCAGTGTGTCCTAAGCAGGTTAGTCATGTGTCCTAAGCAGGTGAGTCGTGTGTCCTAAGCAGGTTAGTCGTGTGTCCTAAGCAGGTTAGTCGTGTGTTCCTAAGCAGGTTAGTCGTGTGGTGTGTTCCTAAGCAGGTTAGTCGTGTGTTCCTAAGCAGGTTAGTCGTGTGGTGTGTTCCTAAGCAGGTTAGTCGTGTGGTGTGTTCCTAAGCAGGTTAGTCGTGTGTTCCTAAGCAGGTTAGTGGTGTGTTCCTAAGCAGGTTAGTGGTGTGTTCCTAAGCAGGTTAGTCGTGTGTTCCTAAGCAGGTTAGTCGTGTGTTCCTAAGCAGGTTAGTCGTGTGGTGTGTTCCTAAGCAGGTTAGTCGTGTGTTCCTAAGCAGGTTAGTGGTGTGTTCCTAAGCAGGTTAGTGGTGTGTTCCTAAGCAGGTTAGTCGTGTGTTCCTAAGCAGGTTAGTCGTGTGTTCCTAAGCAGGTTAGTCGTGTGTTCCTAAGCAGGTTAGTCGTGTGGTGTGTTCCTAAGCAGGTTAGTCGTGTGGTGTGTTCCTAAGCAGGTTAGTCGTGTGTTCCTAAACAGGTTAGTCGTGTGTTCCTAAGCAGGTTAGTCGTGTGTTCCTAAGCAGGTTAGTAGGGTGGTGTGTTCCTAAACAGGTTAGTCGTGTGTTCCTCAGCAAGTTTGTCATGTGTCCTAAGCAGGTTAGTCGTGTGGTGTGTCTCTAAGCAGGTTAGTCGTGTGTCCTAAGCAGGTTAGTGGTGTGTCTCTAAGCAGGTTAGTCGTGTGTTCCTAAGCAGGTTAGTGGTGTGTCTCTAAGCAGGTTAGTCGTGTGTTCCTAAGCAGGTTAGTCGTGTGGTGTGTCTCTAAGCAGGTTAGTCGTGTGGTGTGTTCCTAAGCAGGTTAGTCGTGTGTTCCTAAGCAGGTTAGTCGTTTGGTGTGTTCCTAAGCAGGTTAGTCGTTTGGTGTGTTCCTAAGCAGGTTAGTTGTGTGGTGTGTTCCTAAGCAGGTTAGTCATGTGTTCCTAAGCAGGTTAGTCGTGTGTTCTTACGCAAGTTAGTCATGTGTCCTCAGCAAGTTTGTCATGTGTCCTAAGTAGGTTAGTTGTGTGGTGTGTTCCTAAGCAGGTTAGTCGTGTGTTCCTAAGCAGGTTAGTCGTTTGGTGTGTTCCTAAGCAGGTTAGTCGTGTGTTCCTAAGCAGGTTAGTCGTGTGTTCCTAAGCAGGTTTGTCATATGGTGTGTTCCTAAGCAGGTTAGTCGGGTCATCAGCAAGACAGGCTTTCCCTTCAGCTCTCAACATGAATTATCTCGACATAGTTTCATCGTTTCATTGTTCATCGTTTCATAGCCACTTGAGGTCCGACTCATTTAAGTGAAAGACGACACAGGTTCACAAGACACTGGGGCTTTCAACACTAGGATGCTAAAAAAAGTAGATACATTTAGGGAAAAAAAGTTTTGGGAGGATTTTGATAAATATACATCTATCGACTTGGACTAGGAAGAAACACAGGACACCATCAAGCAGCCATGGATTCCCCTAGAATATACCCCACAGACAAAATCTCACCTGCCAATGATTGATTTAGACTGAAGAAAACACAACATATATCCTGTTTAACAACAGACAGAGAGAAGATAAAGAAATAGATCAGGAGAGAGACAGAGAGATGGATAGAGAGAGAGAAAAGGAAAGACAGAAACAAAGAGAGACAGAAAAACAAAGCGACAGACATAAAGAGTGAGAGAAAGAGAGACACAGACAGACAGACAGACAGACAGACAAGGCAGAGAAGGTTAGAGAGAAAGTTGTTAGGGTTAGGGTCTGTCTGTCCCAGACAGGGGCTAGAGGCAGGCAGACAGACAGGTCCTGTGCCGTCTCTGGACAGATAGCTCGGTTCACCCAGAGTCCCTGTGTTATCACCAGGCAGCACGGCCTGCTTTGATCTCAGGAGTCTGGGTCTATCAGCTCTTGTACCCGGGGCCCTGCTTTGTCTCAGTCACACGCTGAGCCCTCAGACAGCTGCTAATATGCCGGAGAGAGGAGGGAGCAGGCGGGAGCAGGAGAGAGGAGGGAGCAGGAGAGAGCAGGTGGGAGGAGGAAGGAGAAGGAGGGAGCAGCACCCTTGATGGTCTAGAGGAACGTCACTATCAGCCGTCCGACACTCAGCCAGGCTGGCTCACAGACAGCTGATAACTTTCTACCACTTCATAAAAGCTGTCTGAGCACGTCTGTCCTGGTGGGCTGGGAGGATGAGCCTGTTCGCAGGCCTGCAGACTCCCCATCAAAGAGCGGAGCGCCGCCCGGCCAGGAGGAGGACTCGGTACAGGACCCTCGCCTCCTTTGATGTGCCTCAAATCCCGGTGAGGAAGAGTGGGATTCTCCCCCCAGCCCCTTTTCTCTGATCCTTGCCCACTGTGGGGTGGATGGTGTAAACAGCTCTGAGAACACCACAGTTTTGGTCACTTACAACACAAAGTATTTAAGGGTCCAGGGTCGGGACATCGAGGATGTCAAGTTCACTGGACCCCTCTCCTCTTCAGACCATAGATAGGGTGAGGGTTAGATATATATATAAAGGCCTTTATATATATCTATGCTTCAGACTGTCCGAAGGACATTTCACAGCATTCGCACTCAGCTTTTACTGTAAAATGGCACAATCAAGTAGTAATGTGTGTCCTGAAAGTCTGAGAGAAAGAGAGAGAGAGAGATAGAGAGAGAGAGACAGAGAGCGAGAGAGAGAGAGAGTCTGAGAGAGAGAGAGTCTGACGGAGGGAGAGTCTGAGAGAGAGAGAGAGAGAGAGAGTCTGAGAGAGGGAGAGAGAGAGAGTCTGAGAGAGAGAGAGTCTGAGAGAGAGAGAGTCTGAGAAAGAGAGTCTGAGAGAGGGAGAGAGAGTCTGAGAGAGAGAGAGAGAGAGAGAGAGAGAGAGAGAGAGAGAGTCTGAGAGAGAGAGAGAGAGAGAGAGACCACGGAGCACTACTGATGCCTGAACTCATTCTTTCTCTTTAAACGGGACTCCTGTACCACAGCTGTGGAATAAAGAGCAGACACGTAGAAAATAAGACCTAGTAAAACTGAGGTTTTCATTACTGCAGTAATAATGAGAGAGAGATTATGTTTAGCACAGCTGTTGGCAGAGGCCTGCTAATCTCACAGCAGTGAAATTTCCCTTAAAGAGCTGATCAGCTTCGGTTCAGTACTACAGTTAAATTACACATGCATTTGGAGTTAGGGTTAGACTAAATCTGCAAATTACAGGACATACACCACCAGTGTTTGCTAGCCCCAACCCCACCTACCCCCAGCCTAGTTCCTAGCCCAAGCCCCATCCCCCCTTAGCCCTAACCCTAACCCTTACACCCTACCACAACCCCCGTGTCCGTGGTGTCATAGAGGGGGAGAGAGGGAGGGTGGGACAAGACACCCTACAAGTGCACTAACCCTAACCCTACAAGAGAACTAACCCTAACCCTACAAGAGCACTAACCCTAACCCTACAAAAGCACTAACCCTAACCCTACAAGAGCACTAACCCCGGCTGTTGAAAACACATTTTGGAGGCAAACCCATCGTTACCTTGACAGCCATGTCCGATGTAGAATCAAGATGAGGGAGGGGTGTGAGTTCAGGGAGACAAGGAGGTGTTGTCAGCCAGGTCTGTTATCTGCTAAAGTGCAGACTGTCTCTGATCCCATCAATGGTCAGATAGGGTTAGGGTTACCCTAACCTCCTCTACCTGCACAGTCACTACCTCCCCTGTGTCAGCCAACAGAAAGGAGACATGGCTCCCAAGTGATGATGTCAGTATCTAGGCACATTCCTGTACATCACAAGTCCATGGAGCAGCAACCCTTCAGGTAGAAATGAATGAGTCTTTCTGCTGGCCTGGGCTTTCTTCCACCCTATCTCCTACCCTCAGAGCCTGCAGGACTGGGCGTCTGAGCTGAATGACAGCCCCGGTAATGTGGTCAGCATGGCCCCTGGTGGAGACTAAGGGGTTAAACTAACCTTGATGAAGAGCAGGCACACGAGGGTGTGGGCTCTGACAGACCGCTGACACACCCCAGCATCTGGATGAATGGATCATGCATGCTGGATGCTGCACACACACACAGGTCATACACATGGACATAGGCACACAGACCAAACACACACAGTAGTTAAACACATACCCCGTCCCCTGATGGGGGGGTGGTTAAGAGGTAATCTCTCTCACCCTGGCCTCTCTCACCCTGGCCTCTCTCTCCCTGGCCTTTTTCTTCCTCTCTCTGCCAAGCCTCTCTCTCCCTCTCTGGCTAGACAACTTGCTGGCTGGTTAACTGGCTAACTGGCTGGCTGGGACTCCATGAGTTGACTTAAACAAATGAGCTCTCCCTCCTTCAGTCCCTGGGCCCTGGTACTGAGAGCCACATTGAGTGTAATAGGTGGTTAGGGTTAGGGCTAGGGGTGGGCTTCATGTAAACAGAATATTATGGTTTACAATTAATAATGAATGAGGCGGCGGACGGAGAGGAAGCGAGCTGCCCGCCCAGCTGTTGGAGGAACTAATGGATTCCAAACAGGCTTGTGTTACAGGGAGACTAAATGAAGCTACTCTGTGTTTATGCTGGGATGTTAATGTGCTGCAGACTGGAGCTACTTTACTGGCAGCAGCAGGATCTCCACACAGCCTGGGGGCGCTGCTCACACTGGCTTGTTGGGCAGCAACACTACAGCTTCAGAGTAACAGTGCTGTGAAGCAGTGTGTATATGTTGGTGTGAGCTTGCAGGAGGCTGGTAGCAGGGGTAGTTGTGGGCCTTATCAATCAGGGTGTTCCTTCCTGCTGATTCCATTCATCGTGCTATGAAACCTGACCAGCCCCTGGCTCCCCACTTCCCTCCCCCCATCTCCCCTCCTGCCTCTCCACCTCCCTGACTGTGTGTTAGAGAGTGTGTGTTAGAGAGAGTGTGTGTGTGAGGGAGTGTGTGTGAGTGAGTGTGTGTGTGAGAGAGTGTGTGTGTTAGAGTGTGTGTGCGTGAGAGTGTGTGGAGGAGGAGGAGGGATGATGAGGGAGAAGGAGGAAGGATGATGAGGTAGGAGAAGGGAGGAGGGAGAGAGGAGGAGACTGGGAGAGGGCAGCAGTGCTGACCAGAGACGGGGTCGGGGGTGCAGTAATTGCTCCATAATTCCCATGTCCTATCTATAAGTGAGTTAGGATGTGCTGGTTGATATTTATCTCAACTACCGAATACACAATCCAGGCCGCAGCATACTATCAGTTGAGATATGTAGAAATTGCGCGCACACACACATACATACACACATCCTAAACCTCTCTGGCCTTGTCATGCAGCATTATTTATCAGTGTGTTGACATCCTCCATGGAGCACCACATGAGGAAGTGATGTGACTGACTGGAGATGCCTCTAGCCCCCAGACTCCAGCCACTAGGCCTGCAGTTTCCAGCTCCCAGCCTCTAGCCCCCAGCCTCTAGCCTCCAGCCTCCAGCTCCCATCTCCCTCTGAAGTTTGGGCTATTCAGCGAGATGCCAACTGGATGTCAATAGTTGAAGTGTTCCCCCTGTGTGTCAGGGAGGGGGTGGTGTGTGTGTGGATGGATGGGGTGAAGTGGGGCATGTGCAGCTTCACGTTCTGCTTATGTATATTCTAGTAATAGTTACTATAATGGCTGTGTGTTTGTGTGTGTGTTTCAATCTGTATGTGTGTGTGTGTGCTTGTAAGTGTGTATGCATGAATGCGTGTATTAGCCTCAGCAGACACGAGCAATGACAGTAGAGGTGTTAGTTGTCTCCCAGGGCAGCTACTTGTCGCCCGGCCTTCACAGTCACCCAAATCTGAGCTGAAACCAGGGCGTGTTCCCAGGGGCCCAACCAGAGGCCAGAGAGCTGGCCCACAATCTGCAGGGGGTAAGATGAGTCAACTGTTTCTTCTCACCCTCGTGGCTGTGTGATGGACAAGAGTGTGTGTGTGTTGGGCAGCTGAGAGGAGATGGCGCAAGTCTAAAGATGGTCTGGACCTTGATAAGTATCACTCCCTCCTTAAATCCTTCTCTGCCCGCATAACTGATGCTAAAACCCACTACTTCCTGAACAAAATTAACTCAAAACCCTCAAACCCTGACATACTTTCTCTACCTTCTCCACCCTTCATAACCCGCCTCCCCCCCCCCCCCTCCACCCTGACAGCAGATGACTTCTCCTCCTTCTTTGAAAAAAAGTTGTTGACATTAGCAGTCGGTTCCCTGAACCCACCTTTCCTACCCACTCACCCTCTATGACTGACCCAACTAAATGTCTAAACTCTTTCTCTCCCCTGTCAGAGGCAGAGATCTCTGACCTCATTCTCTCTCATCGCCCCACCTCCTGTCCCCTTGATCCAGTCCCCTCCCCTCTCTTTCAAACCATCTCTCCCTCCATCATAACTTTTCTTCTCCATGTCCTTAACTCTTCTCTTACTTCCGGCACTTTCCCCTCTGCCTTCAAACAGGCCAGAGTTAGCCTTCTACTCAAAAAACCCTCCCTTAACCCAGCCGTCCTCCAGAACTACAGACCAGTATCACTGCTACACTTCTTTTCAAAAACTATTGAACACACTGTATCTAACCAACTGTCAAACTTTCTCAGAACAACCTGCTCGACCTCAACCAATCGGGCTTCAAGGGCACTCCACAGAAACCGCCCTCCTCTCAGTCACTACTGCCAGAGCGGCTTTGAGGTCATCCGTCATCATTCTGCTGGACCTTTCTGCTGCGTTTGATATGGTTAACCATCAGATCCTGCTCACTAGACATTCTGAGATGGGCATCACTGGCACTGTACTTCAGTGGATCTCATCCTACCTGTCGGAAAGATCCTACCAGGTCTCCTGAGGAGGCAAAGTGTCAGTCCCTTGCCAGCTCTCCACTGGTGTCCCACAGGGCTCCGTCATTGGACCTCTCCTCTTCTCCCTTTACACCACCTCGCTTGGACCAATCATCATCTCTCATGGCTTCTCCTACCACTGTTACACTGCCGACACGCAGCTGTACCTGTCGTTCCCCCTGACCGATCCGGGGATCTCACCTTCATCCTCTACCAGGAACTTCAGGGTGACCATAGATGACGAGCTATCCCTCACAGCCCACATTGCTGCGGTCTCCCGGTCGTGTAGATTCACCCTCTACAACATCCGGAAGATCAGGATATACCTGTCTGAGCACTCCACCCAGCTGCTAGTCCAAGCACCTGTCCTCTCAAAGTTGGACTACTGCAACTCGCTGGTCGCCGGTCTCACAGAATGCGCAACCCGCCCTATCCAGAGGATTCAGAACGCGGCACCCCGCCTGGTCTTCAATCTACCCAGACGCTCCCATGTTACCCCGCTCCTCATCCCCCTCCACTGGCTTCCCATCACGGCCCGTATCAGATTCAAGACCCTGGTACTGACCTTCCGAGAGGTGAACGGGACTGCACCCGACTACATCAAGTCTCTTCTGCAGCCTTACACCCCCACCCGCCACCTACGGTCATCTTCAGACAACCGCCTGGTGGTCCCACCGCTCAAGAGCGCCCACTCCCAACCCAAGCTTTTCTCCTGTCTGGCCCCCCAATGGTCGAATCAACTCCCCAACTCCATCAGAGACACTGACTGTCTCCCCACCTTCAAGAAAAGGCTCAAGACTCACTTGTTCCTGGAGTACAATGGTAATTAGAAATGATTGCCTGGACCTGATGTTTCCTCCAGTCTCTTTTTGAGAGACTTGTCGCTCCTGTTGGTAAGCTGTAACTGCCTTTAAACTATTGTACTCGCTGTGAAATATATTTTGTTGCTTGCTTTTTTCCACAGGTACATCCTTGCACTTTGAGGTTCATGTTGTTTAATTATAATTTGTTTAACTACATGCTCTTCTGGTTCTTCCCTTTGGGACCTATTTAGTTTTCATAATGTATGTTTCATGTTTTGGCTACCCACAATGTTTGGGGCTATCTCGTTATGATTAGGGACCTTTGCACTTTTGTAAAGCTCTCTTTTGGAAGTCACTTTGGATAAAAGCGTCTGCTAAATGCATAAATGTTAGTGTGTATGTGTGTGTGGCATGTGTGATGTATGTGTGTGAGCGTTGTGTGTTTATTTTCCCATACTGAGAGTGTGTTTGCTCAGATGCAGCACAGCGACACAAGGACAGGGAGACGTGTGTGTTGCACAGGGACACAAGGACAGGCAGACGTGTGTGTTGCACAGGGACACAAGGACAGGCAGATGTGTGTGTTGCACAGGGACACAAGGACAGGCAGACGTGTGTGTTGCACAGGGACACAAGGACAGGCAGACGTGTGTGTTGTCATCCTGGGATGATTCTCAGGGTTGTCATGGTGCCCAGGGGAAAAGATGGACTGGAATACATGCCTTGGCCTCTTCCTTCTGTCCCCAAGTAGGACCGAGGACAGCGACACAACTGGGCCACTGTTTGTTCAGCGGTGCTGTGTTTCCTCCCAGAGTATGTTTTGGTTGTTGGGTTAGAGGGCATGGGAGCTGGACCTGAGTTTGACTAGGGTTCCATGATTCACCTCATGACATCCTAGAGGGAACATCCAGAATGACCTCCTTTTGTTGGGCTAGCAGTGCCTCTGACCACCAGACCCTACGCAGATAAAGTATGGGTCGTGGTACAAAAGCAGGTCTTCCTTATTAACCACGTTATTTGATGACATGGGATCAAAGAGGATGACACCCATTAGAGTCTACTTAGTGCACTCGTGGACGAGTCAGGAACTAGGATGACAATTTATCTTAGTGTTTGTGCATTCATCACTGAGGCTATTGGAGGAAGTGAGTTTGATTCTCGTCATCTGTCACAGGCCATCAAATATATTATTTACATTTTGCAGGATTTGACAGTGTTATAAAAGGTCCAGAGGGCGCATGTTCTTACAGAGAGCAGGTCTCACTTTACCCCATAAAAGTTGAGCGTGACTTCCTTAGTCCACTTGACCCTGGGGTGACCTGTACGTCATGCCGCACCCCTGATGAAAGCAAGGTGAGGCTGGGAGTCAACTGCTTCTCATAAAACTGTGAGGGACAGTGTAAACAGCAAGGACGTGCTGACATAAGGGTTTAAACTCCCCCTCCCTGCTCCCCCCGACCGCCCCCCGTCCCCACCCGGCTCCCCTCGACCGCCCCCCGTCCCCACCCTGCTGCCCCCGACCGCCCCCCGTCCCCACCCTGCTGCGCATGACCGCCCCCCGTCCCCACCCTGCTGCCCCCGACCGCCCCCCGTCCCCACCCTGCTCCCCTCGACCGCCCCCCGTCCCCACCCTGCTGCCCTCGACCGCCCCCCGTCCCCACCCTGCTGCCCCCGACCGCCCCCCGTCCCCACCCTGCTGCCCCCGACCGCCCCCCGTCCCCACCCTGCTGCCCCCGACCGCCCCCCGTCCCCACCCTGCTCCCCTCGACCACCACCCGTCCCCACCCTGCTCCCCTCGACCGCCCCCCGTCCCCACCCTGCTCCCCTCGACCGCCCCCCGTCCCCACCCTGCTCCCCTCGACCGCCCCCCGTCCCCACCCTGCTCCCCTCGACCGCCCCCCGTCCCCACCCTGCTGCCCTCGACCGCCCACCGTCCCCACCCTGGCCTGGACATTCTCAGTCCAGCCTGATGGAGATCAAGCCCAGTAAATCCTATATGCTGCAGTTAAAGTGTCAAACTATGTGTGTGTGTATGGGTGTGTGTGTGTGTAAGTGTGTGTATGGGTGTGTGTGTATGTGTGTATGGGTGTGTGTGTATGTTTGTGGGTGTGTATGTGTGTGTGTTTGACTTTTTATTTGGCCACACATGGAGACAAAAATGGGCCGGCACTTGGTAGGGCAACTGGAACATAGAAGGCGCCTGGACAGGACTCCAGGGTGTTCCTCACCTGCACAGGGTGACTCCAGGGTGTTCCTCACCTGCACAGGGTGACTCCAGGATGTTCCTCACCTGCACAGGGTGACTCCAGGGTGTTCCTCACCTGGACAGGGCGACTCCAGGGTGTTCCTCACCTGGATAGGACTCCAGGGTGTTCCTCACCTGGACAGGACTCCAGGGTGTTCTTCACCTGCACAGGGTGACTCCAGGGTGTTCCTCACCTGCACAGGGTTACTCCAGGGTGTTCCTCACCTGGACAGGACTCCAGGGTGTTCCTCACCTGGACAGGACTCCAGGGTGTTCCTCACCTGGACAGGACTCCAGGGTGTTCCTCACCTGGACAGGACTCCAGGGTGTTCCTCACCTGAATAGGATTGTTTTGGAGTTGGTTAAGTGGACAGAGGTCAATACTCTGGCAACATACCTGCCTGGAATCACAAAGATCCTTTAATCCTGGGTATTTAAGTGGGTATAACCAGCATGGCATTCTTTCCTCCAGACCCAGACCCTTACAGGCCGCTGGGTGACCCCAACCCCACGGTTTTACCTGGCGAGGGAGAGAGGGTTGAGGGTTTTACCCTAAACCTGAGCCAACCACAGACAAGAGTACAGAAGCACATTGTTGATCCCTGTGAGGAAATAGTGAAGCTTTTTACAACAGTTACAAGACCAGGTGCAACAAAATACACCACAAAGGAAAACAGCATAAGGCACAAAGGCAATAAAATGTACAAAATATCCAGGGAACTGGATAAAATATATGCATTCCTGACCAAGAGAGAGAGAGAGAGAGAGAGAGAGACCACTTCATTCATTGTGTGGGTATTAATACTGGAGTCTGTGGTTTGGAGTTACCAGCCAGACTGACTTCCACTGCTGGGTGGTACAACACAGGATACTGTAGGGACTGGAGAGAGAGCGAAAGAGAGAGACACAGAGAGAGAGAGAGAGAGAGAGAGAGAGTGAGAGAGACACAGAGAGTGAGAGAGAGAGAGAGAGAGAGAGAGGGACCCCCAGTTCAAAGTGAGGGATTTCAAGCCACACATCTCACTGCAAACTGTTGACATCTGGGCCAGCAATCAGTAGGCTGCTCTCAAGGATTGCCAACCCTAACCTAACCCCAAGGCAAACAAGCCAAGAACAAATCCACTTTGCAGATCATCGATCTGCTTCTGCCCCAGCCAAGGTAAACACCGCCAGGCTGAAGTTTGCTTTTAAAACCAGGGCTTGGGGATCAAGGGGAGGCTTCTCCCACCCCCCTCACCCCGGTCCCTTCTGGCCAGCCTGCTCACTGTATTTGGGGTCTTTGGTTCTCTGATAGATTTGATCACCTCAAGGTTGCATTTAGATGTCCCTAACTGGCTACCTTGTAGAACGTGTTTCTCCCTCGGTAAACATGCTGCTGTGAAACATGCTGCTGTGAGTCTGAAGGTACAGGACTCAACAGGAAGTCGAACACTTCAGAACACGGCAGGCCTTCCTCAGACAGCAGTGCAGGAGGATCCTCGCAGATCTCTCTCTCTTTCTCTCTCTCTCTCCTCTTTCTCCTACACTCTCTCACTTTCACCTCCCTCTCTTTCTCCTGTCTTCTCTCTGAACACCACTCTAACACCGTGTCCTAACTGTATGCGAGTGTACGACTGTCACGTAGCATTGGGCGCTCTCTGTCCACAATGAATCCGTCAAATTCACTTCTGTTATGTCATATACATTAACCATGTTACTATGACTTATTCGCAAGCGAATAAATACATAAAAATAAATAGAAACAGGGCGTTTGACAAAAAGCTCAGCCAAAACGCAGCATCGCGTCGCGCGGCTCGCGTCCAATTAGGACAGTCCAACAGAAAACAAGGCAATCAAACTACGTTTAGTCCCATTGCTCACGTGGCATCCAGTTAGGACACGGTGTAACAGCTGTTAGCAGCACAGTAGTAACAGGGAGGGGGCCCTTTCAGACTGGTCCTCAGGCCAAACTGGTTGTCAAATCACAAGATGATATATATGTACCTCTGTGAAGTTCAGCAAACTGAACTATTGAATGGAGAGACAGTTTAGAGGTGTTGATAGGGGATTACTGCTGGTTTGGGAGTGTTCAGGTCAGGGAAGGCAAATCCTCAGAGAGCAGGTCACACAGGGCTGGTTTGAGAGGTGACAGCTTGGCCCTTGAAGGTGGGATAAGACCTGTTCAGAGAAACGGGTGAGGTGTGTGTGTGTGTGGCTGGTGAGGTGTGTGTGGCTGGTGAGGTGTGTGTGTGTTTGGTGAGGTGTCAGACATATTTATGATGCAAATTAATTATCAACTGGCAGTGAGTAGAGCAATCATGGTCTCACATTATATGTAAGCAGTTACATACAGTTGTTCATTAGGAGTCTTGGAGGTTGTGTTTTATAGTTAATAGAGGCTGTGCACTCTGTTGTCAAATAGTTTTGTGAAAGTTTGCAGTATGTGTTTGGACGAGGCGCTGCAGCCCTCCACATCAATCAGCCCCAGCTTCTCTGTGGGCCCCTGCTTCTCTGTGGGCCCCTGCTTCTCTATGGGCCCCTGCTTCTCTGTGAGCCCCTGCTTCTCTATGGGCCCCTGCTTCTCTGTGAGCCCCTGCTTCTCTGTGGGCCCCTGCTTCTCTGTGGGCCCCTGCTTCTCTGTGAGCCCCTGCTTCTCTGTGAGCCCCTGCTTCTCTGTGGGCCCCTGCTTCTCTGTGAGCCCCTGCTTCTCTGTGAGCCCCTGCTTCTCTGTGGGCCCCTGCTTCTCTGTGAGCCCCTGCTTGTCTGTGGGCCCCTGCTTCTCTGTGGGCCCCTGCTTCTCTGTGAGCCCCTGCTTCTCTGTGGGCCCCTGCTTCTCTGTGAGCCCCTGCTTCTCTGTGAGCCCCTGCTTCTCTGTGGGCCCCTGCTTCTCTGTGAGCCCCTGCTTCTCTGTGGGCCCCTGCTTCTCTGTGGGCCCCTGCTTCTCTGTGGGCCCCTGCTTCTCTGTGGGCCCCTGCTTCTCTGTGGGCCCCTGCTTCTCTGTGAGCCCCTGCTTCTCTGTGGGCCCCTGCTTCTCTGTGGGCCCCTGCTTCTCTGTGGGCCCCTGCTTCTCTGTGGGCCCCTGCTTCTCTGTGAGCCCCTGCTTCTCTGTGAGCCCCTGCTTCTCTGTGGGCCCCTGCTTCTCTGTGAGCCCCTGCTTCTCTGTGGGCCCCTGCTTCTCTGTGGGCCCCTGCTTCTCTGTGAGCCCCTGCTTCTCTGTGGGCCCCTGCTTCTCTGTGGGCCCCTGCTTCTCTGTGGGCCCCTGCTTCTCTGTGAGCCCCTGCTTCTCTGTGGGCCCCTGCTTCTCTGTGGGCCCCTGCTTCTCTGTGAGCCCCTGCTTCTCTGTGGGCCCCTGCTTCTCTGTGGGCCCCTGCTTCTCTGTGGGCCCCTGCTTCTCTGTGGGCCCCTGCTTCTCTGTGGGCCCCTGCTTCTCTGTGGGCCCCTGCTTCTCTGTGGGCCCCTGCTTCTCTGTGGGCCCCTGCTTCTCTGTGAGCCCCTGCTTCTCTGTGGGCCCCTGCTTCTCTGTGGGCCCCTGCTTCTCTGTGAGCCCCTGCTTCTCTGTGAGCCCCTGCTTCTCTGTGGGCCCCTGCTTCTCTGTGGGCCCCTGCTTCTCTGTGAGCCCCTGCTTCTCTGTGAGCCCCTGCTTCTCTGTGGGCCCCTGCTTCTCTGTGAGCCCCTGCTTCTCTGTGAGCCCCTGCTTCTCTGTGAGCCCCTGCTTCTCTGTGAGCCCCTGCTTCTCTGTGGGCCCCTGCTTCTCTGTGGGCCCCTGCTTCTCTGTGGGCCCCTGCTTCTCTGTGGGCCCCTAACCCTAACCCTAACCCTGCTTCTCTGTGGGCCCCTGCTTCTCTGTGAGCCCCTGCTTCTCTGTGAGCCCCTGCTTCTCTGTGGGCCCCTGCTTCTCTGTGGGCCCCTAACCCTAACCCTAACACTAACCTCCCTGCTGAGCAAATTTGTCCAATTGGACACAGCCCTGCAGGGGGGCATGTGGTGTGAAATGGGGTTAGGGTTGGCTGCCACAGGCGGCAGATTAAGCCTGCAGGAAGAGTTTCACAGGCACGCTCTCTGACAGGGCGTCAATGGAGGACCAGACCAAGTCCTGACCAGGGCTAGACCAAGGACCACTCAGACAACCCCAGGGGCCTTTTAACCACTATCACACCCAGGCAGGTAGACAGCATCTACCTCCTACAAGCCAACTAGAGACGACACACACATGAACACACACACATACCTTCCTGTTCACACTCTCTCACACACACATACAAACACATGCACACACAGTCACACACCTACTAATCACTCACAATCCAAGATTTCTGTACACTTGTCACCTCCAGCCGATCCACCTCACACCACTGACCCTCCATGGCGACATAAGCCAGGCTTCTGCCAGCCTCCAGGCCTGTCTAAGAGCCTTATGGGTGTCACCAGAGGATACCTGCCAGTTCCAATGCAACCCAACAAAAGACTAAGTCTGAAAATGTAGAGCGTGTCTTGCTGGGTCCGGGGCTAGGTGGGGACAAATTAGCAGAGGATTAAACGTGATGTCATTTCAAGCATAAGAGAAAAAGTCAGGCAGAGAGAGGTAGAAGACAAAGGGAGACAGAGATAGAGAGAGGGAGACCGAGGGAGAGAGGGTGACAGAGGGAGAGACAGAGAAACATAGGGAGAGAGAGGGAGACAGAGAGACAGAGGGAGAGAGAGGGAGACAGGGAGACAGAGGAAGAGAGAGGGAGACAGAGAGACAGAGAGAGGTAGAAGACAAAGGGAGACAGAGATAGAGAGAGGGAGACAGAGGGAGAGAGAGGGAGACAGAGGGAGAGAGGGAGAGAGAGGGAGACAGAGAGACAGAGAGGTAGAAGACAAAGGGAGACAGAGATAGAGAGAGGGAGACCGAGGGAGAGAGAGAGGGAGAGAGGGTGACAGAGGGAGAGACAGAGAGACAGAGGGAGAGAGAGGGAGACAGAGAGACAGAGGGAGAGAGAGGGAGACAGGGAGACAGAGGGAGACAGAGAGACAGAGAGAGGTAGAAGACAAAGGGAAACAGAGATAGAGAGAGGGAGACAGAGGGAGAGAGAGAAGGAGAGAGGGTGACAGAGGGAGAGACAGAGAGACATAGGGAGAGAGAGGGAGACTGTTGTGGCGACTGCCTCACTGATCATATTTTCCTCAGTCGCCATTTCGAGCAGGATTGTGACTCGTAGGATGAATAGGCACTCACAGAGATCCAGATGACAATTTGATGACAATTTCCATGTGGTTGACTTTCAAATTCAAAGAAACTTAAACTTCTAACAATAAATTTTAACACTAAGAAAACGCTACGGTCACTAAACTGTTCCGTCCAACTCTCTTGCTCAAAAACAAAAGGCCATTACCCAGCCCCTCCTTATACAATTACAACAGAGGTCAATGGAGCAATGACATAGTAAGTACATATCTAGAACAGGTACACAGCATTTAACGTTAGGCTCAAACTAGGAATCAAGTCCATCATCTTTCCATTGTCATGCCCATGTTCTTCCATGTCAGGTCCATCTGTGAGGTTGTGCAGAACGTGTGTGTGAAAGTTCCTCAGTTCAGTTCAGTCTACTGCCTCCATGAACAGACAGAGTCTATCTATAGGCCTTAGCATGATATTGGTCTTGGTTTGAACCAAAACACTTCTAACAAATCTTTTGTAGTCCGGGAAGGTCTTAACCACACGGCCCATGAGCCATGAGTTCCTCTGTGCTGTGTTGTCCACGATGATGACAAGATCCCCAGGGCGAAGATTCTGCTTAATGCCGTTCCACTTGCTTTTTTGTTGCATGATCTGGAGATACTCTCTTGTCCAACGCCTCCAGAACAGATCTGCCAGGTATTGTACTTGTCTCCATCTTCTTCTTGAGTAAAAATCTCTCTTCTCAAAAAGTCCTGGTGGCATTACTGCTTTAGCTTTCAGCTGAAGTAGATGGTTTGGGGTGAGCGATTCCAAATCATTAGGATCACTTGAAAGAGCGGTTATTGGTCTGTCGTTCAGGATATGACTTCACACAGTGCCATTTCCAAAATCTCGTCATCAAGTGTTTGTTGCTTTAAGACCGACATTAGGATCTTTTTGACCAATCTGATAAGCCTTTCCCACACTCCGCCGTGACGGGCTCCATGAGGGGGGTTAAATGGACTAGCTCAACAGAGACAGAGGGAGAGAGAGGGAGACAGAGAGACAGAGGGAGACAGAGGGAGAGAGAGGGAGACAGAGAGAGAGAAACGGAGGTAGACAAAAGGAGAGAGAGAGAGGGAGACAGAGGGAGAGAGAGAGAGGGAGGCAGAGAGAGACAGAGGGAGAGAGAGAGACAGAGAGAGACAGAGGGAGACAGAGGGAGACAGAGGGAGAGAGAGAGACAGAGGGAGACAGAGGGAGACAGAGGGAGAGAGATAGTAGTACGATCTAGATGAATCACTGTTCCTGACTTTGATACGTCACCAAAGCAGAAGATAGTACCTGATACACCCTAACCCTAACACCACACCATAGCACAACCTCCTCTCCTCAGATCATGTGACTTCCCCAGGACACCTTGTGGAGACTATTTTAATTGAGACTCGAACCCAACCCTCCTTGTATTGTATCCAGGCCCAAATTCCATTATTTGTTTCCTGGATCAAAGAATGAGCTAAAACAAAACACAATAACAGATAAATAAGATTGCGCGGATGGATGATTGAGGGGAGATTTTCCACACACTGAAAAGATTAAATCCCTGTGTATTTCATCACGTTGCATCAAAGCTGTTCTGTCCTGTGGTGTTAGAGTGTTTGGTGAGGTGAATCAGCACTAAACCTGGCAGTAATGTCTTCAGAGGTGAAAGAGATTTTTAGAAGCAAACACTCTGAGGTCTTAAACACTGCTAAGAATCTTGACCTCAGTCACCTTCTAATCCTGTCCTGAAATGAGGACGCAAACAGCCGAGTGTTCAGTCTTTCACCTCTCCAGCCCACGCAGCTTCCAGCCCTCCAGCCCACGCAGCCTCCAGCCCACGCAGCCTCCAGCCCACGCAGCCTCCAGACCTCCAGCCCACGCAGCTTCCAGCCCACGCAGCCTCCAGACCTCCAGCCCACGCAGCCTCCAGCCCACGCAGCTTCCAGCCCACGCAGCCTCCAGACCTCCAGCCCACGCAGCCTCCAGCCCACGCAGCTTCCAGACCTCCAGCCCACGTAGCCTCCAGCCCACGCAGCTTCCAGACCTCCAGCCCATGCAGCTTCCAGACCACCAGCCCATGCAGCTTCCAGACCTCCAGCCCATGCAGCTTCCAGACCTCCAGCCCACGCAGCCTCCAGCCCACGCAGCTTCCAGACCTCCAGCCCATGCAGCTTCCAGACCTCCAGCCCACGCAGCCTCCAGCCCACGCAGCCTCCAGCCCACGCAGCTTCCAGACCTCCAGCCCACGCAGCCTCCAGACCATGCATCCTCCAGCCCACGCAGCCTCCAGCCCACGCAGCCTCCAGCCCACGCAGCCTCCAGCCCACGCAGCGTCCAGCCCACGCAGCCTCCAGCCCACGCAGCCTCCAGCCCACGCAGCCTCCAGCCCACGCAGCCTCCAGCCCATGCAGCCTCCAGCCCATGCAGCCTCCAGACCATGCAGCCTCCAGACCATGCAGCCTCCAGACCTCCAGCCCACGCAGCCTCCAGACCATGCAGCATTTTCTAGATGTCATGAAACCAGCCACTGTCTCTGTCGGTCCTGAAAAGGAAATTATTATCTCCTTACTGCCTCTGAAGGACTGCTGAAAGATGTGATTGGTTATGACAAAACCACCCACCAGACCTGGACCCATGCATCAACTCATCCCCTCCCTAAATACCAGGTCTAATATTTGATCTGCAGGGTCCAGTGTCCAACACCGTGCTGCTCTGCTGGAGATGAGAGCTCTCTGGGGCCGAACAAGTTCACACACACACGACCTCCCAGACGGCGTGTGTGGATGCTGTCTTCACCGTCACATAACCACAAACAAGCTCTGCGATCAGGATGTTGCAAGATGATACACTGCCGTCCTTCCCCAGAGGGGCCTGGCTCACAGCAGACCCAGACCATGTATCCATGACAGTGGAGCGTCCAGCGAGAAGCCTCCCTCCTCCCTTTCCCTCTCCTCCTCTCCTCCTCTCCTCCTCTCCTTTCCTCTCCAACTCTTTCTGCTACCAGTATCCCACAGAGTGTTAGAATCACATTATTGTGGAGGGTTAGACATGAGCTAAGGACACAAGGCGACAGCAGAAGGGGTAGACATAATTTGAAGTCAATGTTTTAGGAATGTGGTCAGGAGTAGGACACCCTGTTGTACCTGCCCGCCCGCCCACCTCTCCAGGGGCCAGCTCCACTGTGGACACCTCTCCAGGGGCCAGCTCCACTGTGGACACCTCTCCAGGGGACACCTCTCCAGGGGCCAGCTCCACTGTGGACACCTCTCCAGGGGACACCTCTCCAGGGGCCAGCTCCACTGTGGACACCTCTCCAGGGGGGCCAGCTCCACTGTGGACACCTCTCCAGGGGACACCTCTCCAGGGGCCAGCTCCACTGTGGACACCTCTCCAGGGGCCAGCTCCACTGTGGACACCTCTCCAGGGGCCAGCTCCACTGTGGACACCTCTCCAGGGGCCAGCTCCACTGTGGACACCTCTCCAGGGGACACCTCTCCAGGGGCCAGCTCCACTGTGGACACCTCTCCAGGGGACACCTCTCCAGGGGCCAGCTCCACTGTGGACACCTCTCCAGGGGCCAGCTCCACTGTGGACACCTCTCCAGGGGCCAGCTCCACTGGGGACACCTCTCCAGGGGCCAGCTCCACTGTGGACACCTCTCCAGGGGACACCTCTCCAGGGGCCAGCTCCACTGTGGACACCCCTCCAGGGGCCAGCTCCACTGTGGACACCTCTCCAGGGGGGCCAGCTCCACTGTGGACACCTCTCCAGGGGCCAGCTCCACTGTGGACACCTCTCCAGGGGACACCTCTCCAGGGGCCAGCTCCACTGTGGACACCTCTCCAGGGGCCAGCTCCACTGTGGACACCTCTTCAGGGGCCAGCTCCACTGTGGACACCTCTCCAGGGGACACCTCTCCAGGGGCCAGCTCCACTGTGGACACCCTGCTCTCGGTACCCTTTGAAGACTCAAACAGCGCATATCACACACACACTTCCTGACAGCTAACATCCAGCACCACTAATGCAATCATGTTATATGCATTAATAACCTTTCAATTGGAGACCAAATTACAATAATTTCTAAGATGAGGCAGCTGCCAGAGGCAGTAATTAGAGATGCTTGTTAAACACCAGCACAGGATGACAGCTCCTTGCTGTCAGCAAACCATTCCAACCAACTTCCTACAAATGAATGCAAACAATATAACTATTATATCTAACATAGTTGTATTGTAGGGGAATTACAAGTATAGAAATCAGAGTAAATAACCTTCAAATGACATAGTCCTGCATGTGCAATCATCTGTTGCATCATGGAAGGAGGGATGGCTAAAGTGGAACCACGACCCTGTGAGTTGTTTCTGTCCCCCCGATACCCCTGTCTGCTCTGAATTGAAACACAGAAAGTCACTGGCCCCGTAGAACCGTAGCAAGGAAGGTCCTGGCATAACTAACGGCAGTAGCTGTAAGTCTGCCTGTACTGACAAGCGCTGCAGGCGTGAGTCAACAGAGGTAGCCGATGACACCTCTGATATACAAGTGTTTTCTTTGTTTGTGGAGGGAGGTAGGACAAGGGAGGGAGGACAAGGGAGGGAGGACAAGATGGAGGGAGGACAAGATGGAGGGGGGAGGGGAGAGGGAGGGAGGGAGGGAGGGAGGGGGAGGGGGGAGAAGGGAGGGGGAGGACAAGAGGGAAGGGGAGAGGGAGGGAGGGGGAGGGAGGGGGAGGGAGAGGACAAGATGGAGGGGGAGGACAAGGGAGGGAGGACAAGGGAGGGGGAGGGAGGGGGAGGGAGGGGGAGGAAAGACAAGGGAGGGGGAGGGGTAGAGGGAGGACAAGGGAGGGGGAGGATGAGAGGGAGGGGAAGGACGAGAGGGAGGGGAAGGACTAGGGAGGGAGGACAAGAAGGAGGGAGGACAAGGGAGGGGGAGGACAAGAGGGAGGAGGAGGACAAGGGATGGAGGACAAGAGGGAGGGGGAGGACAAGAGGGAGGGAAGATAAGGGAAAAGGGAGCCAGGGAGGAAGTTTGGAAGTTGAGGCTCCGGGGTGAGACTGCTCCTTCTCCTCGGCTGAATTCCTTCCCTCTCTGCTGACAGATCTGGAGTCATTAAACCTGCCGCTGCTCTCCCCCTCCCCCGCCCAGCTCCTGCCCTACTCTTGGTCTACTCCTCCTTGCACCAGCCTTGCTCCTGGCTGCTCCTCAGACCAGAAAATCATGCTCAGCCCCAACTCTCCCTCCCTCTTCTCCCTGAGCCCCAGACCCTCTCCACATATGGGCAGAGAGGGATCAGGCCCTGATCTGTCCGAGCCCTGGGTCAGATCTGAACAAGCCCTGGGGCGTCCATCTGATGATCAATTTCCCCTAAGGAGACAACGTCAGGAGATAGACAGTCTCATTTCTCTCCATCTAGAACTTGTTCCATTCTTGGAAAACGGTTACTGGCTACTGTGGTCTTTACCTCCATAACTTCATCGAGGTGTAAATGAGATGTGCGGGAGCCCGCCCGCTACGATGTGGAATGTTCCCTGTCAGACAGTTTCTGTAACCGGGCCCTTTCTCACACCAGGAGTCACTCTCACATGGCCAGGACGCTGTGATCCGTCTCCTTGGTGATCAGAGGGCCGCCCCTGCCACAAACATGGATGGCTTGTGAATTTATGTGACAGGCTGCAATGGAAGATCATGCACTGACAGCCTAGTCGGTTGTTGCATCAATTACAGTCTCAAAATCCCCTAACAGCTTTTCCCATGAGCTCTATCCTTCCAGAACCCCCCCCAAACACACACACACTTCACTACTGACGAACTAAACTGTATATTTCCCTGCCTGCTTACCTGACTGACTGGTTTCCAGGGGCTGGCAGGCTGGTTTGGAGTGGATGACAGCCCTGTGAAACATTAGCCAGACCACCTAGTAACAGGGGAAACAAGCAGTAAACTGTTTGATTATTGTACCTCTGGTCGCTGCCAAGTTATATTTAACTGTTCCCATAAAGCCGTGGCTGAAACTGATTTGGGAACGTAGCTTGGAGTGGGCTGGCGGCCACTGCAGGAAGCAGGGCTGCTGCCACTGCAGGAAGCAGGGCTGCTGGACACTGCAGGAAGCAGGGCTGCTGCCACTGCAGGAAGCAGGGCTGCTGGACACTGCAGGAAGCAGGGCTGCTGCCACTGCAGGAAGCAGGGCTGCTGGACACTGCAGGAAGCAGGGCTGCTGCCACTGCAGGAAGCAGGGCTGCTGCCACTGCAGGAAGCAGGGCTGCTGGACACTGCAGGAAGCAGGACTGCTGCCACTTCAGGAAGCAGGGCTGCTGGACACTGCAGGAAGCAGGGCTGCTGCCACTTCAGGAAGCAGGGCTGCTGGACACTGCAGGAAGCAGGGCTGCTGGACACTGCAGGAAGCAGGGCTGCTGCCACTTCAGGAAGTAGCAGTTCACCTTAGAATGCTCTCACATTGTTTGTGGGACTCTCAGCTAATAGGTCGCAAGGGAGCGCAGACTGTTGGGAGGCCAGGAGTGCAAGATGGGAAATGTTTTAATCTGCTCTTTCACAACAATACATCTAACCGTTTTCTGTCTTCCTCTTCACCTAATGGAGTCTCCACCTCCAGTCATGTTTGACCAGTCAGGTGGACTTCATTTATCCAATCATGAGGCAGGGTGTGTGACTGACAGCTGCGGGAGAGTACAGTAGCCTGCTGAGAGGAATGTGAGGCACTCAAGACTGTGGACATGGTGCCTGCTGAGAGGAATGCCCCAATACAGGCTCCTGTTTCACACACACACACACCAGCACACACTCTCTCCAGTCTTGACAACAAGCTGTTTTGAATTTGTGCTGCATTTCTTCTGGAGAGAAATAAGCACTAAATCTTTGTGTTGAGCATGACTCCACCCTAATCAGAGGGTCACAGAACATGAACGCAAGCAAACAATACTGTTACTATAAACGTTTGTGCTCTTGCAGTGGACATTATAATTGGAGTGTACTCCATGTGTGTGAATTGAATGTGTGTATCATTATTTCATGTAGGTAGTAAGAGAAACAACATGACCCGTCCAAAGTAACAGGTTGATAACTGTCATGTCTATTAAGAACAGAGGATTAGTGTGTATTTCACATTCAGCAGAGGCTGTGCTCAGTCCTAATGTGTGTCTGTGTGCGTGTGTGTGCACATATGTGCAGGTATACATGAGTGTCTGCTTGCATATGTGCATACAATATAAGTAATGAGTGAGTGTGTGTGTGCATGTGTGTACCCGTGTGTGTACAGTACATGGTGTGTTCTTGTTTAATGAGCCCATGCAGGGTTGTGACAGTAAGCAGTACGAGCTGCAGACCAGCCAGGCGGCCCCTCTAATCTGCCCTGATTTATGGCCCTATGGCTCTTCCTGCATCTCAGCCCCGGCCTGGAGCCAGCCTGGCATCCTCCCTCCTCCCCTCCTCCCCCTCCCTCCTCCTTTCTTCTCCCCGACTCCCTAACCAGAGCCCACTCCCAGTCTATGCAGCGAAGAACAGCAAAAGCCCCAAACAAAGACATAGCCCCAGCCCCAGCCCCAGCCCCAGCCCCAGTCCTTTCCCTATCCCGAGTCCCGAGTCCCGAGTCCCAGCCCCAGCCCCAGCCCCAGCCCCAGCCCCAGCCCCAGCCCCAGCCCCAGCCCCAGCCCCAGTCCTTTCTCTATCCCGAGTCCCAGCCCCAGCCCCAGCCCCAGCCCCAGCCCCAGCCCCAGCCCCAGCACTAGCCCCAGTCCTTTCTCTATCCCGAGTCCCAGTCCCAGCCCCAGCCCCAGCCCCAGCCCCAGCCCCAGTCCTTTCCCTATCCCGAGTCCCAGCCCCAGCCCCAGCCCCAGTCCTTTCCCTATCCCAGCCCTGGCCTTGGCCCCAGCTCCACCCATAGCCCTGGTCCTAGCCCTAGCCCCAGTCCTATCCCAATCTCGAGTTCCACCCTAACTCCTAGTTCCACCCCAAGCCCTAGCCGTAGTCCACATGAAATACTTCAAAGGTTTCAGGCAGAAGGTTTTATCAGGTTCCAGGCCAGGAATGGACAGGAGGGGGGACCCAAACCATCAGCCTTTCATCACAATCATAGTGTGTATGTGTGAGTGTAGTTAGTTTCATCTTAAGAGTTGCGTCAGAGCTTTGGCCATTATCTCCTCAAGGAAGAGGAACACATAAACACAGAGGCAAAAAGGGCCCCACGCACGTTATGGAAACACACACACAGAACACCTATACACTCCAGTCATTTTTATCAACTCTTACCAACTAAACAAATGCTGTAGGTAACACCTCCATAGAACACACAGCCTCCATAAACCCTGCTAACTGTAGCTGATGAAGGAAACAGCGGAGAGTTCCCACGCTTTCCTATTTATCCAGAGCTATTTTAGCTGGTGCATCGCTGCCTGCCTTCAGGGTCTCCTTATGGGGCTGTGGGGTTATGTGAAAATACTGAGGGAGAGAGAGAGAGAAAGAGAGAGAGAGAGAGAGCGACAGAGAGCGACAGAGAGGGACAGAAAGAGAGGGAGAAAGTACAAAAAAAGAGGGAGAGAAATAGAGAGGGGGATAGTAAAAGAGAGAGAGGGATAAGAAGATAGAGGGAGAGAGAGAGATGGAGAGAGAGAGAGGGTGAGCTGGTGGCCGGAGCCAGGTCTAAGCAATCATCTCTGCTAATGAGACCAGAACCCAACCCAGTGCCAGACACACAAACACACACACAGGAAGACACCCTTCACTCTTCCACAACCCTGCCTGCTTGCCTGCCTGCACGCGTGTGCGTGTGTGTATGTGCATGTGTCGTGCTGCAAAACGAATACACGTTTCTTCAACTTCTTCATATGACCCCTGGCAACCAGGTTCAAGTAAAGTTGAAAGGTGAAAATGTGATGGCAGCTGTTGGGGGGGGGGGGGGGGGAGGGGGACGCGGAGGAAGGGGAAGGATGGGGTAAAGGTTGACTGAAGTAGGAAGAGGAGAGAGGGGTAGGGGTGACTGAGGTTTGGACAGGGGTGAAGGGGGGTGGAAGAATCCAAAAGTCACACTTTGCTATGAACTTTGCCAAGGCGACACTCAAAAGGGAACGCAGTAGACACTACAGGAGATGCTAACCTGGACACACACCAACAGACTCTGACTGGAAATAAACTCTGAACCCAAAATCTCTGCTTAGAGAGTGAGAGACAGGGGGGCAGGTGATGAAGAAATTGTTTTGTCCGTCTCTTCATAAACGGAGTGACTAAGTTCAGTTGAGTTCTGGATTTTAATAAGTATTTATCAATCTGCAGATTGGGAGAAAAAACCAGACCTCTGACAATAAATGACAACACAACACCAGGCTTAGGTCTCAATCAAGTCTCTCTCCGCTCTGAAGGCCGGACAAGAATGTAAACATAGATAGTGACAGTCAGGCAGTAATGACGTTACAACAGTCTCAGAGAAAGAGATTCACAGCTCCCAACACATGACCACTCAAACTACAGAGTTCATAGTTGGAGCTCTCCTTGTAGTCATGACAAGGAACATTTAGCAAGTACTTTCTCCTGATCTCAAACATCTATTAGCCCTGACACATAGACACAATCTACTCTTATTAATAGCAAGCTTACATGAGGACATACTAACTAGTATCCAATGACTAGTTCTCTTGATTAGTGAATAATGTAAGCACACAGGAAATCTAAATTTCTTCCACACAGGGGACAGAGGCTAAGAGAACACGCTAAAAACTAACAAAATCAGCTAATGGACAAGAAATGCTGCCTGGAGTGATGCACTTGTGAAAAATCAATTTGTCAATCCTAGCTTCTGTGGGTGTACTGGCATTCCTCATCCACACAAACAGTCACCTACATACGCACACTCTCACACACACACACCCTCACACAGTGACACACCACCACCTGTACCTCATGCCGTATGTGTGACCCTTTCCCCCATTGGTAGAAGATAGACCAGGATGCTTTGCTCCTGCTCCTCTCTCATCCCTGTCACCATTTGTGGTGCTGACTGTTGGGTCTCTGGGTGACACACCACTTCTTCATTCTCCTTGGAAAGGACAACACACACACTGGCTGGGGTATTATGACACAACAATACACACAGACACAGCTCATCACAACAATACACACACAGACACAGCTCATCACAACAATACACACACAGACACAGCTCATCACAACAATACACACACAGACACAGCTCATCACAACAATACACACACAGACACAGCTCATCACAACAATACACACACAGACACAGCTCATCACAACAATACACACACAGACACAGCTCATCACAACAATACACACACAGACACAGCTCATCACAACAATACACACACAGACACAGCTCATCACAACAATACACACACAGACACAGCTCATCACAACAATACACACACAGACACAGCTCATCACAACAATACACACACAGACACAGCTCATCACAACAATACACACACAGACACAGCTCATCACAACAATACACACACAGACACAGCTCATCACAACAATACACACAGACACAGCTCATCACAACAATACACACACAGACACAGCTCATCACAACAATACACACACAGACACAGCTCATCCTAGTTCATAGTAGTGTGAATTTAATGTTTGTAAATGGCCCTCTGATCACTTCCTTCGCTCTGAGGAGGCACAGCCATGCCCAGTGTAACCCTTGTTAGTTTCACTTGCTAGAAGTGGATGAACCCCAACTCTAGTCACACTAGTATTAGTACTGGGTATTGTGAGACACGTTCCCGCACTCGCACCATCAACCGAGAGACCCATACACAGAGTTAAGATCAAGATGTTGATGTGATTGATGCCAAATAACATAATAGTGGCTTAGATAAAACACAGAACTTTTTACCACAGACTACAGAAAGAGACTGACAATAGGAAGATTTCATAGAAGAACTGTTGGTTTATTTTGAACTTATCCTGGTGAGTTGATGTTGTCTAGCTAAGATGTTAAAACGTGGACACTTAGCTAAATGTTCATGGCAGATTAAGTGTTGAATTAAATTAATACTCATTTAAACCAGTCAGGATAGGTGACAACTATTGCAAGTGTGATGTTCCCTGTAATGAAATTAGCAAAACTTGTGTAATTACCGTGTTTTATGTGCATGTAAGCTAGCTGTGTTAGCCACATGGCTATGGTGCTAAACATGAATAAACTAGGAGGCATATGTAAATGAAGAAGAGAAATACCTGTGTCTTTGACATAAATACACACTGTATGTTCAAATTACGAAGTAATGACAGGGAATGAACTATTTAGTTCTAGTGTTGACAAAGTTCTAAAATGTAATTTTGCTAATCGCCACACGTGTGAATGCATCGACGGTTATTGTGAAGGATCGAAGTGTGCCATTTTGCTACGCTAGCCTGTGTTCCATGGACTGACTAATTCCCGCTAAACAGCAGAACGTTCTCCTCTAGACCATCTCACACAGGAGCGCGGTAGAACGTTCTCCTCTGGACCGTCTCACACAGGAGCGCGGTAGAACGTTCTCCTCTGGACCGTCTCACACAGGAGCGCGGTAGAACGTTCTCCTCTGGACCGTCTCACACAGGAGCGCGGTAGAACGTTCTCCTCTGGACCGTCTCACACAGGAGCGCGGTAGAACGTTCTCCTCTGGACCATCTCACACAGGAGCGCGGTAGAACGTTCTCCTCTGGACCATCTCACACAGGAGCCCTTCCCTTCTCCCTTTTGATATTGACATCAGCTCGAGCTTCATTTTATAATGAAATCTCAGGTTTAAAGACATTACATTTGTTTTGGTGTTGGATCCAACATAGGGTGATTTTTGGAAAAGTTTTTATTAATTATCTGCATTGAACAGCATATGCCACCGGTTTTATTAGTGGTAGTTAAGGTTTTCATCGATATTTCTTATTATAATCTACCCAGTTCTTAGTAGTATTCAGGGTTTACATTGGTATTTCATATTACAAGCCATAAATTCAATTGATGATGATTTAAGATTCCCATTACCATTTCACTCACTGACACTACAGCACTACATTACATATCTTAGACAGTTACTATACCACACTGAATGCTCTAGATAATTGAACTCAACATTTAACTTCACACAAAATATCCTTTTCAGCATCCCCCCAGACTACTTAATGTGTTTCAAATTCAAACTTATAGTTAAATATAACACACACACACTTGCATATTACACACTTTTCACCCTGAATTTAAATATGATGTATTGATACTTTTATAAATATAACTTAATACTTTTTGAAACATGATCTGATTGGTTTGCTGTTATCATCGTGGGTTTGGGTGGATATCTTGATATAATTAAGCACTACTGCAGTCCTCCTATATGAGCCTAGAGATAATATACTCCTGAGTGAATCTAGTGACAGATATTTTAGAGTTTCCTTGATAATAGTGTGTACCCAGAGTCTCTCTGTAGACACGGGGTTACACCAGCAACACAGATAAATGAATATGATAGGTTCCATCCGCTTGCTTGTCGTTCAATAAAAAGCATTCAGTTGGAAATGATTTGCATGTGACCGTGATAGAAAACAGATACACAATCTGTGCTGCAGAAAACACGTGTAATTAGGTTTTTTATCCAATTACTCGACTAAACTATGTTGCCGTTACTTACAACTGCTTGGTTGTTACTGACAACTGGGTGTGCTTCACTCAAGGTTTACTCACTTTGGTGATTGAGTTTCCATCGTGAGGACACTGAGAGGACACCAGACCAACGCCTGCTGTCCCCACTGTCCTGAGAGCCAGGGACAGGACACTAACAGACTGGAGGATGAGAGATGCAGACAGAGCGGCCTCCATCTCTCTTTCTCTGACTCTCTCTTTCTCTGAGTCTGTTGGTCTCCAACTCTCTCTTTCTTTCTTTCTCTCTCTCTCTGTCTTTCTGTCTAACCCTTTCTCATTCCTTCTTCCTCACCCCCCCATCTATCTCTTCCTCTCCTTCCCCCACCTCCCCCTGTCTCTCACCCTACGCCCCCCTTCCAGTGATGGCTCCTGGCACATTACTCACACACACTGCACATGTGCTCTGCCAAGATGAAGAAGTGAGTCAGGGCTGGCGGCTCTGAGCCTGAGTGCTACTCATGAGTGGAAGTGAGAGAAAGGAGAGGGACAAAGAGAAGGAGAGAGAGACTGAGGCGGAGAGAGACAGAGGATGTGTGTGTGTGAGAGGAGAGAGAAAAAAATATATGTATAGAGCAAGAGTCAGTGAAGAGAGGAAGAAAGAGGAAGAGAGAGGAAGAGAGAGGAAGAGAGGAGGGTGTCTGAGCTGTGTGAACAGGGCATTAAAGGAGGGATGGAGGCGGGGCATCTGAGACTGATCTGATTAACAGTGCGACCGCCATCGGCTTCAGCCCCAGAAAGACCCATGTGACCAGAGACGACAACACAGGCCCTCTCTCTGCGACCCTGCAGGGTGAGCAAGGAGACAGCCGACCCACGGAGGCGTCAGTGTGGAGCCAGACCTCAGGGCCTACCTCCAGGGGAAGCCATTGTGTGGCCACACAAGTCCCCCTATTCAGCGCCACTGTGTCGCTGAAATCTGCTAACGAGCGAGCCCGGGGCATCACACTTCATCACAGGATGCCCATTCAGTTAAAAACACACACACACGCACACACATACACAACCCTCCCTTGCCCCTCAGTCACTCACATGTATACATATAAAAACACACAAACAAGCCACAACCACACTGTCGGCTAGAGAGAGAAAGAGTGAAGAGGGGAAGGAAAGAGGGAGAGGGACAGAGAGTAAAAGACAAAGTTACTGATTGAGAACACATGAGGACATTTGTCACAGCAAACACATTCCTATGCTACCTCTCAAAGACACAGACCAACTAATGTTGAACCAGAAAACACTTTCAAAAACCTTAGAAATAACTAACCCCACCTCTAGCCCCATCTCTAGCCCCTTTTCTAGCCCACACAAGGCCAGGCCAGGCTAACCATGTCACGTGACCTGGGGATGGGCAGGCAGAGCAGAGAAGTGGGGCACGCCAGCTTCCCATTAGCTGCAGAACCCTTCTGCAGAACCCTCCTCCAGAACCCTCCAACAGAACCCTCCAACAGAACCCTCCTACAGAACCCTCCAACAGAACCCTCCAACAGAACCCTCCTGCTCCCAGCAGCTCCTCTGAGACTCCCAGCAGCAGGCAGACTTCCCATTAATGCACGGTTACAACCCTGCTGATACTGTCACTCTCTTTCCCAGCTTTCTCCCCCAGTTCATCCCTCTCTTCTCCAGCGTGTGTGAGAGACAGAAGGGGGGAGGGTGAAAGAGAAAAGGTAGAGAGGATGGAAAGGGTTACGACACCTTGTTGATGACCTACACATCCACCTTTCACAAACCTCTCAAAGCTGGCTAAAAACAGCTCTCACGCTCCTGAAAGAAGCTCAAGATCGTGTTCTCTCAAGACCCCAGTAATGGAGTTGCAAGCTGGTACACAGTGTGTGTGTGTGTGTTTGTGTACGTGTGTGTGTACACATGTTTACTATGTAAAAGTGTGAGTAGGTGTGTCCAGCGTGCTGAGCAGAGGCAAGCAAGGAGGGTGTGTGTGGGGTTGGGGAGAGGGGTACAGGGTGTGGGGTTGGGAAGTGTGGTATAGGCAGGTGCATATGGGGTAAAGTGGGTTGGTGGGGGCAGGCAGGCAGGCAGGTGGGGGCACCCATAGTGTAAGGGCAGCATGTATGTTTATTTGTTGTGTTCAGCCCCCCCCCCCCCCCCCGATAGCATGCTGCGCAGAGGGTTATTCACAAGAACAGGGAGGGGGGCCATTAGAGAGGGGCCGTGAGGGGGGGGCGAGAGGGGGGCCATTAGAGAGGGGCCGTGAGGGGGGGCGAGAGGGGGGCCGAAAGGAGGGGCCGTAAGGGGGGGGACGTGTGGGGCACGCTCCACTACCTGATTTGCTGTGACAGCATGTCTCCAGTGAGGGAGGAACTTAGCATGTCAAACAGGCCAGCAGAGCAGAGCACAGCAGACAGTTGATGAAATATTTAACGCAGCACACTGCTATCATGGATCTAATGCCTCAGATAGAGGCAGCAGCACACTGCTATCATGGATCTACTGCCTCAGATAAGTTAAGAGGCAGAAGTTCTGTTCTGTTTTTTGTGTTGTGTGTGGAGGAAAAAAAGGTTTTGAAGGTTTACAAAATATTTAATATTTTCCCAAAAGAATTCTGGAAAAAAAAGTTTAGAAAGGTTGCATTTTTTTTCTTCAATCAAGTTCTGAAAAAAAGCTTCTTTTTTTTTTATAAAACTGTATACCAATACATATCTGTCTCATATATATATATATATATATATATATATATATATATATATATATATATATATATATATATATATAGGGAGTTAGTGATGTTGACATGACTGAGGTTAGAGACCTTTCTGATCACCCATGGCCATATATTAGGAAAAACTAAATTGTCTGTGTCAAAAAGGATTCCTGGTGAATGAGCTTTATCTATGTAGTGTGGTTTTGTATTCATGTATTAATATGTGGGGTCCAACAGGTAGTAGTAATGGCTATTTTTGAAGTTTATGTCAGAGCCCATACTTATTTACTTTAACTTGAGTGACAAGTGTAGTCAGCACTTCAACTTGTAATTCACAGTCTTCTAGAAGTATCTGTACTTCTACTTTGAGTGCAAGATGTGTGTACTTTTGCCATCTGACACTCACACATACACACACCCTAACCCTAACCCTTTTGCCATCTGACACTCACACATACACACACCCTAACCTTAACCTTAACCCTTCATCCTATCCTACTTCACCAGGCTGATTATGCCCTAAATATCTCATATCAGTTAACGTCCCCATTGCCTTGGAGACAGGCTGAAGCTGTTTGGACAGACAGGGAGATCTTCCTCATGCTTCGCTGAGTCATTGGCTAACCCAAACCCATTCTTAGAATGCCCACTTCCCCAACCAAGTGATCTTATATTGATGCTGCCAGGAGCCTGACTGCATCCACCCTGTAATAGGTGATACCCCCCCCCCCAACACATTTAGCCTACACATACTTATCTTCGATAAACACACATACACTTAGCTTTGAGACACATCCACACATGCACACACTTAGCCTCACCACATACATACACCCTAAGTTTACACACGCGCATACTTTGGCTTTGACACACATTGTCTCTGTCAGTTGACACCATGCTCCAGTAATGGGGTTTGAAAGCATGCCTGTCCATAGAGGAAGCAGCCTGGCTCCTGTTGGAGTGAGATGAGAGAGCAGAGGGTTGTATTCAGACAAGACACCCGCGCTGTGTTTGTCTCACCACTCATCTTCTCCCGGGACAAAAACTGGCTTCTGAATCTTTTAATTACTCAAGTGGATTAACCTCAGACTGGAGACTGGCCTCAACATGCAGGGCTCTGGGTTCTCTGCTGACAACAGTAGAGAACATATTCTAGCCTTCATGGCATAAAACATATAATTTTACATGTACATTCTACTTTCTTCTTACATTTAGTACAAAGTCCACAACAGTAAATAAGTTAGGTTTCGGCCTGCAAATAAGGAGATACATGGCACAAATATGTTATCGTGTATGTACATGAGTGCTTTTTTGGCAGAAACTCATCCACTTCACCATGCACTTAGGCGAAAATATTTGGAACAAGAGGCCCACAGCTCTCTCTCAAGTACTCCTCACGGCTTACTCTGGGCAAGGAGATTTCAAAAGAGAGAGACTTGTTCCCTGGAGGAGAGGTAAACACTGGGCAAGAGATCCAGTTTTATTTGCTGTGATAAAGAAGCCTCTCTATAGGGTCTGCAGTTCTCGCCAGATCAGAACTGCACTATGATGAGGTTGTGAATATGTAAAAATAGAAACATGTTCCCTGGATGACAAGTAAACACTGTGCAGGCTGGGTCCACACTTCTTCCTACCCAACACCATCCTTCTAACTGTCCCCCTTTTTCCTCCCTTTTACATCCCTATATCATTCCTTTTCTGTCTTTCTCTCACTGCCACTGTTGTTCACTCCATCCTAACATCTCTCCATCGCTCTCTCTCTGGCTTGGCCTGAAAAGGTCAGGGGTGTGGCCTGGCCTGGTCTAATATAGTTCTTCCTTGTGGGTCCCATCCTGGGCTGGTCCAGACAGAACAGCCTCTAGGGGCTCGTACTAGCCCAGGCCCCTGCCCAGCCCCCTGCCCAGCCCCCTGCCCAGGCCCCTGCCCAGGCCCCTGCCCAGCCCCTAACCCAGCCCCCTGCCCAGCCCCTAACCCAGCCCCCTGCCCAGCCCCCTGCCCAGCCCCCTGCCCAGGCCCCTGCCCAGCCCCTAACCCAGCCCCCTGCCCAGCCCCCTGCCCAGCCCCCTGCCCAGCCCCTAACCCAGCCCCCTGCCCAGGCCCCTGCCCAGCCCCCAGCCCAGCCCCCTGCCCAGCCCCCTGCCCAACCCAAACTGAATCCTATAATGTATGCAATCCTATGCCAGGTAACAATTTCCACTCTGTCAGTCCCAGAGCGCCTGTGATTTCTAAAGCTAATACTGAACTGTATTTAATTGGATTCTGCAGTTTCAAGAGAAAAAGATTAAACTAACACCGTAGAGCCTGGCCCGTAAGGCCAGACCAGAACTCCATTAGAACCCGTATGTACCAACCACAGCAGAGGAGAAAACCTGGGTAACATAATCTGAACTTAACCCTAACCCTGGTGGAGAAGGCTACCTAAAGGCTACTTATGCACCATGAAGAAAAGACCATGACTGTAAAGTTAACATTATTCTTAATAAAGCAAAGGAAAACCAGCCTGGCAGTGGTTTCTCCTCTGGAAGAGGCGTCCATGTTGTGGACCACATTGTTGCCTTGGGTAACTTCATATCCTGCTGGATATCAAACTTCCACTTACAAAGTACTGTGTCCAATCAAGCCAGGAGGAATGAAACCTTATGTTAACATTCCCCAAATAAAACATTTAAACAGGTCCCACTGCACCTCTTAAATACTATTTAGTTTTTTGCACGCTAGAGTTGGTTAGAGATCGATTATATGGAACAATCAAATCCAAATAGAACTAGAGAGGGTACAATTTCTGGGGAAATTGTAGGGTGTGCTTGCTTGCGTCGGTTGCAGAGGGGTCAATTTTTTAATGACATTTTTACAACTGATATTTCTGTATATTTTATATAAAAATGCATACTTATTATTTATAGATTATAGTTTTAAAAGCATAATGGTTTTGCTGCTCATTTCCAACTCAAAATACTAAGAGTGAAGTGTAGAATAAAATAGTTGTCTTCACATTTTCCCTGCAAGAGGGAATGGTGATCAGCAGCCTCATAGTTAGAATCAAGATTACATACAATCAATTCGCTTAAGTTGACAATACAACACTTGGATTTTTACCAGTATTCCTCACTTGTTGACAAATTGTTGTGTTTGTGTTCCTTAATGGGTGTGCTATGCAAGAGTAAGATATTTGTAGTGTTGTTGCACTGGATATTGGCTTTATATGTGCGCCCCAATTTTAATCATGTATTTTTTGTATAATGTAGAATAAATGGACATGGCCTCTGTAAAATCCTTAAAGAACTATGTGACAGGGAGTAGGAAAACTTTCAACGATAAGGTAGATTTTTTCTTCTTAACCCCACTAAAGTAGCCAAGGGCAATTCATGCATTCATGAACGTTTTCTTATCTGGAATTTATTCTACGCCAAGAACAGAATTGAAGGTTTTACCTTTCGCCTTTGCACGTTTCTCTTCTTCTTCCATTCTTTTCTTCTTAAATTCTGCCCCGGATGGCTTTTGCCTCTTCATTATTTAGTTCTTCAAAGTTCTTGAAAACACACACATTCTAACCAAACGCCTCACTGTGCTAGCATGTTCTGATAACATTCTCGATTTTTGGCTCATTTTACCCTAATGTTAGATTTATTGTTTTAATGTCAAAATAGTTTTGTTTTTTTTTGCTGGACGCATTTTTTTCGCCCCCTCTGAGTGGCGCCCTCGGTGACCGCCTATACTGCCTTTAGGAAAGACTGCCCCTTGTAACAACGCAAAATGCGATATAGCCCTGTGTGGAAAAGTTGCCCCGGTAAATTGTACTACTACAGTACAGCAATAGACTACTTATGTGTTGTAGTGATGGGAAGCTCGGATCGATTTACCGACTCTATTATTTTATTATTATATTATTATATATTATAGGGGTGTGCTTGCCTTTGGCGAGCACAAACCATTGTTATCTCACATATATTATTATTAATATTTGTGAGAATGCTGTTAAGCATTTAAGCTTTTCAACTTCTCAGTTCTTCCGCCATTTTTTGGCCTTTAACTAGTCCTGCATACTTTCACCGATTCCTACAATTTTTGTATCAAAACGTTCAGCTTATTCAGGAGATAATGGCTATGACTTCTGGCATTTCTCACTTTTGTACTTTTTAAAGAATTAAGGTTTTTGTGCAAATTAAACATTTAGCTCCTTCTTGATTTTTATGATTGAGCAGCCAGCAGAGTGGCACACTGCTGGCTGCTCTTTTTCTGGTATTCAACTAAATTGTCAAACAAATTCCTCTGACGTTCATATAGTTTAACTTACAGAAACAAGTTATGCCTTAAAATGTAGGAAAACTTGTCCTCTTTCAGCCAATGTAACTACTAAAGAGCTCACGTTTACAGATTTTCAGCTTTGAGCCTTGAAGCGAGAGCAGCCTTTCAAATTCTCTCAATAACTTCAATGGAGAGGTGGGTAAAATTCGTCAGAGAATTTCGAAAGTAGACGTGTTTTTAAACTGCCAGTAGAGTCGTATTTCTGACAGCACAGACATATAAAGGACATGTCTGGTTTTGGGAGAGTCTTGGGTCTCGGAAAATATCCTCATTTTTTGGATTGGACGTATAGTTTTGCGTCTAGGTTAACTTGTTTGAGGTGTGGATTCCACCTAAATTTTTGATTCTCTCTACCCAGCTTGTTAGCGATCACAGCTGCGCCATCACCGTGGCAACCAAACAGACACGCACCATGAAAGCAGAATTGGGTGACGTTTTGGAAACTGCCAAATGAGTTGTATTTCTGACCGCACACACTTAAAGGATATCAATGGTTTCGGCAGAGTCTTGGGTCTCGGAAAATATCCGTCTTTTTGGGATTGGACGTACAGTTTTGCGTCTAGGTTAACTTGTTTGAGGTGTGGATACTAGGTAAATGTTTGTTTCACTCTTACAATCGAGCTAGCGCGATATGGCTCTCCATAAAACGGTTCGACTTTTTCTTCAACTACAGTATCGACCAAATTGGCCAAACAAGGTATGTACATTGAGCGTAAAGTGTACATAATCTAGCTAGATCGTTTTTATTTTAGCAAGTTTCACAGAAATCTGCAAAAATCGAGGCTCAAGACAGTCATAGCTGACCATCACGAACAGCCAAACCAGGGGCTGGGGTAAGTGTTTGCTGCAGCTGGTGTTAATCCTACGAACAAACGTTTCGTAACTGGAAAGTTTTTACTTTCAATTTACGATATTGAACACAGATGTTAAGTAACTTGTTTCTACTCTAAATATCTTTATACTCTAAATAAGTTTCTCCTCCGTCTTGAACCTGAAACCTAGATTCTATTTAAAAATGTTGCCAGTCTGTTGCCAATGACCAGCGGTTGCTACGTTTTTCCAGCAAGTTCAAGTCATTCCAGTGTTGTCCTTTTACCTTCAAATTCGTTCAACCCAGACTTGAGCAACTGGTTTTCTGCTCAATTTTCACATTTTCCTGCAGCTCATCTTTCTCAAATGTTCCCCTTTTTGTTTTGCATTTTTCTTCTTCTTTTCTTCCGTTTTCTGCCTTCATCTTGCTCCAGGTCCTTTCAAAAATACATTTCACAGCAGTATCTTCCAACTGCCAGTACTTAAGCATTTTTTCCCTATTTTCTGTACTTTTCTGCCTTCATCTTGCTGCAGGTCCTTTCTAACATACATTTCAGGCCTTTTGAAACTCCAGCAAATATTTTTTTGCTAAATGTTCACATTTGTATGCATTGTTTCTCATCTTTCAGATTGTTTTCACTTTGTTTAGCATTTTTCTTCTCTTTTCTGTAGTTTTATGCCTTCGTCCGGCTCCAGCCCCTATTTAAAATACCTTTCAGTCGCTTTGAAGCTTCAGCTTATAACTTTCTGAAAATGTTTACAATTTTCAGCTTTTTTAGCATGGTCAGCTATCCCAATTCAGGTTTTCAGCATTCTCACTGCTGTTTCGCAGGAACAGCCTTTTCTAGTATTATTTCTTTTTGCCCCCCTAAAACTTTGTTAATATTTGGACTACATAGACAACCAAGGTGTCAAACGTTTCGTCTTGGTAGCCATTGAGTTGCTGGTATTGGGATTTACGTTCCGTTGCACGGTTTAAGTAGAAATTACGTTTTTGTGGCAAAAAGTGAAGCTAACGGTGGCTAACTTGCTAGCCACAGTCACTGACGCCACTAACGTCACAAAAACTCGCGTGACTATCTCTGGCAGAACATTAATTTAGCAGCTGTTAACTTCTGGGAGATGGCTAGGCTAACTGCTTCACTGCAAGGCAGCTGCAGAAACGCCACAAGCAAAGAGGCCTGGGTGAGAACTATTTGCTCATTTTACTTCGTGATATGACACACAATTGTAATGTGTAATGTACAATATAAGCTAATATTATTAAGGAAGTACATCTACTTTCGGAAACAGTAATCTACTATTTCACTGAAGCATTAAAATTTGATTTGTGGGTGAAATTATCATTACCTGTGGTTTCAAACCAGTGTAGCTCACTGCAACGCTGTAGCCTACTAAAGTCTAGTACTTTAGCTAGCTAACAAAAACATCTCCACAGCTGTTTACAGTAGAAAGTCAAACGAAACGGCGGCACATGTTTGGCACTACCCTTACTTAAATCAAAAGTATTTCAATTGGTGAAACTATCTACTAACCTGAACTCCATTGCCACAGCCTAAACGTTGTCAATCTGTTCATGAAAATAATTAATTTCAGCCTTGACCGTACAATGGAAGTAATGTTAAATCGAATTCAACCAACGCAATCGCTACCAAGACAGTCTAGTAGTAGTAGCCTACAATTTACCGGGGCAGATTCTCTACACAGCAGGTCTATATCGCATTTTGCCTTGTTACTGACAATTAGGTAAATTTTTACACCGGTCTGCCAAATGTATTCGTTTTGATGCAACTATGAGGTTGCTGATTACCATTCCCTCTTGCAGGGGAAGTAACAACATTGTTTCACGAGTATCTTTGTTCCTTCAAACTTCTGCTGGGCGTCTAGCAGTGGAAACATGGGGGAAACCGGGGGAAACCTCCTCCCCCAAAAGTAGCTAGCGCTATGGCTGGATACTCCTCTCGATAACTAAAAAACGTTCGAATTTCTTCCACAATCGACCAGAATTGGCCAAACAAGGCATGTGCATTTACCTTACAGTGTACATAATCTAGCTAGTTAATGTTGTTTTTCCAAGTTTTCTAGAAATCTGCTCAAATCGAGGCTTAACAGTGCTACTACTACCGTCATAGCTGCCTGTCCTGTCGGACACGTAATTCTTTCCTTAAAAAACTTGCGTCACTTCCACAAACAAATGCTTCGTAAGTAAACATTTTAGACTTTTAATTGACAATATTGACAACACATTAAGAAATTTGTCTTTACTCATAATATCGTCTCCGATTTCAATTCGAAGCTGTAAATCTACTGTAGGCAATCTCCCATGGTATCCGCTCTGGCTCCGTCTCGGAAAACAAGGGCTGCAGTTGCTGACGATACATTTATTTCCCCCTCCCAGTAACCCCTTACCCAATGATATGTGCTTTGAGCTCAAGTCGTCATGAGTATCTGGCAGTTTTCAGAAATAAAATTGGTGATTGGACGGCAAAGATATTAAGGCAGGAAACATGGGAATTTTAGTTCCCATATTTCAATTGTCAGGCAGGCAGGAATCATCTCGTCTCCAAACATTAACGACCCCCCGACAACCCCCACTTTGAGAACCGCTGGTCTAGCTGACTGGTAACTAAGTAACAACTTTGTTGCAGGAGCATTCTTTGTACATTGCGAGCTAACAGTGTCCGGTAGGCTTCTTCGCTATAAATAATGATGTCGCTATAAATACTTATGTAAACCGAGACCACTAAGCCCTCAAAAAAATGTAAGGTCAAAGAAACAAAAGAAAGTTGAGGTTACTCTGAAAATTATAAATAAAATAGGCTAATGTAATAATAAAACTGCTAAATCATTCTCTAACTAGGCTCCTCTATCTTGCATAATGAAACATCAAGTTTTTTAAGTAATCAATACAGGGCTCCAGACTTACTTTTTTTACTTGGAGCACAGTAGCCCTTGCCTGAATTTTAGGAGCGCAAGCAGAAAATGTATATTGACCTAATGCATTTATTAATGTAACTAGAGAGGGTACAATTCAATTGCAATTTTAGAGCCTTTATAGGAGTGCTCAAGCACCCCTACATTTATTCTCAGCACCCCTAAAATAATATATTTTAAATGTATTGTTTATTATCATTTGATGCTGGTAGTTCATGAAGAACGGGACATCCTTAGTTTTTTCATTCAATATTTTGCATAATAATACTTTTAGCTACGGTACTAATGCAGAAGGAACACTGATATCGTTGTCATAGTAGAACGTCGTATCTGTGTCGTTGCTAACATGTGCTGACATGTGCACTCAATGAATCCAAAATTTGTCGGTCGCACATGCGCGAGTGTTTGTAAAAAAATGCTCGCATTTTCTCAAAAACTGGTCGCAAAATGCGACCATTTGGTCGCAGTCTGGAGCCCTGAATCAATAAGCCTGCGCTTGCCCTCATTACTCAAATGATGCCGTTCAGGGCGTTAAAATGACAAAATAGGACGCGAGTGTCTCAGAAATAATATAGAGCTATTTGTCTTCATGGCCAACCAATGAGAATATTGTGAATAAAAACAACACAGACACAGGCGGCAAATAAACAGGCAGATGTTAGCCTTGCATTGTAGAAGAAGCGTGAAGCCAGCTAGTATATAAGAGGCAGATGTTGGATCATATCACACCATGGAAAAAGTCGTCCCCATGTCTAGATCGTTGGCAGCTCGTTGGTCTACTGGCTTGTGCGACACGCGGAGGAGGTCGGACTGTACCCCGACCTTGCACTGGAGTGCCATATTGAATGGGTAGGGGTGAGGGGCATGAGGTGGGCAGACCTTGTGCCTAAGCTCCGTGAGAAGCGTGACATGCTTCCCAGCCAGGACATAATGGTGCTCCACGTCGGGAGAAACAACCTCAGCCAAGTGACCGGGCTAGACCTGACAAGGCGGATGAAGCGAGACCTGGGGGCCATCATGGAGATGTTCCCAAACACTCTGCTGGTGTTTTCGGATATCCTGGAACGCTGCGTCTGGTGGTATCAGAGGACCACCAGCGCTTCTAGTATCGACAGGGCAAGACGTCGAGTCAACGCAGCGATGTCTAGCTTCCTGGCCGACCGTGGGATGGGGAGCATTCAACACCCCCAAATACGACACGGTTTCATGTGGATGTACCGCCACCTTGATCACGTTGGAAACAATGTGTTCTTGGGAAACATCCAGACGGTCTCCGACGACTCCTGTGCTAGCCACAGCACACACAACAACGACTCTTTCAAGAGCCACCCAAAATGTAAAAAAAAGAACAAGTAGACCGTTCAAAGTGCCGTTGTAATTTTACAACCTTGGGGTCTTACAGGGTTAAATGGTACTATCTTTACATCTTTGAAGTGTGTCATAAAAAGCGGCGTCACGTAGGCTACATTGCGAGCTCAGTTTACGGTGTCCTACTCTATATAGCGAGCAACTCTACATTCATACGTCTCTGAGCTTGCTTTAAAATAACAGAAAACATTAATATGTTTACGTTGATACATTAAGATGCTTTTATGAATCAATATGTCCTACCACTTGAGAAAACCTGTCCTACACATAATTTTAAAAAGACAAACGCGATATTGGACTTCCCATAGCCTACAACCTCATAACCAGGTGCAACAGGTGCCTCGAGAGGTTTAAGTAGTTGCTTTGTGTAAGCAGATGCTGTGTCTTCCTCTTGTTGGGCAACCAACAAGTTGCTTATATCTGAATACAATTTACTAAGTTACCTACTGAGCAATACCATCTGAGTGATACATGTAATTTTTACAAAATTATTATCAAGGGAACATAATGGTCAGAACTGCAGTCATACACTTAAATGCTTTTTTAAATATGTAAACACCAGAAGACTATGGGCAGCTGGGGCAGCCGCAAGAACACCCTCACAATTTCCCCAGAAATTGTATGCTCTCTAGTTATATTATATTATTTTACTCTATTATTAGTATTTAGGCCAATTCTTGTCCTGGTACTTGTCTTCCTCTCCCTTGTCCTGGTACTTGTCTCCCTCTCCCTCGTGCAGACATAAATGTATTATTACTTTCTTTGTGCTCTATGTCCTTTTTCCACACAAGATCAGCCCAAAGAGGTCCTCTTTACTGTCTATACCATATGGTCATGTGATTGAAAGAACCTCAACATCTGAGTGTTTCCTAGTTGGGAATCAACTGTGATTTACCGTATTTGCATAACTTTAACCAGCTTTTTCTCAATAGCAATAGAATAAAATACAGGGGATATAGTTGTGTTTCAATTCACAATATGAACAGCTGTTCACTTTACTTTAGCCAGTAAGTTAGGTTTTGAACATGATGTTATCTGTTCTAACATATAGTGTGAAAGCATTGGTAAATTAGTCCCTAAAAATCGATTGTTTTGGTCTTGGTTCACCTATATGCCCATATGGGTTCCATTTAGACAGGGGGGCGGACGGGAGCCGACCCAAGCCCCGGACAGAGTGACCCTCTGACAGGATCCTAGATCAGGACCCCTTGATCCACATCAACATGGCAATAAGAATGCACATCACCAATTCAGTTCAGTTAACTGGATGTTTCTTCACAGCATCGGTTCGTTAAATCATATGTGAAAGTCATATGTGAAAGCGGGGCTGTGTGTGTGTGTGTGTGTGTGTGTGTGTGGCGGGGGAGGGTGAATAAACAAGTCAAAGACAACCCAGGGGGTGGTGAAATATACACAAAATGAGCTGTCAACAAAACAGCTTGTTAAACTTTTACATCCCCAGGCTTCCAAGCTAACCTGCTAAAACACTTTAGTATATGGGGTACTTGGATGTGTTGCAGCGTGAAGCAGCGTGAAGCAGGGTGGCTGGTTGCTCCTGCATCCATCAGGGCAGGATTATTCATTATTCATGCACTCGTTTCCTCAGGTGACGGCCACACAGCAGCATGCCAGCCAGAGCTATTCTAGAAACCCTCCTCTCATTCCCCTTCATCCTCTACCACCCCACCAGGTTACAGCACAATGGATGTCTTCACATCAGTCAAAGCGCACCATTCTGTTGGTCCTGTCTGTGTTCTTGTGTTCTTCACACTAGGTGCTGCGCTCAAGCACAAGGGCTAACTGGACACTAAACATGTGGTCTTGCTGCCACTTGGCAAGGGCCATCATAGTACAGGCAAAATCTAGGGACTTCAAAGGCCATGTAGGAATTCCTGGAAGACTGTGTAACCCTTGCTTTGTTCCACTTGTGTTGCTCTTGGCTGACCAGAGTATTCTAAAATACACAAAACTGGCTTTGACTGCAAATTGGTACGTTATCATTGATAGAGTTGATTACACCTTTCAGAACAGACCACAAACAAGCCAAAACCTCCAAAGGGAGTAACATGAGCTGTTAAACAAGGATGGCTCACAGCCTCAAAACGCATGGTTGGGCTGGACTGGAGAGTCAATCGAGTGACTAGCCGTTCGTGGTCCCGCCCAATGGGCATTGATGTGTGAGCCGGGTAGGTGGGCCAGGGAACATGATGGTCGGTGGAGGTCCCTCTGCAGGAACCACTTGCTGGTCGTTAGGCTTTAAAGTCAGGGTCCAGAGTTCACACTCCAAATTGTTTACCAGTCATAGAAGGCCCACAAAGCTGTAAAACGTGTTGATAATCACATTTCAAAATGATGTTTTCTCTATATATCTATGCTATTGGTCCTTTGTGGCATCTTGTGCTTAGACAGTATACATGTCTGGTAATGGAGTCAGACCTTCTGGGCTGGAAACTGACAGTGAGGAGTTTAGGGGTGGGGGGCAGGGGGGATGGGGGGCGGAGGGCGGGGGGGTGGGGGGCAGAGGATTAGGAGCTGGGCGTAAGCGGGGTGTGCTCTGCCCAAGCGTGAAGTAAACAAGTTCACTGATCAGGGTAAAGCCAGAATATTGTCACAGCTCAGGATGCTCATTACCTGCCCTGAGATGTCTGGCCGCCCATCCCACACACACAGTCAGGTCGCCAGATAGCAATCGCTGCAACGGGTTGTTGTTGCTGCTGATCCTGGTGATCACCAGCTGAATAACTGTCACAACAGAGTGTGCTAAGGTGACAATAAGAGGCTGACCCCTCCCTTACCCACTTAGCCCCACAGTAACCCCATTAAGAACATGCAAAATTAATATCTAAAACACAAGAGGTTGATCTTTAAGATGGGGGGTCGGAAGGTGGGGGGCAGGATGGGGGAGTCAGAGTCATGGTGATAAGGGGTGTTCCTTAATTTCAGCTACAAAGTTCATACTGCTCAACAGACAACTGAGTGAATTGTGACAGGCAGTTACCAGAGAATGTGATGCTGATTCATTAGTTCGAAGGAGCTTTATTGTGGTTGTCCTTGGATTTCCATAAAAATCACATGGACCACAAGGCCTCTGTTTACACTACACTGACCCTTAGTGATGTGCAGTGATGTCAGTAAGAGGCTAGGCACTGAGTTATGAAAGCCAGATTACCTCATTTATTGTTAGGTTAATATGTCAAAACAGTAAACGCAGTAAACAGTACAAGCAGTAGCCTACAGGCAGCCGCTGAATATCAGCACAGCCACATAGCCAATCTTTTCTTCATACCAGTCTGTTTGAAACAATCGAAAACATGTTGTCCCTTTTGCTGCAGTAGTCCATCTAAGTCTGGCGTAGACCTCCCTCTTGCTAGTAACTCCTTTTTTTCAATAAAATCGAGCTTGGAAAAATTCCTCAACTCTGAACATTGCTGCTGTCATCTTTACTTTAATTTTGTGTCGTAACGTCTAAACAATTGGAATTACACATATATTGCATATATAAATCACAAGAATAATCAGTAAAAATACAAATACAAGTTTATGAAATATAATGATTTAATAAAAAAAATGTATGTTTGAATTTTGGCAGGGTAGGCAGTGCCTAGCTTGGGTTGTCCTCACCTCTCCTGTATCCTCCTGTCCACGCCATGGCATATTCATGAGGGTGGGGGGGGGGGCACAGCTTGTCACATTTCAAGTTAATATGCCACCTCAACTTCACCCCTCCTGCTCTCCCCCCGTTCTCCACACCCCTAACCCTAACCATCCTCCACACCCCCCTCCCCCTGCTGTGTCCCCCCTCGTAGTACACAGATCTGGAACAAAGTGACAGGGCTAGCCAAACAGAGGGTGTTTTAATGTCTTGTTATTCTCTCCAAATTGTGGGCTTTCTGTGCATAAAAAAACACATGCCGATTTCTACATCTCCTCGGTTTTTTTATGAACCATTTCCCAGTGGACCCGTGGTCCCTTCCCTGGGCCCTCCTGCCCTGTAGCTGCAGGCTCCTATGATAGTGAGGACGGAGGAATTCAGTCAAGTGGTTTTATTGAAAACATCGACTGGGACTGTGGAGCGGGCTGAGCTGGGCTGTCCAGACAGCAGAGCAGGAGGCTGGCTGGTCGGCTGCTCTGATGATTACAGAGACAAGCACCAGACTTCCTTTAATGAGCTTCTGCGTTCACCTAGCGCTGTGCCAGTATGGAAAAAGTTGACACAAGATACTGTACGCATGGCCTGTAACATTAGACCAATCTGCCTCCCCCCTGCCCAGGTCTAGTCCACACAGAACAGTGAAAAATCTAAAACACAATGTGTTACCGAACAGACAGGGGACCTGCAGTACACCAGTACAGTAAGCATTCTGTCACACAGAAACCGCTTAATACACATTACTAGCAAGCAAGCCATCCGTCTTGCCTGTTCAGCAGGCGCCATAGCAGGGAAGCTGGCGGGTGGGGGGAGGAGGGGCTGAGAGAGGAATGGAGGAGGGGTGGGGGGAGGAAGAGGGATGGGGGTTTGGGAGAGCGACAGATGGGTGGGGGGATGGAGGGTAGGAGGTGGGGTTGTGGAGGGGTGTGGGGAGAGGGGTGGATGGAAAGGGCAGGCCTTGCCTCCCATTCTGCTGTTTACATGGGGACCCTGATGTCTCCCTAGCTGGTTTGTTGTCCCTAATCCAGGAAGCGATGTAGCAGCTTGCTAAATGAAACATGAGTCTGGGTTCTGACGACCTGCACCCTGTGACAGAGCACTGACCTAGTAATTATACAGCCTCTCAGACCACCACGCACAAACACTTCTTCTGCATGCTTAATGGCCCACCACAGCTGTCAAAAGAGGGGAACAACTCAATGGAATCAGAGGTGTTTGTAATTTTTATTATTTATTTAGAGTGTTCATTTATAAATGTAAGTGGAATTTTTTTTTTTTTAAGTGATAAATAAGGTTACAGTAATATTTAGTTTTAAACCAAACATACATTAGATGCATGAGACAAAATAATTCCCAGTCTGGTATAGTCCAACCCGGCCCAGTCTAGTCCAACACAATCTTGTCCTAACCAGGCCCACTCTAGATCTCTATCTGTAATTAACGTTACAGATACCATGCCGGCCTACTCTGCACCATCATAATCTCCTCTGTCCTGTGTGACTACTGCCAGGGTGTTGAGTTTAAAGCTTTTTTTTGGAGCTTTTCACAGAATTGAATGAATGAGCAAATTAATGCTGGGCTGGGTCTGTCCCAGCAGGCATCTGGCCCCTGCCTTCACATGATATCGACAAAAATACAGACATTTGACCCATACACAGCTGCAGTGCGTATGGTTTAGGGCTTCCAATCTGGGTCAGAGCAGAATCTACGTACACTGGCAATCAGTGTACTGCAGGTCCTGGTGTCTCTACTGCGTGGGGTTAGGGTTCTACTAAGGGGGCGGGAGGTCTACTGTGTCTCTACTGCCTGGGGTTAGGGTTCTACTGAGGGGGCGGGAGGTCTACTGTGTCTCTACTGCGTGGGGTTAGGGTTATACTAAGGGGGCGGGAGATCTATTGTGTCTCTACTGCGTGGGGTCAGGGTTCTACTAAGGGGGCGGGAGGTATGGATATAGAGTCTTTGTTTAATAGCACATAACCTTAGATCAAATGATGTAATACTCATGTTAGAACAGCCTTTTGGAAGCATCAGACACATAATTGATGTGTGTATGTATGTATCTGCACATTATGTGAAGGAGGGCAGGCCTCAGCAGAAATTAATGAACTGAGAATGACCTTGATCAATGATTCAAAGCAGGGAGCTACAAGACTCTCCTCTGCCCTGTCATTCATCACTCGGCCCTTTTGATCTCCGAGGCGGATCGCGTGTGCCTCCCCAATCAGGGCCAGGGCCTCAATGTGACCCGGCTGCACAGCACACACACACAGTACCACAGCACACGCACACACAGTACCACAGCACACACACACACAGTACCACAGCACACACAGTACCACAGCACACACAGTACCACAGCACACACAGTACCACAGCACACACAGTACCACAGCACACACAGTACCACAGTACACACAGTACCACAGTACACACAGTACACACAGTACCACAGCACACACACACACAGTACCACAGCACACACACACACACAGTACCACAGCACACACACACACACAGTACCACAGCACACAGTACCACAGCACACACACACACAGTACCACAGCACACACACACACAGTACCACAGCACACAGTACCACAGCACACACACACAGTACCACAGCACACACACACAGTACCACAGCACACACACACAGTACCACAGCACACACACACAGTACCACAGCACACACAGTACCACAGCACACACACAGTACCACAGTACACACATAGACGCACAGTACAGACACAAGCAGTACACACACACAGACGCACACACACACAGTACACCCAAATGCACGCACAAACACAGGGTAGTGTGCACCTCTGTAAACATGGGATTAGAGCAGCCTAACCCTTTCAGATTCTGTATGAATAATTTAGATATGTACAGATACATACATTTCCTAGTTTTTTGTTTTTTTTTGCATGATTATTCAACAGAATTCATGTAAATGTGTATGTGTGCAGTGAGCAACTCTTCTCATTCTTGAACAGCCTGTCATTTGAAACTGGTCAATAACTCTTTCAGCAGTTCATATAGTGCAGCAATTAGCCACAAAACACATAAAAGACAACACACACAACCCACACTCTAACCACAGGTCTCAAATCTGTGTTGTGGAAGGAAATCAGCCTTTTCGTCTCCACTCCCTGGCTGCATCTCCTTCACACTTCATAACCTTGGCTTAAGTGTGACTGTACAAACTATAAATAAGTCTGAGGAGCAGGCTGCAGGTCTGAGGAGCAGGCTGCAGGTCTGAGGAGCAGGCTGCAGGTCAGAGGAGCAGGCTGCAGGTCAGAGGAGCAGGCTGCAGGTCTGAGGAGCAGGCTGCAGGTCAGAGGAGCAGGCTGCAGGTCAGAGGAGCAGGCTGCAGGTCAGAGGAGCAGGCTGCAGGTCTGAGGAGCAGGCTGCAGGTCAGAGGAGCAGGCTGCAGGTCAGAGGAGCAGGCTGCAGGTCAGAGGAGCAGGCTGCAGGTCAGAGGAGCAGGCTGCAGGTCAGAGGAGCAGGCTGCAGGTCAGAGGAGCAGGCTGCAGGTCAGAGGAGCAGGCTGCAGGTCAGAGGAGCAGGCTGCAGGTCTGAGGAGCAGGCTGCAGGTCAGAGGAGCAGGCTGCAGGTCAGAGGAGCAGGCTGCAGGTCAGAGGAGCAGGCTGCAGGTCTGAGGAGCAGGCTGCAGGTCAGAGGAGCAGGCTGCAGGTCAGAGGAGCAGGCTGCAGGTCTGAGGAGCAGGCTGCAGGTCAGAGGAGCAGGCTGCAGGTCAGAGGAGCAGGCTGCAGGTCTGAGGAGCAGGCTGCAGGTCTGAGGAGCAGGCTGCAGGTCAGAGGAGCAGGCTGCAGGTCTGAGGAGCAGGCTGCAGGTCTGAGGAGCAGGCTGCAGGTCAGAGGAGCAGGCTGCAGGTCTGAGGAGCAGGCTGCAGGTCAGAGGAGCAGGCTGCAGGTCAGAGGAGCAGGCTGCAGGTCAGAGGAGCAGGCTGCAGGTCAGAGGAGCAGGCTGCAGGTCAGAGGAGCAGGCTGCAGGTCTGAGGAGCAGGCTGCAGGTCTGAGGAGCAGGCTGCAGGTCAGAGGAGCAGGCTGCAGGTCAGAGGAGCAGGCTGCAGGTCAGAGGAGCAGGCTGCAGGTCAGAGGAGCAGGCTGCAGGTCAGAGGAGCAGGCTGCAGGTCTGAGGAGCAGGCTGCAGGTCTGAGGAGCAGGCTGCAGGTCTGAGGAGCAGGCTGCAGGTCTGAGGAGCAGGCTGCAGGTCAGAGGAGCAGGCTGCAGGTCAGAGGAGCAGGCTGCAGGTCTGAGGAGCAGGCTGCAGGTCTGAGGAGCAGGCTGCAGGTCAGAGGAGCAGGCTGCAGGTCAGAGGAGCAGGCTGCAGGTCTGAGGAGCAGGCTGCAGGTCAGAGGAGCAGGCTGCAGGTCAGAGGAGCAGGCTGCAGGTCTGAGGAGCAGGCTGCAGGTCTGAGGAGCAGGCTGCAGGTCAGAGGAGCAGGCTGCAGGTCAGAGGAGCAGGCTGCAGGTCAGAGGAGCAGGCTGCAGGTCTGAGGAGCAGGCTGCAGGTCAGAGGAGCAGGCTGCAGGTCAGAGGAGCAGGCTGCAGGTCAGAGGAGCAGGCTGCAGGTCTGAGGAGCAGGCTGCAGGTCTGAGGAGCAGGCTGCAGGTCTGAGGAGCAGGCTGCAGGTCTGAGGAGCAGGCTGCAGGTCAGAGGAGCAGGCTGCAGGTCAGAGGAGCAGGCTGCAGGTCAGAGGAGCAGGCTGCAGGTCAGAGGAGCAGGCTGCAGGTCAGAGGAGCTGGCTGCTGGTCAGAGGAGCAGGCTGCAGGTCAGAGGAGCAGGCTGCAGGTCAGAGGAGCAGGCTGCAGGTCAGAGGAGCAGGCTGCAGGTCAGAGGAGCAGGCTGCAGGTCAGAGGAGCAGGCTGCAGGTCAGAGGAGCAGGCTGCAGGTCAGAGGAGCAGGCTGCAGGTCAGAGGAGCAGGCTGCAGGTCAGAGGAGCAGGCTGCAGGTCAGAGGAGCATTTCTGGTCAAGGTTCCTGGGGTGTGTCATAGCTGGAGTCTGATTGGTTCAGCTATAGATCCTGTCACAGTTCAAGTTAATATGCAATTACACATGCAGCTCAATAACACACTGTCTCATTGCTGACCTGGTTCAGAGTCTGGGTCAGGATCCTTTTTCACTTCTACCTTCCCACGGGAGAGAGAGCAATGGGAGGGGAGAGCAAGAGAGTAAGACAAATGGAAAGAGGAAGAGAGTGTCTCTCTGTACCTGTCATCCAGTCTTAATCTCTCTGTCTCTCCTCTTGCCAGACAGACAGTAGCCCGTCCATCAGGTCTGGACTGGGACTTTCAAACGCAGACCGGCCCACAGCATGTATTATTATTTAGTTATGCCGCGGATGTTTGACCGGCCGTTCGGAAAATCTCCGGACTTCCACGACGGCCAGTCCAACCCTGCCGTCCATCCAGACAGACACAGACAGACTGAGTAAGTAAGTAAGACTTTATTTATATAGCAGTTTTCATACAAGAATTGCAGCTCAAAGTGCTTTACATAAAATCGACTGAGGGGAAGCAGACTCACCATGGTAACTGCCAACTACATATACATCTCATACCCATACTCATCACATTGAGCATGACTTATATTTGTTCCCTCTCACAAAGCCCTTTTGTAAAAATGAACCGATAAATCAAATAACCACCAAATAAAGCAATATGGGACTTAATGTAGTCATTTCATATGAGCTGTTCTGTTTCATCTGATACTTCCTTGTGTGCTCTGTTGGTCTGCTCAGCTGTTAATACAGATGGATGCACTGATCTAATCAGCCACACACACACACAATGGTTCAGAGAAAGAGATGAAGACCGACCTATAGAAAAGTAGCAAGGGTGATACATGCGGATTAATGCACAGGCTTGCCTAGGCTGCAGCCTAGGGGTTAGGGTTAACCCTAACCTACATGTGCAGGGGGCCCCGGATTGGCCAGATTGTTTTTTAATATTTTAAATGTACTTCAGTGGGAACAAAATAAAGGCCCTAATTGGCCCATAAGAAACGTTTTCTTTTTTAATAAGCAAGTGATTGGGTAGATGTGACTTGGGTCACATCTGTTCAATCAGCTGATGCTGGTCAAATCATGTCAATCATATTCATTACTCACTGCTATTGCTAGATGGCATGGTGGCAGAATGACCGAAAGAAAGTATTAAAGTGGAGCACAAAAACGCAAAATACAAAGGTTAAAAGAACAACGTTACCAAGATATCTTGAAACAAATCCCAAAATTGAATAGATACTTCAAGGCTGCTGAATCTTCATCCAGTCGAAGACGAGATCCACAGCAAGAGGACTGCCAACAAGCATCAGCAATTAGTAATATTTCAGCGAATTAGGGAGAGTTAAGTAGTGGTATTGGTACTAGTGTGTGGTATTAGTACTTTTAAGGATCTTCTTCCACCACTGATGTTGTGATCTGCCTCAGTGAAACATGGTGTTCTGCACTGATGCAGATGCTGTAGCCTACCTTTTGGTTAATAAAGCTAAAAGTGATTACCAGCTTGCAGTTGAACTGTGAATGCAGGGTATTCTGTTGCTTTGCTGTTCATAGTTACATTCCGTTCACAGTAATTGTTTTGAGGCTGTGGAGGCAAAGGGTTATGTCTGGTATTCTTTCCACTTACATCTCTTATATACGTATATTGAATATATACTTTCTTTGCTAAAGCTAGCTAACTTCTGTTTTGCAAAAATAACTCACTCTGGTGGAAGCGTCAAAAATATTTAGAACTCACGCGTTAAGAGCTGATTCTAGCACTGTAGGAATGTAAAGAAAACACTGTAGAGTTGTATTGCATGTGGACCATTTCTAGTAAGGCACAATATTTAAGAGGGGGGGGGGGGGGGGGCTCACACAAACAGCAGCCTAGGGGCCCCTGACCACCTAGTAATCCGCCCCTGCATGAGGTGTCTGTTAGTGGTGAATCCAGCTTTAATCAGATGCAGAGACCAGTGTTTGACCCAGAGGGGGGAGAAGCCATGCAGAGAAAGGAGAGGAGAGGAGGAGAGAAGAAGAGGTGGAGGACAAGAGAGGGGAGGAGGAGTGGAGGGGAGAGTAGGAGAGGAGGACAAGTGAGGAGGACAGGACAGGAGGACAAGAGCGGAGAGGAGGAGAGGAGGACAGGACAGGAGAGGAGAGGAGAGGAGGACAGGACAGGAGAAGAGGAGAGGAGAGGAGAGGAGAGGAGAGGAGAGGAGAGGAGAGGAGAGAAAGAAGAGACGAGGGGAGAGTAGAAGAGGGGATAGGAGAAAAAGAGGAAGGGAATGAGAGGGAGGGAGGAATCAAGGAGGAGGATAGGGAGGAAGGGGACCAGGAGAGGAAGAGGAGGGGAAGATGGAGTGGCCTGCTGGGGAAGCAGCGTCTCAGCTGCTGACAGGAGGAGACTGAACAAGCTAGTCAAGAAGGCCAGCAGTGTGCTGGGGTGTCCACTGGATACGGTGGAGGTGGTGGGAGACAGGAGGACGACTGCTAAGCTATCATCCCTGATGGACAACACCTCCCTACCCATGAGGGACGCCCTGGCAGCTCTAAGCAGCTCCTTCAGCCACCGGCTGATTCACCCCCGGTGTGTGAAGGAGAGCGACCGCAGGTCCTTCCTTCCTGCTGCTAGGCTACAACCACCTGTGCTCCCAGTAGACCACCACGCACAAAAGGGGAAGAGGAGGGGAAAAGGAGAATGGGAGGCAGGGTAACCAGAGTGGATGAATGAAACAGAAGAAGAGTCCCGGAACTCTTGTCCAGGGACTCTTGTCCAGGGACTCTTGGAGAGGGAGAGAAAGGGACAGACAGGAAGAGAGAGTTAGCGAGATAGAAAGGCTTTGACTTTGTAGACAAAATGAGAGAAACCAGAAGGTATCTTGATATGTTCCCTCTTCATCCTAAAGTTGCTCATAACAGCAGTGATTGTGAATCACTGTTCCAGTATCAGCTGAGGTCATCATTTGGTCCCACAGTGCCCCTACTGGTGGGTGGCAATACTACAAGGGTGAGAGTGACAATGCAGCCATGCTCGTTAGTAGCACAAAGTTGGAAAACATTAAATCAGAAACAGGAATAATACGGGTTAGATACAGGTACAGGATGTCCCTGGAAACATTTGCCCCTAGAAACAGTTTTAAAGTACAGAATTCTGTGTTAATGTTGAAACCCTAACTCCAACACCAATTAAAGCCCATTGACAAAAAGGCCACACAGAATATTTCTATTGTTTCAATGGATCAATTGGAGAGAAAGACACGTTGTTCTTGTAAATATTTCATAGAAGTGCAGTTGGTTTAGTTCCATGTGTTCCCTGCAGCACGCTAGTAAACAAGCCCTCTCTGGTGGTGACTCAAGTGTAGGGCTGTCCCCGACTAAGATTTTATTTGGTCGACCAAGACTCGACTAAAACGTCTGAAAATCGACGAATCGAAATTTGAAACACTTTTTTTCCCAGAAAAAAAAAAACTTACAAACATTTTCCCGATCTGACTCAATGGCTGCTGGACAATGCAGTTTCAGCCGCTAATAGCCTACTAATAATAAAACTCGTATCACCAGTCCTGTTGTAACCAAATGCCGATGTTATTTAGTATCTCTAAATTCGCCCAACCAGTCTACACATGTTTTGTGGATTTGGAAAAGGCGTTCGACCGTGTCCCTCGGGGGCTCATGTGGGGGGTGCTCCGAGAGTACGGGGTACCGGATTCCCTGATCGGGGCTGTCCGGTCCCTGTACGACCGGTGCCAGAGTTTGGTCCGCATTGCCGGTAGTAAGTCGAACTTGTTTCCGGTGAGGGTTGGACTCCGCCAGGGCTGCCCTATGTCACCGATTCTGTTCATTACCTATATGGACAGGATTTCTAGGCGCAGCCAGGGTGTTGAGGGGGTTCGGTTTGGTGACCTCAAGATCGGGTCGCTGCTTTTTGCACCGAATGTGAAGCGGCTGGGATGCGAATCAGCACCTCCAAATCTGAGGCCATGGTTATCGACCGGAAAAGGGTGGAGTGTCATCTCCGGGTCGGGGAGGAGATCCTGAACCAAGTGGAGGAGTTCAAGTATCTCGGGGTCTTGTTCACGAGTGAGGGAAGAATGGAGCGCGAGGTCGACAGGCGGATTGGTGCGGCGTCCGCAGTGATGCGGGCTCTGCATCGGTCCGTCGTGGTGAAGAAGGAGCTGAGTCGAAAGGCGAAGCTCTCTATTTACCAGTCGATCTACGTTCCTACCCTCACCTATGGTCACGAACTATGGGTGGTGACCGAAAGAACGAGATCGCGAATACAAGCGGCCGAAATGAGCTTTCTCCGCAGGGTGTCCGGGCTCTCCCTTAGAGATAGGGTGAGAAGCTCGGTCATCCGGGAGGGGCTCAGAGTAGAACCGCTGCTCCTCCGCGTCGAGAGGAGCCAGCTGAGGTGGCTCGGGCATCTGATTAGGATGCCTCCTGGACGCCTCCCTGGTGAGGTGTTCCGGGCACGTCCCACTGGGAAGAGGCCCCGGGGAAGACCCAGGACACGCTGGAGGGACTATGTCACTCGGCTGGCCTGGGAACGCCTCGGGGTCCCCCAGGAAGAGGTGGTGGAAGTGGCCGGGGAGAGGGAAGCCTGGGCCTCCCTGCTTAGGTCGTTGCCCCCGCGACCCGACCAAGCGGAAGATGACGCGATTTAGTATCTCTTACAATGTACTACAAATAAAAAATATTGTTTGTTTAACATGCAAATCATCAGAGCGCACTTATCACTGCCTGAACTTGCAGCATGCGAACTTACGTAGAAGCTGAGTGGGGAGCGATGCAACAAAGAAAGATTTTGTTGTCTTGGCCGGAGAAGTTAATGTCCTTCGATTTTGATGTGATTCTTATAATAGGCATATTCATTTTTCAACCCAGCACGTTAGCATGAGCGAAGTAGGGCTAGGCCAACTTTAGTTTTTAAGGTGGTAGGCTACATCATATTTGACGTTGAACTGAATCATATAAACCGTTGTTGGCAGAGTTGGCATTCAACATTTTTCGAGTCGCCCGGTACTTTGTAAATGTAAATGTACTTTAATGAAATGCTGCCATACCATAGATTTCTTTACCATTTTGACTAATAACACCGACAAAGTAGGCGATTAGTTCTGCAGCCAATTGTGCTCGTGCCGTGTGCAAAATACCAAAACAAAGCGCAGATTAACGAAAGGGAAAACAGTAACACCTTTTTTTTTATTATGTATTTTTAGAGTTTCTTTATTTGTCTTAAGTAAAATAATCTACAATATCTGTAGAACATTTCGTTAATTCAGCAATGATGACACAAGCGGGAATCCGATCTCGCACTGCCATACGGCAGCTCGACTAAAAAAATCTTAGTCGACCAAGAGCATATCGACCAGAAAATCGACTAGTCGACTGAGTGGGGACAGCCCTACTCACGTGTGCATCCCTCCCTGCCTCCTTCGCCCCCTGCTGAGCCAGCCACAACACATCAGCAGCCACACACATCCCCCCTACTGCTCCCCCTCCTCTGGTTCAACATGTCCCCCCCCCCCACCCACCCACCCTTGTCTACCAACAGAGGTCATGTTCAGAGCTCTGATGTTTCATCAGGGACTTCCTGTGACAAACAGGAAATAGAACCGCCCAGTCATAGCTGGTGATGCTGCCTTGGCCCTAAGAACGGGATCATCAGCTGGGGTGTGTTTGGTGGGTGGTGTGTGTGTGACAGTGCTTGGGGGGTGGTGTGTGTGTCTGTGTGTGTGTGTGACAGTGTTTGGGGGGTGGTGTGTGTATCTGCATGTGTGTGTGTGTGTGACAGTGCTTGGGGGGTGGTGTGTGTATCTGCATGTGTGTGTGTGTGACAGTGTTTGGGGGGTGGTGTGTGTGTCTGCATGTGTGTGTGTGTGACAGTGTTTGGGGGGTGGTGTGTGCATGTGTCTGTGTGCATGTATGTGTGACAGTGTTTGTGGGGTTGGTGTGTGTGTCTGTATGTGTGTGTGACAGTGTTTGGGGAGTGGTGTGTGTGTCTGCATGTGTTTGTGTGTGACAGTGTTTGGGGGGTGGTGTGTGCATGTGTCTGTGTGCATGTATGTGTGACAGTGTTTGGGGGGTGGTGTGTGTGTGTCTGTGTGTGTGTGTGTGTGTGTGACAGTGTTTGGGGGGTGGTGTGTGTGTCTGTATGTGTGTGTGACAGTGTTTGGGGGGTGGTGTGTGCATGTGTCTGTGTGCATGTATGTGTGACAGTGTTTGGGGGGTGGTGTGTGTGTGTGACAGTGTTTGGGGGGTGGTGTGTGTGTGACAGTGTTTGTGGGGTGGTCTGTGTGTATGTGTGACAGTGTTTGGGTGGTGGTGTGTCTGTGTGCATGTGTGACAGTGTTTGGGTGGTTGGTGTGTGTGTCTGCATGTGTGTGTGTGTGACAGTGTTTGGGTGGTGTGTGTGTCTGTGTGTATGTGTGACAGTGTTTGGGGGGTGTGTGTGTCTGCATGTGTGTGTGTGTGTGTGTGTGTGTGTGACAGTGTTTGGGGGGTGGTGTGTGCATGTGTCTGTGTGTCTGTATGTGTGACAGTGTTTGGGTGGTGTGTGTGTCTGCATGTGTGTGTGTGTGTGTGACAGTGTTTGGGGGGTGGTGTGTGCATGTGTCTGTGTGTGTGTCTGCATGTGTGACAGTGTTTGGCCATTGCCAGCTGACTGCTCTCATCAGTAAACTTTACTGTGCCTGATGGCTTATCTAGTCCAAGTGCCAAGTTGTCTGCCAGTCAGACTGACAGCAGAGAGGATTTCAGGATGACCTGAGATCTGAGAGTGGGAAATAGAGCTTTTAAAATAGAGGTGGGGCCATATGGAGGGGGGGGCATACGGTTTGGGAGATTTTAATGTCCTGCTTTATCTGGCCCCCCGGTGAAAAACTGTCAAGTCGTGTAGACCCTGATGAGTTGTGATGCAGAGGGGATGCAAGAAGGAGCCAGATACTGTAGGAGTGTAACTAACTGTCCTGTAACCCCCACTTGACATTTTGGTCACACGTCATATGTACCTCCATCACACATGTGCAGTATCGCTCCTCTCTGAGATCTAGGATTCCTCTGGGGGAGGAAGAGCATGGCATTCCTCTGAAGGAGGAAGAGCATGGCATTACTCTGAGGGGCAGAGAGACTGAGTGAGAGTAGGGAAGTGTGAGAGAGAGGGAGCGTTAGAGAATGAAAGCGAAAGATGTGTTAAATTGATTATAGTGGATACTCTCCTCTTCTCTATCCACCATTTCTCCTCTCTCTCTTCTCCTCTCTCATCTAGCTTCCCTCCTTTGTTCCCCTCATATTTAACAGTGGAAACTATTTCCTCTCTTTCTCATCTGGCTCCCCCCTCTCCTTTTGTATCCAACTTCTTCTGTGAGAAAGTTAGAAGCAGTTAAAACAGGAAAAACACTTGATCCCCAAGTTTCATTTCAACTTGCTTTGATAAGCCCTCCCATGTGTTTGATATCAGGGCAGATCTCTGTGACTGGACCAAGTAGGAAGGCGGGGACACACAAAACATCCATTTAGTTTATTCAGTTTCAAAGTAAAAATGAAAGTATTTTTGAAAAACAAATCTTCACATCCCATTGCTCATCCCATCATCGGTATGCCTCAAAGATGACGCCATATCAGGAAACTTTTAAGTTGTTTCCACAGAGATCATAACTAAATGCTATGTAACACACTGCGGGTACAAGTCTGCCTTCGGCACTGTGTGTGTGTGTGTGGGGAGTAGTCCTAGACTGGAGGTCAGCCACCGTATCTAGTCTGTAACACTACTCCATCCATCCAGTCTATATACATATAGTGTAGATTGTGTCGAGAGAGAAACAGAGAAGAGAGGAATCGTTGGCTTGTCTAGGCTGGCAGGGTTATACTGAGTGGTCAGTGTCTGACCTGTGCAAGGTGACAGGGCTGGGTTAAACTGTCTGAGAGAGACCCGTTCCCCAGCCCCCAGAGGCCCCCCGGGTCCCCCTCGATCCCCCCGGGCCCTCCTCGACTCCCCCCAGCTCCCCTCGACGCCCGCTGGCCCTCACCCAGCCCCCCCCCCCAGGCTGTGTATGTACACTAAACCCAGACACCCAAACACTTGCCAACAGGATGTGACCCTCCACGCCCGCCCTCCCCTCCTAGCACAGATACACACCACAATAACAGCAACATTATAAAGTGTTGGCTGGTCAATTAAGACAAACAAGAGCAGTTGGGAGAGAGTGTGACATCATCATTGGGCACCCCCACCTCTATGTCCTGGTCATTGCACATGAGAGGAGACCGTCAAAGTGCTACAAAGGCTTGTAATTCTGGGAGCTTTTCAAAGGGAGGTCCGACTGGTATGTAGGAAAGCACTTTGCCTAGGCTAAAACAACAGTCTAGAGGGAGCTGCCATGGCAACATCTGTATCCAATTACTGTCTACATCCTCAACAGAGCTCCTTGGAAATAGGGACAAGAGTGTCTGAAGCGGGGCGAGAGAGACTTGAGGACTTGGAGGGGAGCGAGAAAGGGCTGAGGTGTTCCAGAGAAAGATCTCACAGACCACGAGTCTGGAGGCACGACAACACACACCAGTTTAAAACTAGGACTGTGTGTTTGTTTGTTTGTGAGTATGTATATACATGTATGCATCTATGTATGTATGTCTGTGTGTGCGTGTGCATGTTTGTGCGTGTGCATGTGTGTGTGTTTGTCTGCCTGTCCGGCAAGGAACACCTCACCTCTCTGTGGCAGAACACATCTCTCTCCTGCCCTGAGAACACATCTCTCTCCTGCCCTGAGTACATCTCTCCCTCTCCTGTCCTGAGAACACATCTCTCTCCTGCCCAGAGAACACATCTCTCTCTCTTCTGTCTTCTGTAGAAAAAAAGTTTGGAAAAAACAAAAGTAGGGAAAAAAGTTAGGAAAAAAAGGGGGGCGGGAAGTCAAGGGTGGGAGGTAGTCCTGGAAGAGGGGGGAGTGGATGTTGAGTTTGGCCACGGTCCACCTGTGTGCCCAGAGCACTGGTTGCATCACAGAGAGCATTTCCTGTCTGCCATGGGAGACACAAACAACCACAAGTATGACTGCCCCCCTACTGCTCCAACAGACTACACATCTGACCCTAAAACCTTACCCTAACCCGCCACACATCTAGCCCTAACCCGCCACACATCTAGCCCTAACCCGCCACACATCTAGCCCTAACCCGCCACACATCTAGCCCTAACCCGCCACACATCTAGCCCTAACCCGCCACACATCTAGCCCTAACCCGCCACACATCTAGCCCTAACCCGCCACACATCTAGCCCTAACCCGCCACACATCTAGCCCTAACCCGCCACACATCTAGCCCTAACCCGCCACACATCTAGCCCTAACCCGCCACACATCTAGCCCTAACCCGCTACACATGTAGCCCTAACCCACTACACAAATCCATCTTGATTACAGCTTTATCTCACATCACCCTGCTCTGTCACAGCTCACTGGTCCTTGAGGGTGTGAGGGAGAGAAGGAGGGGATGGGGAGAGAAGGAGTGGGGGAGAGGAAATGGGGATAGAGGGAGTGGGAGTGGGGGGAGGTTAGAGAGGGAGTGGGAGTGGGGGAGAGGTTAGAGAAGGAGTGGGAGTGGGGGAGAGGTTAGAGAGGCTTCTATTTGCCTGAAGCTCCGCCCACAGCCTCAGAGCTGTCTCTTAGCTCTGCCCACAGCTGGCTAGGGGGGGCTAGCAGGGTTAGGGTGTGGTGCTGAGGGAGGGAGGGGCTAGCAGGGTTAGGGTGTGGTGCTGAGGGAGGGAGGGGCTAGCAGGGTTAGGGTGTGGTGCTGAGGGAGGGAGGGGCTAGCAGGGTTAGGGTGTGGTGCTGAGGGAAGGGCTAGCTGGCTGCTGGCCTCCCCAGCTGCCAGTGAGGTACATGTGGCTTTGATAAGCATGAAGCTGCCCTGGCCAAGCTGGCCTGGAGGCCTGGGGTGAGGGAGAAGGGAGGTGGGGGAGGGAGAGGGGTGAGGGAGAGGGGCAAGGCAGGGAAGGGTGGTTGGGGAGGGAGAAGGGCGATGCAAGGCGAGGATGTGTGTGTGAGGGGGGGAGGGGGGGGCGGTTACAGGCTGGACGTTCATCTACTGGCTGGGACTGGCGGCATCTGTGTCTGTCTGCGGAGAAGTCTTCACAGGATAAACCTACAGACATCACTGCACAATCACAGCATTCACCCTTCTGCCCCCTGCATGGTCAGCTCCAGGTCCTCTATAATCAGAGGCAGAGCGTCTCAAATTGGGGTCAGCCAAGCGTCAGAGCAGGGGGTTGGAGGGGAGGGGTTGATAGCCAGGGCTTGCTCTGAGAAGCCAGTGCCAACCCTGTGGATCTGAACTCCCCACACCCAGACTGGTACATATAGGGTGAGCAGAAGATGGAGGGGGACTAGAGTCCAAGGACAATTCTTAAGCAGTAAGGCCAGAGGAGAGCAACTGTCGGTGGGGCTGTTGGACAGGCAAGGTGGGAGTGGGGCTAAGTTACGGAGCAAAATGATTTATGGCCGTGGCGCCAGGGGTCAGCCACCCTCTCAGCAGCCTGATCAGAGCGGAACATTCAGACACTTACACCCCTCTAAACTCAGCCTGTGGAAATCACTCGCCCTCTCACAAATCTATTTCACAGCCTGCACCCAGACAGGCCTGAGAAGGTGGGGGTGAAGGGAGATCCCAGGCTGGCTGAGGGGACGGGGACAGGACAGAAGACAATGAAGCTACGGCTTTATCTTGGATGCCCCAGGGAGAATCCTGAAGACTGAAAAGCAGGCTGACGGTACAGCCAGACTGAAAAGCAGGCTGAGAGCCCAGCCTGCCTCAAGCATTGCTTTCTCCTTCCCTGCTGCTGTTTGGTTGTCTCTGCTTGAATCACAGCTTGGATAGATGTCTGCACTGTGTCCCCGTTCTCCTCTCACTCTCTTTTGTTACTCTCTGTCTCTCTCTCTCACTCCCTCCCTGTCTCTCTGTGTCTTTCTTCCCCAAACTAAATGATCCTTTCATTTCCTCTGAGACTTTTCTAGCCCCCAAAGGGTTCTGCATCGCATGTGAACTTCACAGCTCGACCTCCAATCTACAGATCCTCTATCACAACACAACCTGGCCAGGCACTTCCTGTCTGGACCAGCCTTGCGTGAGATGCTCCTGGGCTGGATTTGGATCTGCCTTCTGACCCCCCCCCCCCCCCCCCCCAACAAACAACTTGATGCAATCCACACACACAGCCCTCGCCATCTCCATCTCCCCATACCAGTTCCCGACTTTGTCCACACACCCCTTCTTCCAAGCATCCCCCTCTTGGCCAATCCCCTTTCTCGCTCCCCCCCAGCCTGTCCTCAGAGGCTTGACTCCGGAACTGACTGAGGAAGTCCCTTAATGGTTCCCAAACTTTCGGGAACTGCTGGCGCTTTATGGGACTAAACATGTGTTTAGAGGAGACAACATCAGCAATCACCACTTGACCCCTCGACAGACCCTGGGTCGCAAGCTCATGTTCTCTTCCTCCTCGCGGGAGAAAGAATACTCCAACCAGATAATAAAATCAAGCTCAAACACATCAGCCTGAAAAGAGCAGGACGGTATCCAGATGTCTGAAGAGGCAACGCTGGATGTCAGTGGTCGATACCCTCTGGAGGGGGTTGCTCAAAATCTGTAGGAGAAAGAGAATAGGACACTTCCATAGGTAACACTTTATAATAAGTCAACACTTTTTGGCATTTACAAAGTGTTAACTAATAGTTAGTCAACATTTTTGAAACGTGAACAATACATTATTAAATAGTTAATGAGTTTATTATTAAACACTGTTAATAATTAATAAAGACTGTTAAAAATGATATATTAGATAACTTCATTACCATACTTTACAGACAGCTTGTTAATATAGTTGCAAACCAGTGTTTTATAAGCTGTCAATGGTGAATGAGCTGGTATAGAAAGCATTAACAAATGGTGAACAAACCATTTACATTACCATTACAAAGCATGAGTAAATAACTAACAACATATTTACTTATGTCTTTAATTAATGTATGCCAATTCGAATACATGATGTACACCAATACTTAGGCATGATGTACACTAATACTTAGCAGATATTTTAACAACTATTTTATAAACACGTATTAATGATATAAACACCATCATTAATGATGATGGTGTGAAAAACCTAACAATCACAAGTTGCATCATTACTAAGTGTTTATAAAACAGCTTATAAACTACTGGTTTACAACTATATTAACAAGCTATCTATAAAGTATTGTAATGAAGTTATCAAACACCTTATGAATTGTATTATGAATCAAATACATCGTTTTTAACAGTGTTTATTAATGATTAACATAGTGTTGAATAATAAGCTTATCAACTATTTAATAATGTATTGTTAATGTTTCAAAATGTTTTATAAAGGATTAATTAACTATTAGTTAACACTTTGTAAATGCCAAAAGTGTTGACTTATTATAAAGTGTTACCCTTCCATACAGTACACACACACAAACACAAACTAACAGCTATCTGTTCTTTAACTGCTGAGCCATTTACATTTAGTCATTTAGCAGATGCTCTTATCCAGAGCAATGCATGCCATGCATACACTTGTTGGGAGACAGCTGAAACCATATAGGATTTTGTCTGAGATCTGAAAGCCATCCCTCTTACAATGAGTAACACACACACACAGATGTTGTCCTATGTTGTCCTAAAAAAGATTGTTTGAGGACAGAGGAAATAAATAGTTGTCGGTGAGTCAAGATTCAACGTGTGCTTAAGCTAGAGCTAGATGGAGACGTTCCCACAGCCTGGGTGGGGGGGTGTTCATCATGCCTCTCTGACCCTGTGCCTACGTGTCTCTGGAATAATTATTTATACCCAGTGAATCATTTGTGTGAGAAAACTAACCTCCCTAACCACAGCAAGGAGTCTTTCATCAGTCCAGAAGCCATTTGTCTTCCTGCAGTGAAAAACTGTGACATGAATGTAGGCACGAACGAGTAAAGTTCTGGACGCCGTAACCGGCCAAAACGAAGAAAAAACAAGGATCAATGGGGATGAATGAATCTTGTGTGTAAAATTATCATGAGAGAGTAGTTACTCATCTTGTGTGTAATGATCATGGGAGAGTAGTTACTCATCCCAAACGATTACTCACCTCCAGCTGTGAGCTCCAACGCCCTCTCACAGAGCACTGATATCCATCACCTTCTGCTAAACTTACTGTCATCAACTGACGTCTAAACACGCAGTCCTAACTGTGCGGTAAATCGGACCATCACAAGTAAACTAAACAACATGTTGTTTTCAGTTGTCTTCCCATTCAATTTCTTAATCTGCTTCACACATGTGATGTCTAAAAAGATAAAGATAAAAGTCCAGACAATTGAGGCAACGTGTGGTACTTGTAGACACTCTGAGGCACTCCTTCTGTTAAAAGTCACCCATAGCCTTAAAACAAACCACATTACAGTACCAGAGCAATGAAGCAGTGGGGCTTAGTGAGCGTGAAAAAACTAAACAAAATTGTGTTCAGTGTGTGTTAAAGGTCAGGAGGATAATCATTCATTTGAGAGAAAAGAACCACACTGCATAAACATTTTTCCGGATGCAATTTTCAGTCCGAGGGTAGATTTCCCAGTAAAAATCAGCAGCTAGCAGGAAATCATTTAGCTTCCATAAGTGCCAAATTATATCCTGATTTTCCTGCTCTGGCTTAAATTTCAAAATTGGTATTGCTCACCCTGCAATCTTTCACCCGATGACTACAAACACTTCTTTAGACTTTTCCCTTTTCTGACGGGGTCTTTGGAACCATGTTTCAGGATTCTCAGAGAAGGAGCACAGTAGTGAAAGATTCTCAGAGAAGGAGCATAGTAGTGAAGGGAGAAGCAACTGAGAGAGAGAACAGGACCTCTTGTTTGTGTTTAGGGTTCCTGACAGCAGTTCACTTGGTGGATCATGTCCGGCTGTGTGTATAGGGGTGTGTGTGGATGTGTGTATAGGGGTGTGTGTGGATGTGTGTATAGGGGTGTGTGTGAGGGGGACTCGGAGCAGTGGCTGCCACTCGTTACATCTCCTATATCTATACCTCCCCCTCCCTCTTTTTCTCCCTCCTCCTCCATCTCCCCCTCTATCTCCCCCTCCCTCCATCCCTCCTCATGCTCAAAACCCACGACCGCATACACACACCACCTAAATAGGGTAAGGGGGTGTGGCTGTGGGCGTGTCCATGGTTATGAGACGCAGTACAGGAGACACACTGTAGAAACGCCAGTCCTTCAGCATCAAGCATCACTAGGGTTATGTCCGACATTGTGGCTCGCCCGGATCCTCATCATGCCTGTGATGATGAAATCCTAGCTGAGCTATAATTCAGACCAGACTCCAGTCTCCCTCCACAGCACAGATAATTTTTTGACCCCTAAGGAGTTGAGGAGGGAATTGTCCTCTGTTGAAGGATGTAAACCACTCTTTTCCTTTCAGAAGGACAAACTATAACTGGCGTCTCTCTCTCGCTCTCTCTCTCGCTCTCTTTCTCGCTCTCTCTCTCTCCCCTGACTTCTACTTCGATTCCCCCACCTCATTTCCCCTCTCCCCCTTACAGTGAACACAGAAACAATAACATGACTGCATGTTCAGCTGAATGAATTAGCTGCAACCGAGGTCTGCTGCCTTCACACAGTGAACATGCTTTATCAGAAACACATGTTCTGTCGCAGCCTTCTCTCCCCAAGCCTTTACATAACGCCAACTCACTCCAAGTGCCACTTCCCTTTGTAAACAGTGCTGGAAGAATAACGAAGCACTGGCAGGCTAGCCATAGCATATACTGAGAGAGGCATTTTAAAGCATTCATTATAAACACGAAAATGTGTAAGGATCTGAGCTTCCATCAACAAGGCATTAGTCTTTCAGCGTTCCTACATGTGTGCATCCTGTTACTTTATTATAAACACATTTCCTTGCTTAGCCTATTTTGGGTTATATACACAGTGATTTGAGAACTATGTAGCAATTGGCTGTCGTCTACTTTGCCTGGGGACGACTTCAGGCTTGGCGTCAGTAGACAGGAGAAGAGGAAACGAAGCAACTATAAAACATCCCATAATCACAGAATGTTTCATACACTGTGTGGGTGTGTAAAAGTCTCACTTTGTTAATATCAGGACTTTACAATGTCATCAACAGTTGAGATGTTGATTGTAAAGTCCTGTCTAGGAACATAACACAGTATTTTCAGTTTCCCTGCCCAGTGCAGACAGAGATCTGACAGGGAGGACTGAAATGGAGGCTGAGGGGGCTTGTGTGGCTGGGGGGAGGCTGGGAGTGGCTGGGGGAGACTGGAAGAGGGTGAAGGAGTTTGGGAGAGGCGGAAACTGAGGGAGTTAGGAAGGCTGGGAAAGAATGGGGGCTGAGGAGATAGGGAGGCTGGTGGGGCTAGGGGATGTTGGGGGAACGGAGTGAGTTAGGGGGGGGTCTCCTAACCCCTAGGAGTTCTCCTCCTCACCTCCCCATTGTGTTCCAGGCCGGGTGCCTGTTGGCCCTGCTGCATACGTTAGGGTCAATCTGCCTGTTGAATGAATAAACAATGGCCTGCTCTGTCCCCCTCACAGCCAGGTGAGGTGATATCGTCTTCCCAACCCGAAACCCATCTGCGCAAATAAACGCACACAGGAAATGACCTGCCAGGTCCTCCAACCTGCTGTGTGATAGGGCTGGGGCTCGGAGCAGAAACAAGCTGCACGCTCTCACATCTGGGAGACAGTGCACGGAATAAGGGGTGTCACTGACGACTCCCGCAGTCCTGTGTGTGTGTGTGTGTGTGTGTGTGTGTGTGTGTGTGTGTGTGTGTGTGTGTGTGTGTGTGTGTGTGTGTGTGTGTGTGTGTGTGTGTGTGCGTGGAGAGGTGTGTGGAGAGGCTGGGAAGAGCTACATCCACTGATGGGCATCCTGAGATACAGTCTGTTCTACAGGCCCATCATGACACGTCATTTTCAGCTGCAGATGCCTGATAAAAATCCTGATAATAATACTAATGACAAGTTCAATTAGCAGACATTTTAATCCTAAGCGAAGGACAGGGGTGGATTTGAACCTGTGACCTCCGATCTTCAGTCAAATTGCTCTACCAAAGCTTGGTTTACTGTGTGCAAATAAACAATAACAGCAACTGAATAAACGTAAAAAAGTCAGAAACATGTCTCCAATAATGATGTTTCATGCAGCCCCTCTATTTCCATTGGCCTGATCAATGACAGATGTAGGAAACTAAGCAATAATATCATAGAACACCTATCAGACAAACATGACAGAGTCTAACCCTAACCCAAGAGTCAGCATAACACCCATCAGACAAACATAGCAGAGTTGGCCCGACCAGTAAAAAGTCACCATGGGTTTGGGTTATGTTAACCCTTCTGATCATGTGACCCTTCTGATCATGTGATCCTCTGGATTGTTTCCGTGCGTGCCGGGGCCTCCATGAATCATTCCATGTGTTGAAGCCATTTAGACTCTTCCTCCCGGCGGCGCTGTGAAAACATGAAGACCTGAGAGATACAATAAATCTACACTGCTGCCAAGGCGTGCTGAATGCATTGATGGCCATCTGAAGAGCTTGGACCCCGGAGATGGCAAGCAGGACATGGCGAGCAGGAGACGGCGAGCAGGACACGGCGAGCAGGACACGGCGAGCAGGAAACGGCGAGCAGGAGACGGCGAGCAGGACACGGCGAGCAGGAGATGGCGAGCAGGAGATAAGAAAGCCAGTGCCGTAACCCCCACCACCATGCAGCCAAAACAATAGTGGCTTTCATCCCAGCATCATGGAAGATGCACAGGAGCGGAAAGCACGACAGGAATCTCCCGATGACCACCTGGATCACACCTTCTCATTTCAAGTGGAGCCCCAGGCAACTGGGAGAAGAAAGGGACAGTGTTGGGGAACGAGGCAGGGGGGAGCTAGGAGGGTGGGGGTAGGTTTTGGGGATGGCTGGAGGTGGAGAGGTCTGGGATGGCTGGTGTAGGGGGCAAAGGATTAGGCTCACATCAATGTTGATAAAAATCCCTTTCTTGTGAACAGGGGTCCTGTGGGTCTGAATGTGACCACTATCTGCAACAACAACCCACCTTTATGTGAGACCAGGTAATTACACAGATCAGACAGCCCTGGCTGTATACATTACTGCTGGCTCTGCTGGGCCCCAGCCTCGGGGCCCCAGCCTCGGGGCCACAGCCTCGGGGCCACAGCCACGTGGAGAGAGAGGGAGGCCAGTCAGCCCTGGGAGGAGGAAGCCCAGCTGCCGTCGGGCATCGCTACCTGACAGGACCACAATGACCCACACACACCTTTACACCTCACGACTCACACACACTGATCGCTTTTGTACCCCCCCCCCCCCCCCCATCACCCCTCATCTAGTCATTTGAGCCAAACACACTCTTTGATCAGTGGTTGACTGCCCCTGGATAGAGGGACTAGAGAATCCATGATGGTCATGCCTGTTGGCTAATATTTATCCCTGGTATGTGTAAAGGACAACCACTGACTTATAGGGTGGATGAATGGGCCATTGTGCCATGACCTCAGCCCCCATTAACCAGGGGAACTCTTAGACAAATCCTAAAGAACAATATAGCCGTTGCTCAGGTGTTTGAATTCCTCAATGGATTTAAAAAAACATTCTCAGATCAACATATTGTGCTGTTTATGACTCCCTACCCATTAATCACATCCTTCACACAACAGTATACTTTGAAATGTCATGAAAACATGGTCAGTGTAGCTTGACCTGGTGTATCCCAGTAGTGCCCCTGCAGGCTTTGAGAATGGCTTTCCTCCTCAAGGCCCGTATAAAGAAGAAAGCTTCCCTGGTGTGTTCAACATTGTGCACAGTGCTGTGTTCAACAGATGATACAATAAGGCTGCCCCTGTAGCTCAGAGCCAATCAATCAAGAGCAATGGGACTTTAGACAATGAGATCAGACTTGATCTGTAATCTCAACTGGTCTGTCCCGGGTCCTCTCCAGCAGCGTCGCCTGGCCTGGTCGCCACAGCAGCTGCCCTGACAGGAAGTGGGCCGTAAAAGTGAGAGGCAAGAGCCACTGTTTGGATCGTCCTGGGCAAACGTGTGTCTGGAGGCAAGACAGCCAGAGCGATCCTGTGTGATAGCAAGCCTGTGGCGCCATGCTGGTCTGGCCTCTGAGACACCCAGACTGATAAGAACCATAAAGGCAGAAACCCTGGATGATCTGGTGCAGCGCTTCATTTGTAGGGGGCAGGGGGAGCAGGGGGCCTGGGGGGGCCTGAGGGCATGGGCGGGCTGCCTCTTAAGACAGGTAGTAAATGTTTACGGCCTACTTTGGGAACACAGACGTGATGACTGCTCGTCTCAGGGCCTCTGTCCATGGTCTGACTGTTGCCTGGAAACTAACCCTGCTAACACCACTGACATCTCTGTGGAGGATGTTAGCAATGCGTGGATAAGGCTTGCGCCGCATTATTTACGGAGCACATGCATTTCTTCACACGTTAGCATGTTGCTTGTCTGGGCCAGGCTTGTCTGGAGACGTGTCACATGTTTAGATGGCTCACATGCCTTGGTGGAATATCATGTTCAACTACAACAGATAAAGGTTAGACTGCAACTTTTAACACCGAAATTTAAGCATTGTTTTCTTTGATAACTTAATCTTCAGACCCCATTGTTGGTGTGAGGATTGAATACATGATTTAAGACAATAAACAGTTGGATGCTTAACGTTGGTAAAAATTTAATTGGTGTTGATTCTCAACACTTTGGCCCAAAAAAGAACAATTCTCACTTGATGCAACACAGTGATATGTTATTAGTGGATTTTATAATATTGTAAGGCTGGGTGTCAAACCTGCCCCCACCTCTCATATGCTAAAGTATGGAGTTTCTGGACAGTCTCAACTTGATGGCTCTCACACCCCATTCAAGATGTGGTCTGATTGGTTGTTCTTGTGTATAAAGGGAATTGTAATGCATTGTTCTTTGGATTCTTCGTCTCCTGAGACCTTCTCCTCAGTTCTCCCTTGTCCTACTGTCCTACTCCTTGCTCACCTCTTGTTTTCTCTCTGATTTACAATGATCATGGTAGAGTAGGTAAGATTGAAAGCTTTCATATTGTAACATGTTTGCCTTGTAATTGATTTCATTAATTTGCAAAGTTATTAAATGCGTATTTCATTTAACCGTACTTTGACCATTCTTGCTCTGATTTAACCCATAGATTCAAATACCTGGAATTATATTGGTATTATTTGGTTCATGCTAATACACTGTTCAGTTTCCCATCTTCCTTTAACCCATAGGGGAATTAGTTTTGGTTGTTTGGACAATATTTACCCCCCTACAGTTTAACATTTTCACACAACAAACACTTATCATGCAATCAACTGAAGCAAACTGCAAACACTCCCCACCGCTTCAACACAAGTAGGTCACTCATCCAAGTTCAGATGTAAAACAGAGATATGAGATTATTTGTAGCAGGCAGCTCTGTAAACAGACATCCTGTGATCTCTGATGGTGAGGATTTAGACTGTGAAACACAGAGTCTACATTTGGCCTCGGGCAACATTATTGCAAATGTGTGCATTAACACAAATACACACAAACGTACACACAACATACACATTAACTCTCTTGCAAAAAGAGCTATCAAATAATTAGCATTTTGACTTGTTAATCTCCCTCTCTTCCACAGCGTCTGTGCAGCAATCAGATCAAACATCAGGACTGCAGTTTACAGCTCTCAGAGGTAGTTCTTTTATGATTTGTCCTCAACAGATTGGGTTAGGTACAAATTAGGCCAGAGAGAGAAAGAGGGAGCTAGAAAGAGAGAGAGCAAGAGACAGAACAAGAGAGAGAGTTTAACAGAGTGAGGGAAGAGGGATGTCTTTTTTTGTTGTTGCCGTTAACACCATCAGTGTCACATTGCCTTGCAGATAAACAGATGTCGCTGTCGTTTTTTGTCACAGTGGCTCTGGGGCCAGCTTTTGTCCCCTCGGTCATTGTGGGCTTTCAAACTGCAACACAGAACTGCACTCTGGTTTCATACAGAGCAAACGACACAATTACCAAGATGTATTTTTAGCAAAAACGAGTCCCCAATCTTTCTGTCGCTAATGATGCATGTACAGTCGTCACCAGAGCAGTTTTGCCAGAAGGCTCAGTAAAACAGGAAGAGACCAGGGAGGGTTTCTGTGTGGTGTTAATCCTATACTGTCCCATGCAGGCGAAAGGGCAGGAGAGTACTGGACAGAAATAGGTCATCCTGCTGTGTGCAGACAGCTACAGTTCTGGATATTAATTCAATAAAGCAAACTGTATTGATAACAAAACTGAACCAAAATAATCAAGATCAAGGAATGTTGACAGCAGATCAAAAGATTGCTTGTCTGTCGCTTTGGATAAAAGAGCATGCTAAAATAATTTCACAAAAAGAAACCAGCAACAAGTCCAACCACACTGCCCAGTGGCATCGAGTCAGCTCCTGAATCAGTCCTCATGATTCTGCTGAGGGTCTAAAGGAGCCCTGGTTCCCCCAGGTGCTCCCAGGCCCGGAGGGGCCAAACTGCCTACTCGTCTGACGGGCCTCATCAGCATGTTTGCAGTCCATACAGCTGCCTCCTCTTACGAACAGACACCCCCCCAGATCTGACACATAGAGGAGCCATTATCACTAATTTACTAGAGTACTTGAGCTGTTATGTCCCTCAGCAGCTGGGTCCTGGTAAAAGGGAGGTGAGGGGAGGGAAGGGGAGGGGACACAGCCTGATCCGCCAGGGCCACAGGAGCAACAGCATGTCAGTGTTTACACATCAGGCCCCTAGATGCAGAGGAGAATGTTTCCTGGAGGACTTAACCAGACCTAGTCATGTGAGAGCTTCCTGCCCAACTCCCCCATCAACCCCTGAGCTGTTCTCCTCAGGCCAGCCATCCTACCCCTCCAGCCATGATGGGTAGGATCCTCACATGAAGCCTGAGCCAAGCTCACTGAGTCAACTGCCGAGCTGATCCAACTACACATTTGGAGGATGTGGATCTTAGTGAGGTCCTCATTGATATCATTACAATTAACAACAGCCTGGAGAGAGAGCTGGGAGACGTGGAGGAGACAGAGTCAAGGTTCTGCAGGGAGTATAATGTTGTTCAAAGTCTTCCAATACCAACGAGACAATTGACAAGTGTCAATTGAGTGGGCTGGTGAAAACATGATCACCCAATCCAGCAACGGTTGCCATGTTGATGGTGGGCATGCACGCTGCTCCAACACACTCTGCAAGTCACTCTGACCTGTCAAGTCACTAAATTACACCTGTACACCTACCCAGGCACCAGGACACACACAATAATCCAGACAGCGAGATTAGAATCTGGTACGTAATTTAGCAGTGAAGAGAGAGAGCAGGAGAGAAATGAATGTGTGCAGCTCGGTGATGAGGGAGAGAGGAGAAAGCAGTTGTCCTTTTGTCCGGCGTGAGCGCTATCATGGCAAGCTAGCTCCCTCCGGCCAGAGCGCTATCATGGCAAGCTAGCTCCCTCCGGCCAGCCCTCCAGCTGCAGATAATGATCAAACACTCGGCGGGCCCTGTAACAGGATGTGGAGAGTTCACAAAGGACAGCACGCCGCTTCCTCCTTGCTTCCAATTTCCTAAAATTACATTCTCATATCAAAGCAGTGGAGATATAGAGCAGATAGGGGGTCTTGACCATGCTTGATGTGAGGAAATCACTCTCTTGAATAATAAACTCCCCCAACCGCCCGCAGGAGAGGGGAAAAAAAGAGAAAGTCTGGTGATTCAAGCTGGTCTATAAAACTCTCTGCTCCCTGCGCTAAGCTGAGGCTTCAGGGAAATTGAATAAGATTACCAGCTCTGCTCAGGATGGGTCAAGCTTGGGCCATTTTGAAGAGGTTTGATTCAATCTTTAAATTCCTGATGGAAACCAGTTATATGATATTTACCCACAAAAGGCTTGGAGTAGGCTGTTTTCAATAATAAGGAGTCCTGATTATAACAGAATGGCTCGACATTAGTCCACCCTCAGTAGTTCTTTCAGCGCTGTGAAGTCACATCCACCTTGGCCTCTGTTGTTCTTGGATGTAGCTTCTTGAGGAATAAATCCGGCTGTAATACAGCCTTAAAAGTCCTATTTTATGGTATACATAAAGTAAGTCCAACCACAAACTAGTATTTAGAACCACTTATGTTGAAACAAGACCCATTAAACCACTCTGAGGAGAGGGAACTCCAGAAGCCTAGTGTGGAGTTGATCAGAAACCATGCGGTCTCCTCATGGCAGCTACAGGCCTGGTTCTAACAAAATGTTCAACATCATTGCCTGGTTTTCAAACTGACTCAGACGGGGCGTCGACGCTCGCGTAGGGTATTGTGGGAAGGCGAGCAGGGCGTCGAAAGATGGATTTTCTCAACTTTATGTAAATGAGGAGCGTTAAAACGCTAGCGTTGGCCAATCGGGTTGGTTTTTTGTTTCTTCTAACGTAGCAACTGTTGATCATGGTAAACATTTCTAGGTTTGACAATTTCAAGAAGGAAGAGCAACTCATCGTATGTTTGTCTACACACTCAGTCTTGTTTTATACTCCTCTGTATGATTAAAGAGACGTTAACAAAAAATGTATACCTGGCGCAGGGTTGCCGAGGTTGTCGGTGTCCCTGGTGTGTTAAATTCAGTCTCGTCACTTTAGCTAGCTACAGTACGTAACCTAGCTCTAACTTTCTTCTGTGCTAGCTGCATACTGTACTAGTCTAGCTACAGTAGTCTAGTTTACCCGGCACACGATTGACATTCAACGTTGAAATGCTGCTTGGCAGTCACTCGCTAGCAATACAGTATATGTGTAGTGGCCAAAACCTAGCGAATGTTACTGAAGTGCTGTACAGTACTGTACCCATAGCCTACTTGACAAGATCATGCCACATCTAGTCAGCGTATCGGATTCCTTGCATCATGCAGTGTAAAAGCTGTATTTTGATTGAGACAGGAGCACCTATATTTATATCAATAATGATCGATATTGTAAGTACATGAACCCAAGTCTGCACACTTGTCCATGACACCGTTTTACACAAACTACAACAGTGACCTTAGAGAACTACAACTCTGTATTAACTTTTCTAACACACCCCCGAGCGTGGAGCACTGTGGGAAAGCAAGCGGTGCAGAGCGTTAAAAAACACTGTAGTGGACACGCACCGTTAGACGTTTCAGGAACATTGGGGCAAAGCTACTTTAGGTTGAGGTCAGTAGCCAACGATTAATTTCCATTGCATTTGTAGTGACTTATGTGATTGTGGATTTTATATCCATCATTATAGACATAATACATATGAACACGTCCAGTGCACAGTTTCCATCATGTCATCTGTTCATTTAATCTCTAATGTAACGAACAAAGCAGTAATGCCGAAGCATCAACAAACCCCTTTGCTCCTATGAAAGCATCGGGCTTTAACACAGACAAACAAACATGCAATACAAATCCAATCCCTGAGCCTTCCCCCTCTACCCCTGTCTGCTTAAATCACTTAAGATACATGATACAATGATCATGGCTTAATGGCTTCATTGCAGTGATGACCCTGTGGTGCCAGGGATGCCCAGTGATGATATCCTACAGAGTGATAGTGCAGCCAGTCCCAGTCCAGCTACGAACAGTAGGAGCCTGGGTCCAGATGTGCTGGACTGATCCCCACAGCCGAAGGGGGAGTGCAAGGATTTAACCTTGGGATGAGGCAGGCCATAGCAGAGGGTGGGGGTTGGGGCTGGGGCTGGAGGCGGGAGACAGACAGAATAGGGGTTTGTACACATTCCATCATCTCTGCTGTCCTCCCGCAGCCGGGGGAATGCTTCTGTAAGGGCTACACAGGCCCTGACGTGTGAACAGGAAGTAAGCATGTCAAAACCTTGATTATTAAACATCCGAGCATCCTGGATCATCCGGAACAGTGCTGTCTGCCAGGCCGGGAGGGCAGGGGGAGGACTCTGGCTGCAACCACTGGGAGCTGGAGATCCTTCTGGATCCTTGTTTTGGGTGACTTTGGGTTCTGTCATCTTAGATTGTTCAATCAAACCATGTCACAGTCTCAATCAGTGAACATTAGCCACTCAAAGTAGGGTTTTTTTCCCAGCACCAATAACTGGCGTGTGTTGGTCACGTGATGCAGTCCATGACTGCTGTCAGATGGCCATTGCAAGGCCAGCAAAAGGGAGAAATCATAATGGACAAATGCAGAAAACAGATCAGAAAGAATGGATCAAAGTGATGTCATGTTGAGGAGAGGGTCCCTGCTGGGCATGATTACATCAAATGTAGACTCAGTAGAAAGAAACATTTTCTGTTTCCCCCTTTCATTTGCTAAGGATTGTGTGATAATATGATTTGGGGTTGGTCTGCAGTTCTGACCAGCAGTATCCAACTTTCCTGCTCTCAGGCACTTGGTTTGTGAGTGATAGTTACCAGCCTGTCAGGCTGAATGAAAACGATGCTCACATTTCTTTTGTGGTGTCAAATTTCAGCCTGATACCAATGGGAGGGAAATGAAGAGACATTTAGCCAAGTACATTTCCCTAGCATCTCAAGATTCTGAGCCTTGCAGTATGGGGGGCACTTTTCTGTCAATCATTGTTCCAATGGATTCAACAGACAATCACCATTCAACACCACCGTTGAATGAAATATAGAAAGTCAAACCAATGTTTACAAACAGATAATCTCATCACACAGTTCACAGGGTGTTCGGAACAGGCTGGCGTGAACACAGGAGCACCTGGGTGCCTCTCAATCTGGTGTCCTAACAAGCTTTAATTGATGTGAATGAGAACCAACAGCCGAGCATGAGAACAGCATCTGATAGCAACGGGAAACCAACTGGCATTATGGGAAAAGCAGGACTGCTGATCCGCTGGGCTCGTCTCAACGAGAGCCTTGTGCCTGTATCATTGTGCTCCCACTTAAACTATTAGGATGACTCTCTGGGAAAGGGCTGTCAAGGCCAGTTACCATGACTCTCTCCAAGAAAAACATCCTGAGAGGTCAAATATGAGGCCAGGAGGGGGATAGGTGTCTGTAGTAGCTGGGCCAGTGCAGAGACACCGGGCTCCCCTGGGGAGAATTAAGAGTGTGTTAGACACTGAGCTGTTACTGTCTAGCTTAGAGAAAGTCTCAGCACAGTGACCAGGCCCTGATGGAGTTTACACCCCTATCATGGCTTTATATTGATATTGAAAATATATAGAGCTTTGCCATCCCAATACTTGTGTTTAAGGCTGAGCCTCAGTCACTACAGGTCAGAAAACGTACTCAAGCACTCGCCTTAAGTACCAGTCCACAAAGACTTTGCCTTCAAAGGGGTCCTACATGTCAATTAAGCCCTGCATCCAGCCTCACTGCAGCTGAGCCGCCTTTTGTATGGACAAGGACCAGAGACTCTGAACAGGAAGCAGACTGAAAAGCCATAACGATGCCTCAGATGGACGGAAGGTAAGAGGGGCAGGAAAGAAAAAGAGTAATGATTCTAGCATCCTCTCTGAGAAGAACCTTCAGTCTCCCCTCAGAGCAAGGCCTTGGTCTTAACCCCTTATCACCCAGAGGACTGGTGATAGGCAAGGGTACACACACACACACACACACACACACACAGCCTCACCGCTGTTCAGGAGTTCAACAGCAGACAGCTATATGCCATGCCAACTGAAATAACTGCTTTATTGGGTGTGCTCAAGCCTTCGGCGAGCACAATCATTGTTCTCTCACATATATATTATTTATTATTATTTTTGCACCCCTAAAGATTCCTCATGATTTGGACTACATAGACAACTTCGGTGACAAAAGGTTTATCTTGGTCTAGATTGCGTTGCTTCTGTTGGGATTTTTGTTCCGTTGCATGGCTTTCAAAGTTTTTATGGCAAAAAGTGCCTTGTGCGCACAAAGGGAACTCAGTCCTCGCCTAACATTTACATTTAGCAGACGCTCTTATCCAGAGCGACTTATAGTAAGTACAGGGACATTCCCCCCTACGCAAGTAGGGTGAAGTGCCTTTCCCAAGGACACAACGTCATTTGGCACGGCGGGGAATTGGTCCACTCTCACCGCTCAGCCATCTGATTCCCCTGTGCCTAACGTCACAACGACGCATGCATAGATGTGCTAGTAAGACTGTCGCACAGCAGGTATCGTATTGTGCTATGGTGTACTAGCAGCATCATACATTTAAGTAATTCAAGACGTGCATGCACAGTAAGTAATGTCATATTAAATAACGTATTTAAACTCAAGTTCATGTGGTGCTTCGCTGTCTTCAATGCCACCTTAACCCTAACCCCAAACTCAAAAGAAATGTTTTTCATTTCCGGCGCATACAAATAATCCCCTCAACAGCAGCTAGGCTAGCTTGCTTGTAGCACAATTTACCGGGGTCAGCTTCTCCACGCAGGGCTCTAGACTGAGACCAAATGGTCGCATTTGGCATTTTTACTGACAATGATCGCTTCTAGCAAACTTTTTCATTTTTGTATCAAATATACAGATATGTCAGTTGTGAAAATCACAGTTAATAAACGGACCCACCTGCAACAGACGCAAGCAAGCACACCCTACAACTTCCCCAGAAATTGTACCCTCTCTAGTTTACCCTTCAGATGGCATTACTTTAATAGCTGCACTTCACTTAAAGTTCAAAACTTCCAACACAGACTAAAGCTTCATGAATCATCTGAAGCCCATCAAGAGTGTGAAACTCAACAGTGAAATAAGGCTTCAAACTATAAAGAGGGAGGAATTTTGGCTTTGTGGCGGAATGAATGTGCGTGTCAGGAGCACGTCATGTGTCATGAGACATTTGTCATGAGTCATGTGTCATGAGTCATGAGTCATGTGTCATGAGTCATGTGTCATGAGTCATTTGTCATCAGTCATGTGTCATGTGTCATGAGTCATGAGTCATGTGTCATGAGTCATGTGTCATGAGTCATGTGTCATGTGTCATGAGTCATGTGTCATGAGTCATGTGTCATGAGTCATGAGTCATGTGTCATGAGTCATGTGTCATGTGTCATGTGTCATGAGTCATGTGTCATGTGTCATGAGTCATGTGTCATGAGTCATGTGTCATGAGTCATGTGTCATGAGTCATGTGTCATGTGTCATGAGTCATGAGTCATGTGTCATGAGTCATGAGTCATGAGTCATGTGTCATGAGTCATGTGTCATGAGTCATTTGTCATCAGTCATGTGTCATGTGTCATGAGTCATGAGTCATGTGTCATGAGTCATGTGTCATGTGTCATGAGTCATTTGTCATCAGTCATGTGTCATGTGTCATGTGTCATGTGTCATGAGTCATGAGTCATGTGTCATGAGTCATGAGTCATGTGTCATGAGTCATGTGTCATGAGTCATGTGTCATGAGTCATGTGTCATGAGTCATGTGTCAGGCATATAAGGCATGTCTGGCATGTCAGGCAGGTCTCTATCTGACACCTGGACGACTGGCTGGTCACCCTGTCAGCTGACATTCAGCTGGTCCATTATTGTCATTATCTGAACCAGCAAGCCAATCACCCTTCTATCTCCCTGCATCCAATACCTTGGCTGGGGAAGATCAAACAGGTACACAAACAGAACAGGGCTTTTAAGAGGTTCCAGAGTACCATTGGAAGTAATGTACCAGGAAATAGGAGGAGCATATAAACCATTGCATTAGTAAATGTGATGGGCTTCATAGATTGGAAGGGGTGTCACCTAATGGGAGGGGCTTAGTCCTCTGGATGGGGCTTCATGCTAAGGGGGATGAGCTCTGTCCATGAGGAGGAGAAAGAGCAATTGGTCTATTGTGTTGCCATTAAGAAATCACCATGGTTTCATTCGGAGACCTGTTACCACACTTGCTTTCGATGTGCGACCAGATCTGAGATAGAAGGCAGTCAGTAAGAAAATAAAGACGTTCTCAAACACAAAATATTCAAAAGCAAACATGAAAAACATACATACAACAAAGACAATAAACTTTTACAAAACGTCACGTTTTGGAGGAACCACCATTGGAAAACCCAGGAACAAAACATGTAACTGTAACCGTAACCCAAACTATTGGAAAACCCAGGAACAAAACATGTAACTGTAACCGTAACCCAAACTATCTGTTGCTCCTGGTCACATGCTCTGTGCAGGGGTCTCTCCAGGGTTAATCAAACCAATGTGAAAGTGGTGCTGTCTCGTTCCTTAATCATATGGATGTTATGTTGCAGGCCAGACAGCCCCCCCAAGGGCCGAGTCAAATATCTACTGAGCACGCCCAGAAACACAAATGCGAGCAGACACATAATCAATAGGAATAGCATGTGGCTCTGATCAAGAGACAGTAATCTGATCATGTCAACTTACTTAGGCAAACGTGGTGACCCTTCTGATTACCAAAGTCAGCCTCCAAAAACTAGGGAGGATAGAAAAGAACTGGGTTTGGTGTAGACCTATACACATGCTAAATGTGATTAGTATGGGAGCTCTAATTACAACGCTTGTCCACTGTTGAGCTGCAGATGTGCAGATAGACTTGGCTCCGCCACAGCCTTTTACACTTGGAGATGGACATGGAGAGGGAGGAGAGAACGACACTGGGCTAGGACAGGCTGGGCTGGGTTGAGCTGGGCTGGGCTAGGACAGGCTGGGCTGGGCTGGGTTGAGCTGTGATGCAGAAGGAATAGCAAATAGGAGCAGAACTCTAGTGCATCCTTTACGAAGACAAGCAGCTGTTTAAACAGCTCTGCAATAACAAAATTGGCTCAATTTATAGAAAGCGGACTTCAAAAGGCAAGAATGAGCAGACAGTATTTACATAACTCGCAGGATGAGGTTTCTCCACTCAAAGGCCAGGAAACACATTAATGAGGAGCAATAAAAGAAAGCCTTTTCCACATCCGCTGGTTTTGTCTAATGGTCTGCTGATAGTGGGCTGACAGCTCCCAAACACCTGTGTGTGTGTGTGTGTGTGTGTGTGTGTGTGTGTGTGTGTGTGTGTGTGCGTGCGTGTGTGTGTGTGTGTGTGCTGTCTTCTGGTAAGTGACACGCCTTTATGAATTGGTGCCAACAACAAAACAGAATTAGGTTTGCACTTAATAAAGTAAATTATGTTTTAACATTAATAAAGCATTATACATACATCTACTGTGTGTGTATCATTACACAAAAATGTAAATGTATACTTTTATCACAGTCACATTGAGTAGCCTACTGGTTAACTAACCAGTTACCCTGGTTAACTAAGTTGTATTAATAGTTGTATTAATATAACATTTGTAAGTGGAATGTAATCTCCAATCCATTATTTTACGTTTTTGATTTAGTGTAGGCTACCTGATAGATTAACGGCTCACCGGCGGACTTTAGGATTGTTAAGTACTAAACTATGCGACGCACCAAAAGGTGCACCAGAATATTTTTAGACTTCTACACATGTCATATATTGTTTGAAAGTTTACGATTATTATCATGTAAACCATTTCAAGATCGAGTCACAACAGCAGGTACTAACACCACAGCTCACCTAACAAGGCTCAGAATTGTTCAGCTGTCCGACTGTTCAGGCGACCAGTGTAGAAGCCATTCATGTAATTTACGTTCCAATTTCAGTTAATATCCCCAAAAATCTTCCAACCAGCGAGGGCGATAACACCTGCATGAGAGGGGCCTAAGGAGAGGTCTGCAGTTGGACCCTATTGAGATAGTTAACTACCATTAGCTTCACTTTTCGCCACTAAAACATACATTTCCCTAACCCAATAATAAATACATAGGCTACATAAATACATGTAGGCACATTTTTTATAACAGTATTCACAAAAAAAACTACACACCATTTTTGGAGTAGGTTTATCAAGCACAGAGCAACAACTAAGCAGATTTATCTACCTTCCTGTAATTGGAAATCCTCCTGGTTTACTTTCTGCTTGCTGCATTTTGGTGAAGCGAACAGAGCCTCCATGGCTAATTGTGACAACTCTCTCACCTCTCTCTTGCTGGGTTAATATACAGCACCCCACTGAGGTCAGCACAAGTACTTCAGGAAATTGTTGTGGTTCACCGATAGATTTAAGAGACATCAATTGTTTAATTTTTGTACAAAACTTTAACAAAGTTAATGTGATTCAAAATTGATTTACACTATTTTCAGAGGTCGTATAGAATGATAATTTATTATCCTTAATGACTGCGTCATTATGAAAAACATTTTATTTTTATTTTGGGCCTCACAGTTTCCATTCTGTGGTGGTTCTTAACCTCTGGACTGTTAAACTAGCTCTATTTCTCTTGGTCTGTTAGTCTCCTGTGAGTATTGAAACGTGTGGTCTTAAACACTCCTAGCGTTGTATTGGACTTGAAACTTAATGGAACATGAATTATCCTTGTATTCTATGGCAAAGCTCAAACAAACAAAATATCTATTCAATGGTTATAGTCCTTGGTATTTTATACCCAAAATATTTCATACTGAAGGAGGTAAAAACAAATGTACTTACATTACATGCATAGTTATTAATCATTCCTAATGGTTACAAAGTCACTTTGGAGTGTAACATGCAGGACTGAAGTGAATATCAACGCCGAACCCTCTCCATGCTTCCCTTGTTGACAGGTGGATCTTGTGGCACGTCTTTGAAAGGGAGTCTGATTCACAGACTCAGAGAGTGCCTCTAGGAGACTAGCCAGCGTTCCATTGTTGTGATGTCACATGCCTCGGTCAATACACTCATTCAATCATGTCACTGTTGCTCGGCAATATGGAAACAAAAATGTAGTTCTTCATGGATATGTTGTGTCTTTTTGTTTACCCATACACTGAAAAACATGAAAATGTAAAGGATCTTAACCTTGTGTCATGTTCAGTCTGTGTCAACCACATAAGATGTTACTCTGTCTACTGGGACAGACAGTCTTCAGTCAACTAAATGCACCAGATAAAATCTCACCAAATATTCTAGACATGCAGCTGAGACAAAGAGAAGGGTTTCAGACTTTTAAAGGAGGGTTGTGATGTTGAGACAGTTTCAGGCATAAAATCAGGTGCTTGTCAGGCTCCAGACCCCTTGGACTGCTAGCCTGCCTCAGACACGTGTCCCTGCCTCTTCACCTGGGCACGCCTCAGACAATTGACGAGATAATCTGAAGCTGGGCGTTAGTGAAAGATAATGGCAGGATCCCCAGTTCATCTCCTCCACATTCCAGAAGGACATGTTTCCCCCTCATTAAAGAAGGTAGCAACAACTCCTGGACTGCTTGATTAAAGCTACTGCCTGCACGGAGGCTTTCAATGGCGAGACAGCATTATGGGCCGGCTGCCATCTTATTTTTCCTCTCCCGAAGGCTCCTCTGCTGGGGTTATGCTCCAGAACACAGCGATACATGATACACATGCACAATTACAGTGCAAGTTATGAGGGGGATATGGTTTAATGCGCTAGGTAAACTTTGATACACTGTACCTACTATCATCCTTGTTTGAACATTAAAAGTATTATCATTAGATTGATTGGTTTGAACATCTTAAAAGCTTTCCACTTCAAAGGCCTGGAATGATTCCAAACCCGAGGTCATAGAACCATTGCAGGGTCTTAGGTAGGGGCGTGTGTCTGTGAGCGTCCTTAAATGTGCAGGGTGAGGGGGACTCAGAAGTCGGTTCCATTGGGAGTGTACAATATTGTAAACAGGCTAGCGTGGAACCCAAACCCATCCCCTTCCTCCCAAGATGACCCCTGACCCCTCCCTCCCGGAAGCGCTCTCTGAGACAGAACAAGTAGAGTCAGGCCCCTAGCCCGGCACTCAGCCAGCACTATCAGTTAGGAGGAGATAACACTGCTTTCACGACGCTTTCTCCCTCCAATGTGTGTTCTGGCTGTTTACTGGGGCCAGGATCAAAGCCTGATGCATGAACGGCCTGTGAATGGCCTGTGTTTAGTCATTGACAAATTAACCTGCACTCATCTGGAAGGAGATCTCCAGTGGCCCCTGCCTCTCTCTCCTACAGCTTCCACTGTGCCCAAATAGCCCGAGGTGTTTTACACAGTAATTACTCCTGGCTAATGGCAGCCTGCTCCACACCCGGCAGTAAACTCCAGGAGGGTCATAAAGTGGCTGGGACCAGCAGAGGTGCGAGCATTGTGGCGTGAGCCAGCAGCCTTGTGGACAGCCCACCCACAGACTCTTCCCTCGTCAAGCACCAGAAACCAGTGAAGAAACTGTCTCTCTCCCTCAGCTCACTCATCTCTCACTCCTCTGTTCAGGGTAAGGCTTAACCCTGACCCTGTCTGTGACACGGACAAAACTCAATAAGGAAAGTCTGACTGTCCCCGACCACAGTGGGTGTTTGTGCTTGCAAGTACATGTATATAACACTACTATAAAAAGGTCCATGGCCCTCAGAGAGTAAATATTAGGTTTCGTACTTTAAACAGAATCTTTGTACATTGTAGTATTTGAAATATTTGTACGTCTTTAGATAAAAATGTCTGCTTAATGAGTACATGTAAAAGTAATGTAATGTAATCTAATAGTTGAAACTTTTGTGACACTCAAGGGATCAAAATGGAAGTAAACTAACTTTACACTCAGCAGTGACTCAGCAGACATACAGTATGTGGATGCTACCTAACTTAAGTCTCAAATATATGATCTTCTGCAAGATTCTCAGCCAAAATAAACTGCCAATTTGGGGGGCCAATTGTTCAGGGACCAATCCTCCTATTATGCTATACTGCCTCCAGAGTGACGGCATCGACCACCACAAACATCTCTTTATAAAGACCATAGATTCTAAATTCATCACACTGCTGACAAACAATCATTTAACTGGGACACTCAGGCTTCCATTCACCCAAATCCTAACTTTAAGGTTAGGGTTTAGGGTCATGAGGCCCAAACATCTCAGATAACAAGTTGAAGAACTGGTTTGATAAGAAATCTTGTTTGATACAGTAAGTCTTATATAATCTGCTACCATGAAGCAGTATGGCTCCTGAGAACCAAGGCTAGACAGGCAGGAGTCAGTCCTGATCTGAAAGCAATGCTTGGTTGACCCTGGCAGCCCCAGGCTCCTCTCTCGACCCAGATCCTTCTCCCTCTCCGCACCTGTCACTCCATCACCAAGGGAATGTCACCTGTCGGCCTGCCTGTCTTTCACTGTCACCTCAGACCTGAGCTGCCCACAGCAGAGTTAAGGCAGGTGCCACACATCTATGGACACCTTTGACATAGCACAGTGGAATGGGCAGGGGTTCGGATGGGAAGTGTGGGGCAGCAGGCCCTTCTACAGCGCCATCTAGGTTCTACTAGGTGCTTGTAATGTAAAACATTCATTTAGATTTGCTTTTATCCAAATCAACGTAACAGGACGGGGGAGACTTGAACCTGCTACTTCCACCGCTGAGCCATACCCCCCCCACACACACTTCTATTTATGTAGTATGCTAGCCAGGCACTGTGTTGACACAAGGAGAGTGTGAGAGAGGACAGATATATATATATCCTACACTGTGTTTCAAGTAGCAGTTTTGTCAGGTCTATGGCCGCCATAAACAAGTAGCTAGACCTGAGAGAAGAGATAACCCTTGCCATTGTCTCCAAAGGCAGCTAAATGTGAACTTCAAATTTGATTCATCAATTGAGCTTATGGCACTGTAACCAACAAATGCCTCACTGATTTACAATATCAGATGTCTCTCGTTGGACTCGTGAAAGCACAATGGAGAGTCAATGGAATCTCTCCAAGGGCTTCTAGTGAAACAACTCACAACCTTTCATTTATAATCTCAATCCGAAACACTAATGTTATAAACCCTCCCCAAATGTAAGTTGCCTAGGGCGGGGAGAGGATGTAATGCTACCCCAATATGTAACAAGGAAAATGAGACCATACGATGGGGAACACTGGACACAGGGATATATATATACAAAAGTTTATTGGCTGGTTAAACAACCCTGAAAAAGGGTACAAGGGAACGGAGAGCATTGCCAAAAAAAGAACAAAGTAAAAACCACCCTGTCTGCCTAACCACAAACTAACTAAACAAAAGTACAATGGGTGGCACCCGCTTCTTACCTAATGTTTCTCTAACAGGTAACTACCTACATGATGGGAGGTGTAAACCCATGGGTAGCTTGCCTGTCCCCTTGTTCCTTGCCAGGGGGCCAAAAGAAAAGCTACACTGCGTAGACCAAAACAAAACTAATAATAATACGAACAAAATAAGGGAGTACAAACACGAACAAATCAAAGCCAAAAAATCGAGAGCAGAATGTCAAAGTCAACAGCAAAAACAGAACACGGAAACATCCAAAGATCAAGGTTGGGCTGCTATCTTCTCCAGTCGAACTGCGCGGCGTTTTATGCGGTCTCCCAATTGGCTGCGTGGAAGATGAGTGGTCGGGAGCAGGAGACGGGATCGGCCAATCAGGATGCACCTGTGAAAGGAGGAGGCAGCGGGGAGGGGATGAAAAAACAAAGAACAGAACAGAGAACAGAGGTACACATAACAGGGGTTGTAACAATAATATGACTACCGTAATATTCGGACTATAAGGCGCACCATCATACATGGGCGTAGATTTAGGGGGGGACGCTAGGTACTCGTCCCCACCAACATTTGAAAAAGACAAAATTGTTCCCACCAATATTTTAGCGAATTGTGCTGCTATTTGGATCGATTCCGACGGCCAGGACGCGACAGTACAAGAAACGCCATAATTTGATTGGCTGAAAATCCGAAGGGGGAGGGTTATCTGACACGCGACACGCACAGGAAGAAGCACATGCTACTTTGCTTGCTTGCACTGGCAGTCGCAGACAAGCTAGCGAGTGTGTCTGCGACAACGGTACAGCTAATTTACCAGGGCTGTCTGCCAACAAAACATACATAAAAGGCCAGAGTAACACATTTTAATATTCCCTTTGCCCTTCAGCATGTACATGTTTGTCCCTTTTTGTGCTTTGTAGATCAGATATGCCTCCACCCAAGAAGAAGAAAGGGGAAATAAGAAGCTTTTTCAAAAAGCAGTGTAAGTCAGGCTAAACAACTAGCCACACTAGCAGTGGTAGTGACCAGGCTTTCAAATGCAGATTCTATTGGGGAAAAAGTATTAACTGGTGATATTATATATTACCCAGGATATTGTTACAGCTAAACCTAGCTTTTGTAGCTAATCTTTCAACCAAGGTTAGGAGTCTAGCCTAGGACAAATTCTCAGTTGATGGACTGTCACTGCTAGACAGGTGCTGGAAAAAACAGTTGGCAATGTGAATAAGTTAGCGTTAACACTGTTGGTTAATCAAATATAATGAATATTTATTTGATTGTTAATGCCCAAATAACACTGTATACAATATGGTAGGAGAGTTAAACTTGCTAGCCATAGGATAGGTTACAAAATGAATGAACCATTTTGTATACAGGAATGACAGCATGAAAACACTCCAGATGTAAAGCAGGCTTAAGGTGAGGTTTATGATAATAAAACATTTTGTTGTTCAGCATTACAGTCTCATCATCAGTCTCTTTTTCTGGAGAGTGCATTTTTAAGATTATACAGTTATACTACCTCTTAAGGGATAGTATACAGAATGGCATCTCGATTTGCGCTTGGGGAGGGGGGGGGGGGGTGGTTGATGGGTGGATGTCCCCACCAAGTCTGAGACCAAACCTACGCCCTTGCCATCATATAAGCCGTAGCAGGTAAATTGAATGATGTGTACATATATAAACCACACTAAACTATAAGCTTCAGGTGTTTTAATGTTTACTTACCATATGTAAGGGTTTGTGCACAGAGGGGATTGTCGGGAAAGAGATGGCTGCTTGAGGAACCGTTATATAAGCCGCAGGGTCGAAAAATGGAACAAAAGGTGCAGCTTATCGTCCGAAAATTACGGTAATTGAAATGTTAGTTTCTGATAGCAATGACTTGATTCAGTAAAAAAGCACAATTACACAGCTGCAAGACATTCGGTTCAAAATGAAATTAAAAGAAAAAAAGTTCTTAGTTTCCATTCAAATTTGCAACTGATTAAAGTCTGTTCTTCACAGCAGAGGAAGGTGCCATCTCTGTCTTCCTAAGATCAGAGGAGTTACACAAAACTGTTGAAAATATGGAAAACATGCCACTTAATGTAAGTCCTGTTCTAATATAGTGTTAGGGTTAGGGGTAAAACATTTGCAGAATCCTATAAATACTTGCAGGATGTTTCGTGTTCGGGAGTGAGGTGCCACAGGCTCTCTCTGTGGAAATGATTAGAACCAGCAACTCCATCAACAACCTCCAGGCAGCAACAGCCTCTGTTTATTATGCATGGAGCCTCATTCAGACAGGTCCTCTACTGACTCTCCCATGCCTTATCACCACTCATCTCCTGCCCTAAACGGCCTGACCCTGCACCCCTGACTCAGTTGTTAGTTTTAATCGTTTACTAAAATGCAACAAGTTTGCAACATTTTTTGGGCAATGGACATAATTTCCTAAACAAGAATCTCCTTGATAATTTGTTTACTTGACAGTCTTTAAACAAAGGGTTCCTAAGGAATCATGGGTGGCTGGACACACCACTGAGTGACTCACAGAGAGCCAGGAGACTGGTGATGAGTTTTCCTTCACATGCTACCGTGTCCAGAGCCTAAGAGCTGTGAGGAGGACCAGTAAGTGAATTCGGTTTGGTGGCACGAACACCCTCCCTGGGTTCCTCCCACTGTCAGGTTCTGAAGGAGAAGGATTCATCCCCATGCACAACCATGAGGAGATGTCATCATCGTGTAACTTTGGCATAACTAGCTTCTCACCAGGGGAACCTCACCAGGGGTGGTGGAACCTCCTTCCAGCTGGGCTGAAGTTCCTTCTAGACCACATCCTGAGGTAAAGTCTCTTTGAGCATGAAGATGATGGAAAAATGAAAAATCATTTCAATTGTTTGAAGATTGCTGAAACCAGCATTGCATTTTCCACTATTCCACTAAACAAGCTATCTGATGTGTTTCTCAACCCAACGAGGACAACACAGAAGAGTGCCGTGTGTTTACTTATTTCTAGTCCCAGAAATACACAGTGAGAAACATGTTTGCTTCCCACTGTGACACAAACAGAACGGAAACGCAAAAGAAAAACAAGGTTTGAAGTGCAACATTTTTCATCACCCACCCAATAAGATGTTAGCTAACGCTAACCATCCCAGACAAGATGAAAATGTCTGAAGGGGGTAATCCTTGTCCTAACAATTGGGCAGTCTTAGGTAATCTCTTCACATCTAAACTCCCTTTTGTACAAGTGTGTTACTTTTACTAATTAATCCTCAGAGGCATGTCCGACACAGTGGGAGCAACCATAAACGCTCCCCTGTGCCAGTTTAATTGGATCTGGTCAGGATTAGAATGAAAGAAGTAAGCTCTTATTTTTGCAACACTGTATTGTTTCTGCTGTACCTCCCTTGTTTAGATGTCTGAATAATGTGCAACAACTCTGGCAAATACTAGTGACAAGGGAATGGGACAGAGCCAGGGTAACGACTCAGAATGTAATAAGGAACTGTTGCCAAGGATGCAACCGCAGACAAAATACTCCTCTCCTCTTATAAACAACCCAAAACAAGCAAAACTGTCAGCTGTGAGAAAGTTCAAATGGAGAAATGTCTTGTCCTCACTGTGGGGCCACTGAATGGGACAAATCCATGTAAACACATTTTCTCACCATCTTAATGGAGACAAAAAATATATACTTTTCACAGAGAGGATGAGTCACAGTTGGGAAGGGACTTTGAGGCTTTGTGGAAAAGTCATTTTAAAAGCTAAATAAGATCAAAAGAGCCCATGGCAAAACACAGCACTGAGCAAACGGGCCGGGCACTCTGACTGGTCAATTGTGGAGCAGCACATTCCTTGATGCTTATCAGGAAGGTAATTGAGGGGAATTATGATGTCAGAGCTTCCTGGGCAGTGAAGGTCTGTCCAAATCACTGTCCCTGCTCCATCACTACCTGCTCCTCCTGCTCCTCCTTCATCTACCCCATCTCACCTCCTCCTCCACCATCACTACCCCCACCTTCAGCAGTCACCACTACCACTGAAAAACCACCTCTTCCACACCCACCGCTCATAGACTGCATGTACTACCAGCTAATTCAAGTCGGCCTTCAACTTTTATGATCTCAGTCGTAGCATTGACAGCAAGTAGAGCTAAGCCCTCACCCCACCCCTCCCGGTACGCTAGCCAACTGGCTTCCTAGTTAGGGTTGTGAGCCACAGGTTAGCCCAACTCCTGTCTGGTCTCTCGCTCAATCCTTTGTTCATCTGGTGCCAAACTGTTTCATAACTCCAAACAATTACCAAGAGGGTTTTCAGATTTACGCTGAAGCAAATGAGGTGATAACAGACATGTCTCATTATTTCTAATCAGAGCTGACAGTGGAGGCCGGGAGCGTTTGAAGTGCTCCGCGTCCTGCTGTTATCTGAAACTAGCCGCCTGCAGACCGCTCACCATGGGGCCTCTGGGCTGGCGGCGCCCGGCTTACCAGGACCTTTCATGGAGATTAACCAAGTTCAGAAAGGTAAGTTAGGAAAGCGTTTGCCACTGTGAAGAAAACTACTGCCAGGGAATTACAAACTTTAAGCAGTCTTTTTTCTGAGTTCATAATTGAAACAGTTTTATATTAATTTGTCAATAGTGTTTTGTTTTTAGACCCAACATATTTGTCCAAATTGACTACACATACACATTCACACTTACAATTTACAATAAGTTGTTCGTCTTGGGATTGTGGTGTGTATTTCAAAAGGTAGCAATAGGGCATCACTACACAGTGGGGGTATAGCTTAACAGCTTTTAGAAAGTAGCCTCTTGGAATGGCCCAAAGGTTGACAAATAGCACCCCCTAGAGATGCTGCCCAGTCTACCTCAGTTACCGCTGTCAAGCAGACATACTCTCCCAGCCTGGTCTGTTTTTACTGGCACCATCAGCTAGATACAAACCACACCTAAGTAGGTGTGATGCTGAGCACTGCATATGTCGATTACCAGGCTGTTGAGGGGATAGATAAGTCTTGATGGGCATCTCCTGGACAAACTGTTCTATCTACAATCCCCCTCAAACAAGTAGCAATGCAGACTTTCGGTTTCTCTTCCTGGACTGGCTCTTGACTCCTCTACCTGGAGGCAAGAGGCCGGTCAGAATATGGCCTAAAAATGATAGATCACACTATTTAGCCAGACAGGAAATCGCACCAGAGACCTGGTGTTTTTGCTGTTTTCAAACATCTCTAGAGGCTGTACTACATTTACATGTACATTACATGTATTCATTTAGTAGATGCTTTTATCCAAAGCAACTTCCAAGAGAGCTTTACAAAGTGCATAGGTCACTGATCATAACAACAAGATAGCCCTAAAGCTTTGTGGGTAGCCAAAACAAGAAGCACACATTGTGAACAACCAAAAAAAAGTGCCAAAGGGAAGAACCATAAGAGCATGTAGTTAAGCAAGTTACAATTAAACAACATGAATCTCTAAGTGCAAGTGTACCTGTAGAAAAAGCAAAAACAGTAAAAATAAAAATAAGATGAACTAAAATAGAATATTTTGCAGCAAATACAACCGTTTAAATCAGCTACCACTAACCAACAAGAGCAACAAGTCTCTGAGCAAGAGTCATTGTGATCCTTGAGGAAACTAGCATTGGGTTCAGCAAACCATTCCTAAGTACCGTTGTACTCCCGGAACAAGTGCGTCTTGAGCCTTCTCTTGAAGGTAGAGAGACAGTCTGTGTCTCTGATGGAGGTGGGGAGTTGATTCCACCACTGAGGGGCTAGGCAGGAGAAGAGCTTGTGTTGGGACCGGGCGGTCTTGAGCGTTGGGACCACCAGGCGGTTGTCTGAAGAAGACCGTAAGTGGCGGGTGGGGGTGTAAGGCTGCAGGAGAGACTTGATGTATTCGGGTGCAGTCCCGTTCACTGCTCGGAAGGTCAGTACCAGGGCCTTGAATCTGATGCGGGCAGTGATGGGTAGCCAGTGGAAGGAAATTAGGAGCGGAGTAACGTGGGAGCTTCTGGGTAGATTGTAGACCAGGCGTGCCGCTGCGTTCTGAATCCTCTGAAGAGGGTGGGTTGCGCATGCTGGGAGACCAGCGAGAAGCGAGTTGCAGTAGTCCAATTTGGAGAGGACAAGTGCTTGGACAAGCAGCTGGGTGCAGTGCTCAGACAAGTATCTCCTGATCTTCTGGATGTTGTAGAGGGTGAATCTACACGACAGGGAGACCGCAGCAATGTGGGCAGTGAGGGAGAGCTCATCATCCATGGTAACCCCAAGGTTCTTGGCAGAGGATGAAGGGGTCACCGTTGCAGATCCCAGGGTGATTGAGAGGTCGTGGGAGATGAAGGGTTTGGCCGGGATGATGAAAAGTTCTGTTTTGGTGAGGCTCAGCTGGAGGTGGTGCTCGGTCATCCAGGCGGAAATGTCTGCCAGGCAGGCCTCAATCCTAGCTGAGATCCCTGGATCGGTCGGGGGGAACGACAGTTACAGCTGCGTGTCATCAGCGTAACAGTGGAGAAGCCATGGGAAGTGTTGATTGGTCCAAGTGAGGTGGTGTATAGAGAGAAGAGGAGGGGTCCAAGGACGGAGCCCTGTGGGACACCAGTGGAGAGCTGGCGAGGGTCTGACAGTTTGTCTCCCTGGGAGACCTGGTAGGATCTTCCCGATAGGTAGGATGAGATCCACTGGAGTGCAGTGCCAGTGATGCCCATCTCAGAAAGTCTGTAGAGCAGGATCTGGTGGTTAACCGTATCAAACGCTGCAGAAAGGTCCAGCAGAATGATGACTGATTACCTTGAAGCCGCTCTGGCAGACTGGAGGGCAGTGTTGACTGAAAGGAGGGCAGTCTCTGTGGAGTGAAGAGTGAGTCTTGAAGCCCGATTGGTTGGGGTCAAGCAGGTTGTTCTGAGAGAGAAAGTTAGACAGTTGGTTAGATACAGCACGTTCAATTGTTTTAGAAAAGAAATGATACCAGTCTGTAGTTCTGGAGGATGGCAGGGTTAAGGGAGGGTTTTTTTGAGTAGAGGGGTAACTCTGGCCTGTTTGAAGGCAGAGGGGAAGGTGCCAGAGGTAAGAGAGGAGTTTAGGACATGGAGCAGAAAAGTTATGATGGGGGGGAGATGGTTTGAAATAACGGGGAGGGAACAGGATCAAGGGGGCAGGAGGTGGGGCGATGAGAGAGAATGAGGTCAGAGAGCTCTGACTTGGACAGGGGAGAGAAAGAGTTTAGACATTTAGTTGGGTCAGTCATGGAGGGTGAGGGGGTAGGAAAGGTGGGTTTAGGGAACCGCTAATGTTGGATACTTTTTTCTCAAAGAAAGAGGAGAAGTTGTCTGCTGTCAGGTCAGGGTGGAGCGGCGGGGTGGGGTAGGTGGGTTGAGAAGGGTGGAGAAGGTAGAGAAAAGTTTTCAGGGGTTTGAAGCAGAGTTAATTTTTTTCAGAAAGTAGAGGATTTTAGCACCAGTTATGTGAGAAGAGACGGACTTAAGGAGGGTGTGATACATATCAAGGTCCAGACTGTCTTTGGACTTGCGCCATCTCCTCTCAGCTGCTTAAAGGGTGGACCGTTCTTCACGAATAACATCCGTAAGCCACGGGCAGGAGGGAGAAGATCATGCAGGCCTGGTTGACAGGGGACAGAGAGACTCAAGTGATGCCGTTAATGTGGATAACAGGGTGTCGGTGTTAGTGGGGTGGGAGAGAACTCATCAATGGGGGGAGGATATTACAATAGAGGAGAAATGGGAGGGGGATAGGGAGCGCAGGTTGCGCCAGAAAGTTACGAGGGGAGGGGAGGTAGGAGGAGTTGGAGGGAGAGAGACAGAGAACTGGATAAAGTAGTGATCAGAAATGTGCAGTGGGGTTACAGAGGTTAAGTCAGTGATACAGTTACATGTCAGGACGAGGTCTAGCTGTTTGCCTGCCTTGTGGGTTGCCGGTGTGCTCAGCAGCGTCAGGTCGAAGGAGGTCAGGAGAGACAAGAAGTTGACAGCCTGCGTTCCTTGGAGGTGGATGTTGAAGTCCCCAAGGACTATCAGGGGGGTTCCATCATCCGGGAGGACGCTGAGGAGCATACCCAGCTCGTCCACAAAGTTGGCTAGCGGTCCTGGTGGGCAATAAAGGACAATTAAGCATGCTTTGATAGGATTAGTTAGCATCACATAATGGTGTTCAAATGATTTGGCAGTAACAGAGAGTGGATGTGGATGTGTATTTAATATGTGGGGAAAGAAGCAAACCTGTCCCACCACCACGCCCGGTTTAGCGGGGTGAGTGAGTGAAGGAGTGGTTGAGGGAGAGAGCAGCTGGAGTTGCAGTGTTCTCTGGGTGGATCCACGTCTGGATGAAGTCTGCCTTGTTCACAGCAGACTGGCAGTTCTTTCCTAAAGAAAGAGAGAGGGCAGGTGGAGAAGATCTGGACAGGTAGTGAAGGTTAGAAGTTGATACTTATTGGAAGAGGTGATCCGCCTCGTCGGTCTTCCTCGGTGGACTCTACCGCAGGTAGACTCCCTGTCTTTGTTCGACTGAGTCTTTGTGCGCCGATGCTGCCAGGCGAGGCTGCCTCTGTAGTGCTAGCCGCCTTAAATATGTTAATGCTCAGATACAACGCCCCCAATTACTGTCAAACAAAAGAATACCTTGAGTACCCTGAAACCGAAAATGACTCACTGGCTAGCTACTCTTTGACCAGTTTAAACTGGTTATCTAACTGCTGACCCTTCAGCTCTACCCAAGAGACTAAGTTTTAGCTAAACTCAATATTATACTACAGCCTTGATCACTCGCAGTCAATGCAGCGGTCTCAATATTAACTTCAGCAGGACGCTATACGCTCTGTACTATTACAGTTGCTGGTGCTTTGCTCTTCTAAAGCCTTGTATATACCAGGTGACCCAGTCTCTCCACCCCTCCCAACACTCTCCCCTCCATCCCTTACTCCTTCCGTGACTACATCCTCACAAACACTTAGCATATCCACCACGTCAAACCTCACTCTGCCATCTTCTCACCCTTTACCAATCAGATCACTGTCTCGGCTCGGCAGCTGCGAGGCAGACACCTCCAGTTCTGTGTGTGTATGTGTGTGCGCGCGTCAGATCCATCGGAGCGTGGCAGCCCCGGCTCCCCAGACACGGTAGAGTGGGCCACACTCCTGGAGAGATAACCCCCCTCTGACAGCACAGAGGAGCCGGCTCAGTCTGCCCTTAATGGATACCCTGTCTCAGGACCAAGAGCTCAGAGCAGACACGGGTCCACTTAAGGAGCCTGTGCTGATGTGTAGGGAACCATACTTGGCCCTAAGTGCCTTGCAGAGCTGCCTTTTTAAGACAGAAAACGCACAGAGTGGAGGTGTGGATGAGATGAAATGTCTAGGCTATACTGTAGCCTCTGTGTCTGCCAACTCACTACTTGGAAAACCCTTGTGGATTCTATTTGAGGTCTACTCAGAATCTGTAGTGCTCTTCAATCGGTGAGATCAATCAACAATCTCTGGTCTGAGAGATAGAGGCTGAAATGTCATGATCACTGCAGGAAGCAGAACCAAAGCTAGATGAGATAAGTAACAGTAAGAGTTGTGTCATTAACAAAGTGACCAGGTGATACATTTTATATCGTCCAAGACGCAAACAACATATAATGAATCCTGGTGAAATCACAGCCAATGTGCCAACACAAAAACAATCCGACGGAGGTATTTATTCTGTATGAAATCATATCCTTTTTTTCATGGATGGTAAGGCAATGTGGTTGTGTCAGGAATCCTTTGAAAGGGAATTAGTGGCTGCCCACGTCTTTGGAGTAATCCTATTACCCAGGAGACAGACTCACTGTGCTCCATCAGGGGTCTGTCCTCCACCCACCAGAGGTCCTGTGGGGACGAGGGACAGGGTAGGGGGTTGAGGAGCAGGGTTACGGGGGTGAAGAGGAGGGTCCTGGGGTGTGATGAGCCTAACCCTAACCCTAACACCACTAGGCGAGGGAAGGGGGGTGGGGACAGGCCACTGCAGATCTCTCATGGACACTACTGTTTACTACACTGGGCTGTTCTGAGGACAGCCCAGGCACCTTGGCTGAGGCCTTTCATTTTTGTCATTTAATTCTTGTGTTGAATTTGCTGTTAGAAGTTTCTTGTTTGTTGGCACAAATGTCGGAATGGGTTTGAAAGGCAGAGAGGGCGTATCTGAGATCCAATCAGACTTCTTCTGACGCTACTACTAAGAGCCACAGGCAAGCCCAGGTCTGGTCCTGCTCCAACATACAAGGTGCACACTCACAAAACACTTACACCAGGGTAAATAATTAGCTTTCAAACAAACTGTGTTCAAATGCAACAGTCTTGAGTCTGTTGTGTTTTGTTTGTGATTGTTCGGCTGACAAATCTTACATTACCCTAAATGGTTGTTGGTTTTATAAAGTCATTGGACCGGATGCATTAAGTTGGTACAAATTATGTATAATATGTCATGGTTACAAATAATACTGTGCATGAAACAAGTTATTGAAAGTAAACAACTGAAATGATCTAATCAAGAGCAAAAAAAATCTCTAATAAAAAACGACAATCTAATTTCACGCTTCTACTAATTTGACACCCTTTCTTCAGTGGCTTGTTTTTAGCATCTGCTGACTTTGTACAGGCGCCACATTGTATTGATGTGTCAGACTCAGACCTAAGAGTTCCCCTTTTCAACCCTGTACTCAATAACCTCATTACAGTGACCTGGTGGAGAATATTCATGCCTGCAGAACATAGGTGGGGTTGGTTAAAAGCTCTTTTTCTACAAGAAATACATATTTCCAAGTATCTGGAGTTGCCTGATCTCCTGTACCTATTTGGAGTAATTCAAGGTTATTCTAGTGTTTGGCTTGTCCTCCTCCTTGTAGGTGTTAGATGGCTGAGCGGTTAGGGAATCGGGCTACCAATCAGAAGGTTGCCGATTCCGGCTGTGCCAAATGACATTGTGTCCCTGGGTAAGGCACTTCACCCTACTTGCCTCGGTGGAATGTCCCTGTACTTACTGAAAGTCGCTCTGGATAAGTGCGTCTGCTAAATGACTAAATGTAATGTAAATGTCCTTCATGACTGAGCTATGGAGTGAAGAAATGGCAGAAGGAAAAAGACAGAAAGGGAGAGAGAGAGCCCTCAGGGTTAGGGTTAGCTGTTATGACTTACGGTGCTGTGCTGCAGTCGGCCAGTCTGCACGGTATGTTCACCTCCATCTCGGCACGTCCCCTTTGATCTGGGCCACCATTAAGGCTAATGGCCCTTGTCTCGCACAAGCTGTTGGGGGCTCGTTAGGGGGCCATGGGTGGCAGGGGGGTGCGGACACAGCCCTAATAAATCATTGGTAATGCCTGGGAGGCTGAGAAAAGACTACAACTACATGGGACGTGGAGGGATGCTGATTCATCAGGAGGAGAAGAAAGAAGTGCATCTTCAGAGTTGTGGAAGGGGATACCACTGCAACTGCTCTGGAGAGAGGGACATTACCAGGGGAACACACAGCCTTATGCTATGCTATTACCCTATACTATTCTAGTGCGGGTTGTTATATGTTTTGGAAACTGCAAAGGCAGCTCAAGTCTAAGACGGACTCAAGACACCGCAAAGACTGCGGCATGTATTTTGTCTTGTTACATTTTTTTATAATTTTTTTAAATTACTTGTATCACTTGTATTATTGTTTTTATTAATTTTATGTAAAGCACATTGAGCTGCAATTCTTGTATGAAATCTGCTATATAAATAAAGTCTTATTATTATTACTATACCACACTGCACTTTACTACAGTAGACTACACTGTACTCTGGTATATTACAATGCACAACTGTCACAGCCACGGCCGTGTCCCTGTTCCATGTTAAATGTAGTCCTTGGTTTTCCCTGCTCTTGTCCTTCCCTGATCTGTCAATTGTCTTAACTTGTGTCTTGTTGAGTGGTTTTAATTGTCTTTATTGTTATTGCCTCCACCTGTGTCTTGTTTAATTTTATATTTAAGTCCCTGTTTTGTGTCCAGTCTTTGTCAGTTCTTGTTTCTGTGAATATCCACGCTGATGCGTTCTTACAAGTAAACTTTGCTGGTATTTACAATTGTCAGGAGTGCAAGTGTGGACCCAAAAGCAGACTCCAAAACATGCGTCTTTCCTCCTTTTATTGGAAATAGAAATTATATACAAAAAGCAGATCGGCAAAAAGCATAACCAAGGAATTTAACTGTGGCATGTGAGAGAAAAACTAAGCACAGAACTAAGAATCCAAGTCACTTAAAAAAGCACAGAACAAACAAGGCACAGGTGAAAACTATATGTCATAATGAGAACAGATTAACAGAACCAAAAGCAAGAAAACACAGCGAGGGCCTCTGGTGGCCAACAAAGGGTCACAACCCTGACAACTATATAAATATATATAAGGATATTGGTTACTAAGGGTTAGGGTTAGTTAAGGTTAATATAAACACAGATAATATTGGGTTGGGGTTAGCTAGTTAACAGGTTCTTCTAAGAGGATATTCATCCTGTCTCCCCATTACCTTGCTTTCTGCTCCCCAGGAGTCAGTGAGTCAGGGGTGTGCGACAGTGAGTCAAGGGTGAATCAGGGATGTGAGTCAGTAGGTGCATTTGACATGGGCTGCAGCCATGAAACGACCGGCGAGAGTAGCCGCTTGCAGTCGGGAAAGAGTTAAAAACGGCTCTGTGAAGTCAGACATTCCAGCTTCTAATGGTTTAGTGCGTTGACGTCAGTCACGGTCGATTTAAGCGCTGTTTCCTTACTTTACTTTATTTATAATTAAACGTAGTCTTTCCGTTAGTGAAGAGGCGGACTAAAACCCTTTCTTCAACCAATGTTTTATTCAATTAAACAGTTTGGTCTGGATTTGAGCATTGGCGAAACTAAAGGTGTCAGAATAATTACAAAACAAGCGTCAAAGTTGTCGTGTGTGAGTCTGGCCAATCATGAAATAGCTGTGTTGACATTAGAACCCATGCAGTTGCTCTTGAGAAAATGTGCTCGGCTACACAGCCGGCAGTTCTCAAATCAATCTCACGGTACTTTGATGGCGACGTCACAGTGACCTAGCCTCGGTGCCGTCTCAAGTCGGACAGAAAAAAAACAGAATTCACTGTTTCAAGTCAGCCGCCTGCAGCCGGCTGCAGCGGTGCATGAAGTCAGTCCATATCGAACACACCTAGTGAGTCAGGGGTGTGAGTCAGTGCAGATGTGGGTAGTGTAGCAGTGAGCTGTCACTGCAGCCTGTGACAGGAGGACAGGGACTGAGGAGAGTAGCTAGGGATGCAACACAACAGAAATGGCGAGCTCTCCTGCCTTCAACAAGGTCAGCCCATACATGCTGTGTTACATACTGAATTTGGACAGAGACAGAATTATTTTGTGTGCTGTGGGTGTTTCTATCTAGGATTCAGCCACTAAAATGTGTTCACCTAAACCTCTCGTGTTTTAAGCCAGAGGGTTCTGTTGTAATTAACTGGTTGACACGTTGACCTCTGACCTCCCAGAGTCCTGAAGGGGGAAAACACCGTCATGAGCAATCAATCTGACCATTCCACTGCACCAACTGAACACGTTGCTCTGGTGAGCTGATCCATAAAATACACACATTTTAACACATTTCTCTTTCACTTACCATCTCTCTCTGTCTCTATTGCTCTCACTCAATATGTCACTCTGTATTTCTCGCTTACCTACACACTGCTCATAACAAGGCTATACGATTCCATGAAACGTACAACATTATTACAAAAGGTATGTGAGGAAGGAGAGACTGAGGAAGGTAGGCTGTACAGACATCATTCTGTATAGTGTTTTCGTTACAATGACAAACTAAATATCTAATGATTGAATCAAATATTTGATTGGCTATTTTCATACTTGAACTAAAATCTAATTTGTATAGATTCCCTTCTTCTCAAAGACAAGTGAAGGCATAGTTATGGGCCCGACAAAAGGGCAGGGCGAATTTGATGGGGAGCACAGCTCAGAAAACTTCTGCTGCGTACGAACACATTTTCAAGCGTTCATGTATTTGGCGGATGTCTTTTTCTTACATTGTTTTTCCGAAGCCCGTCAGAAACATTTCAGAAGAAACTTCAGAAAATGTTCGAGAATGAGGTCCATTGTTGTTTAAATTGTTCATGCACTGTTTTATTTGTATGTGATTAATGTGTTGTATGAAATGGGACAAAAGAAGTTTGCCTGTCAACGATAGTGCGTATGCCAACTGCATATGTTTGTGCATGAACGGGGCCTGTTCCATAAAGGCCGCTCAAAAAAGCTAGACTTAAAATCCTAACCCAGACTTGATGAAGTTTAATTAGTCAAGAGGAGCTTAAGCAGTTCCATAAAGGCCAATTTCAGCTCACGCAGTCCTACTAATTCAAGTCAGATTGAATTAGTCAAGCTAATGGGGAGGGCGAAGGGGCAGGGCGAATTTGGTCCAAAAAATGCAATCCAAAACACGTCCGTAGAGGGGACTCTGATGAACAGGCCAGGCCAAGTTTGGGGCCTCTGAGGCCTTCCTAGGCAGAGTTATGGGCCCGACAAAAAGGCAGGGCAAATTTGGTCCAAAGAATCTTCAAATCCAGTCCAAAACATGCCCGTAGAGGGGACTCTGATGAACAGGCCAGGCCAAGTTTGGGGCATCTGGGGCCTTCCTAGGCAGAGTTATGGGCCCGACAAAAGGGGAGGGTGAATATGGTCCAAAAAATCTCAAAATCCAGTCCAAAACACGCCCGTAGAGGGGACCTTGATGAACAGGCCAGGCCAAGTTTGGGGCCTCTGGGGCCTTCTTAGGCAGAGTTATGAGCCCGACAAAAGGGGAGGGCGAATATGGTCCAAAAAATCTCAAAATCCAGTCCAAAACACGCCCGTAGAGGGGACTCTGATGAACAGGCCAGGCCAAGTTTGGGGCCTCTGGGGCCTTCTTAGGCAGAGTTATGAGCCCGACAAAAGGGGAGGGCCGAATATGGTCCAAAAAATCTCAAAATCCAGTCCAAAACACGCCCGTAGAGGGGACTCTGATGAACAGGCCAGGCAAATTTTGGGGCATCTGGGGCCTTCCTAGGCAGAGTTATGGGCCCTACAAAAAGGCAGGGCAAATTTGGTCCAAAGAATCTCCAAATCCAGTCCAAAACATGCCCGTAGAGGGGACTCTGATGAACAGGGCAGGCCAAGTTTGAGGCATCTGGGGCCTTCCTAGGCAGAGTTATGGGCCCGACAAACGGGGAGGGCGAAAATGGTCCAAAAAATCTCCAAATCCAGTCCATAACACGCCTGTAGAGGGGACTCTGATGAACAGGCCAGGCCAAGTTTGGGGCCTCTGGGGCCTTCCTAGGCAGAGTTATGGGCTCAACAAGAGGGGAGGACGAATTTGGTCAAAAAAATCTCCAAATCCAATCCAAAACACGCCCGTAGAGGGGACTCTGATGAACAGGCCAGGCCAAGTTTGGGGCCTCTGGGGCCTTCTTAGGCAGAGTTATGAGCCCGACAAAAGGGGAGGGCGAATTTGGTCCCAAAAATCTCAAAATCCAGTCCAAAACACGCCCGTAGAGGGGACTCTGATGAACAGGCCAGGCAAATTTTGGGGCATCTGGGGCCTTCCTAGGCAGAGTTATGGGCCCGACAAAAGGGGAGGGCGAAAATGGTCCAAAAAATCTCAAAATCCAGTCCAAAACACGCCCGTAGAGGGGACTCTGATGAACAGGCCAGGCCAAGTTTGAGGCATCTGGGGCCTTCCTAGGCAGAGTTATGGGCCCGACAAACGGGGAGGGCGAAAATGGTCCAAAAAATCTCCAAATCCAGTCCATAACACGCCTGTAGAGGGGACTCTGATGAACAGGCCAGGCCAAGTTTGGGGCCTCTGGGGCCTTCCTAGGCAGAGTTATGGGCTCAACAAGAGGGGAGGACGAATTTGGTCAAAAAAATCTCCAAATCCAATCCAAAACACGCCCGTAGAGGGGACTCTGATGAACAGGCCAGGCCAAGTTTGGGGCCTCTGGGGCCTTCTTAGGCAGAGTTATGAGCCCGACAAAAGGGGAGGGCGAATTTGGTCCAAAAAATCTCAAAATCCAGTCCAAAACACGCCCGTAGAGGGGACTCTGATGAACAGGCCAGGCAAATTTTGGGGCATCTGGGGCCTTCCTAGGCAGAGTTATGGGCCCGACAAAAGGGGAGGGCGAAAATGGTCCAAAAAATCTCAAAATCCAGTCCAAAACACGCCCGTAGAGGGGACTCTGATGAACAGGCCAGGCCAAGTTTGGGGCCTCTGGGGCCTTCCTAGGCAGAGTTATGAGCCCAGCAAAATGGGAGGGAGAATATGGTCCAAAAAATCTCAAAATCCAGTCCAAAACATGCCCGAAGAGGGGACTCTGATGAACAGGCCAGGCCAAGTTTGGGGCCTCTGAGGCCTTCCTAGGCAGAGTTATGAGACTGACAAAAGGGGAGGGCGAATATGGTCCAAAAAATCTCCAAATAAAGTCCAAAACATGCCCGTAGAGGGGACTCTGATGAACAGGGCAGGCCAAGTTTGAGGCATCTGGGGCCTTCCTAGGCAGAGTTATGGGCCCGACAAACGGGGAGGGCGAAAATGGTCCAAAAAATCTCCAAATCCAGTCCATAACACACCTGTAGAGGGGGCTCTGATGAACAGGCCAGGCCAAGTTTGGGGCCTCTGGGGCCTTCTTAGGCAGAGTTATGAGCCCAACAAAATGGGAGGGAGAATATGGTCCAAAAAATCTCAAAATCCAGTCCAAAACATGCCCGAAGAGGGGACTCTGATGAACAGGCCAGGCCAAGTTTGGGGCCTCTGAGGCCTTCCTAGGCAGAGTTATGAGACTGACAAAAGGGGAGGGCGAATATGGTCCAAAAAATCTCAAAATCCTATCCAAAACATGCCCCTAGAGGGGACTCTGATGAACAGGCCAGGCCAAGTTTGAGGCCTCTGAGGCCTTCCTAGGCAGAGTTATGAGCCCGACAAAAGGGGAGGGCGAATATGGTCCAAAAAATCTCAAAATAAAGTCCAAAGCATGCCCGTAGAGGGGACTCTGATGAACAGGCCAGGCCAAGTTTGGGGCCTCTGGGGCCTTCTTAGGCAGAGTTATGAGCCCGACAAAAGAGGAGGGCGAATATGGTCCAAAAAATCTCACAATAAAGTCCAAAATACGCCCGTAGATGGGACTCTGATGAACAGGCCAGGCCAAGTTTGGGGCATCTGGGGCCTTCCTAGGCAGAGTTATGGGCCCGACAAAAGGGGAGGGCGAAAATGGTCCAAAAAATCTCAAAATCCAGTCCAAAACACGCCCGTAGAGGGGACTCTGATGAACAGGCCAGGCCAAGTTTGGGGCCTCTGGGGCCTTCTTAGGCAGAGTTATGAGCCCAACAAAAGGGGAGGGCGAATATGGTCCAAAAAATCTCAAAATCCAGTCCAAAACATGCCCGTAGAGGGGACTCTGATGAACAGGCCAGGCCAAGTTTGGGGCCTCTGAGGCCTTCCTAGGCAGAGTTATGAGCCCGACAAAAGAGGAGGGCGAATATGGTCGAAAAAATCTCACAATAAAGTCCAAAATACGCCCGTAGAGGGGACTCTGATGAACAGGGCAGGCCAAGTTTGGGGCATCTGGGGCCTTCCTAGGCAGAGTTATGAGCCCGACAAAAAGGGAGGGCGAATATGGTCGAAAAAATCTCAAAATCCAATCCATAAAACGCCCCTAGAGGGGACTCTGATGAACAGGCCAGGCCAGGTTTGGGGCCTCTGGAGCCTTCCTAGCCAGAGTTATGGGCCCGACAAAAGGGGAGGGCGAAAATGGTCCAAAAAATCTCCAAATCCAGTCCATAACACACCTGTAGAGGGGACTCTGATGAACAGGCCAGGCCAAGTTTGGGGCATCTGGGGCCTTCCTAGGCAGAGTTATGGGCCCGACAAAAGGGGAGGGCGAAAATGGTCCAAAAAATCTCAAAATCCAGTCCAAAACACGCCCGTAGAGGGGACTCTGATGAACAGGCCAGGCCAAGTTTGGGGCCTCTGGGGCCTTCCTAGGCAGAGTTATGAGCCCAGCAAAATGGGAGGGAGAATATGGTCCAAAAAATCTCAAAATCCAGTCCAAAACATGCCCGAAGAGGGGACTCTGATGAACAGGCCAGGCCAAGTTTGGGGCCTCTGAGGCCTTCCTAGGCAGAGTTATGAGACTGACAAAAGGGGAGGGCGAATATGGTCCAAAAAATCTCCAAATAAAGTCCAAAACATGCCCGTAGAGGGGACTCTGATGAACAGGGCAGGCCAAGTTTGAGGCATCTGGGGCCTTCCTAGGCAGAGTTATGGGCCCGACAAACGGGGAGGGCGAAAATGGTCCAAAAAATCTCCAAATCCAGTCCATAACACACCTGTAGAGGGGGCTCTGATGAACAGGCCAGGCCAAGTTTGGGGCCTCTGGGGCCTTCTTAGGCAGAGTTATGAGCCCAACAAAATGGGAGGGAGAATATGGTCCAAAAAATCTCAAAATCCAGTCCAAAACATGCCCGAAGAGGGGACTCTGATGAACAGGCCAGGCCAAGTTTGGGGCCTCTGAGGCCTTCCTAGGCAGAGTTATGAGACTGACAAAAGGGGAGGGCGAATATGGTCCAAAAAATCTCAAAATCCTATCCAAAACATGCCCCTAGAGGGGACTCTGATGAACAGGCCAGGCCAAGTTTGAGGCCTCTGAGGCCTTCCTAGGCAGAGTTATGAGCCCGACAAAAGGGGAGGGCGAATATGGTCCAAAAAATCTCAAAATAAAGTCCAAAGCATGCCCGTAGAGGGGACTCTGATGAACAGGCCAGGCCAAGTTTGGGGCCTCTGGGGCCTTCTTAGGCAGAGTTATGAGCCCGACAAAAGAGGAGGGCGAATATGGTCCAAAAAATCTCACAATAAAGTCCAAAATACGCCCGTAGATGGGACTCTGATGAACAGGCCAGGCCAAGTTTGGGGCATCTGGGGCCTTCCTAGGCAGAGTTATGGGCCCGACAAAAGGGGAGGGCGAAAATGGTCCAAAAAATCTCAAAATCCAGTCCAAAACACGCCCGTAGAGGGGACTCTGATGAACAGGCCAGGCCAAGTTTGGGGCCTCTGGGGCCTTCTTAGGCAGAGTTATGAGCCCAACAAAAGGGGAGGGCGAATATGGTCCAAAAAATCTCAAAATCCAGTCCAAAACATGCCCGTAGAGGGGACTCTGATGAACAGGCCAGGCCAAGTTTGGGGCCTCTGAGGCCTTCCTAGGCAGAGTTATGAGCCCGACAAAAGAGGAGGGCGAATATGGTCGAAAAAATCTCACAATAAAGTCCAAAATACGCCCGTAGAGGGGACTCTGATGAACAGGGCAGGCCAAGTTTGGGGCATCTGGGGCCTTCCTAGGCAGAGTTATGAGCCCGACAAAAAGGGAGGGCGAATATGGTCGAAAAAATCTCAAAATCCAATCCATAAAACGCCCCTAGAGGGGACTCTGATGAACAGGCCAGGCCAGGTTTGGGGCCTCTGGAGCCTTCCTAGCCAGAGTTATGGGCCCGACAAAAGGGGAGGGCGAAAATGGTCCAAAAAATCTCCAAATCCAGTCCATAACACACCTGTAGAGGGGACTCTGATGAACAGGCCAGGCCAAGTTTGGGGCATCTGGGGCCTTCCTAGGCAGAGTTATGGGCCCGACAAAAGGGGAGGGCGAAAATGGTCCAAAAAATCTCAAAATCCAGTCCAAAACACGCCCGTAGAGGGGACTCTGATGAACAGGCCAGGCCAAGTTTGGGGCCTCTGGGGCCTTCTTAGGCAGAGTTATGAGCCCAACAAAATGGGAGGGAGAATATGGTCCAAAAAATCTCAAAATCCAGTCCAAAACATGCCCGAAGAGGGGACTCTGATGAACAGGCCAGGCCAAGTTTGGGGCCTCTGAGGCCTTCCTAGGCAGAGTTATGAGACTGACAAAAGGGGAGGGCGAATATGGTCCAAAAAATCTCCAAATAAAGTCCAAAACATGCCCGTAGAGGGGACTCTGATGAACAGGGCAGGCCAAGTTTGGGGCATCTGGGGCCTTCCTAGGCAGAGTTATCGGCCCGACCAAAGGGGAGGGCGAAAAAGGTCAAAAAAAATCTCCAAATCCAGTCCATAACACGCCTGTAGAGGGGACTCTGATGAACAGGACAGGCCAAGTTTGGGGCATCTGGGGCCTTCCTAGGCAGAGTTATGGGCCCGACAAAAGGGGAGGGCGAAAATGGTCAAAAAAATCTCAAAATCCAGTCCAAAACACGCCCGTAGAGGGGACTCTGATGAACAGGCCAGGCCAAGTTTGGGGCCTCGCAGGCCTTCCTAGGCAGAGTTATGAGCCCGACAAAAGAGGAGGGCGAATATGGTCCAAAAAATCTCACAATAAAGTCCAAAATACGCCCGTAGAGGGGACTCTGATGAACAGGCCAGGCCAAGTTTGGGGCATCTGGGGCCTTCCTAGGCAGAGTTATGGGCCCGACAAAAGGGGAGGGCGAAAATGGTCCAAAAAATCTCAAAATCCAGTCCAAAACATGCCCGTAGAGGGGACTCTGATGAACAGGCCAGGCCAAGTTTGGGGCCTCTGAGGCCTTCCTAGGCAGAGTTATGAGCCCGACAAAAGAGGAGGGCGAATATGGTCGAAAAAATCTCACAATAAAGTCCAAAATACGCCCGTAGAGGGGACTCTGATGAACAGGGCAGGCCAAGTTTGGGGCATCTGGGGCCTTCCTAGGCAGAGTTATGAGCCCGACAAAAAGGGAGGGCGAATATGGTCGAAAAAATCTCAAAATCCAATCCATAAAACGCCCCTAGAGGGGACTCTGATGAACAGGCCAGGCCAGGTTTGGGGCCTCTGGAGCCTTCCTAGCCAGAGTTATTGGCCCGACAAACGGGGAGGGCGAAAATGGTCCAAAAAATCTCCAAATCCAGTCCATAACACACCTGTAGAGGGGACTCTGATGAACAGGCCAGGCCAAGTTTGGGGCATCTGGGGCCTTCCTAGGCAGAGTTATGGGCCCGACAAAAGGGGAGGGCGAAAATGGTCCAAAAAATCTCAAAATCCAGTCCAAAACACGCCCGTAGAGGGGACTCTGATGAACAGGCCAGGCCAAGTTTGGGGCCTCTGGGGCCTTCTTAGGCAGAGTTATGAGCCCAACAAAATGGGAGGGAGAATATGGTCCAAAAAATCTCAAAATCCAGTCCAAAACATGCCCGAAGAGGGGACTCTGATGAACAGGCCAGGCCAAGTTTGGGGCCTCTGAGGCCTTCCTAGGCAGAGTTATGAGACTGACAAAAGGGGAGGGCGAATATGGTCCAAAAAATCTCCAAATAAAGTCCAAAACATGCCCGTAGAGGGGACTCTGATGAACAGGGCAGGCCAAGTTTGGGGCATCTGGGGCCTTCCTAGGCAGAGTTATCGGCCCGACCAAAGGGGAGGGCGAAAAAGGTCAAAAAAAATCTCCAAATCCAGTCCATAACACGCCTGTAGAGGGGACTCTGATGAACAGGACAGGCCAAGTTTGGGGCATCTGGGGCCTTCCTAGGCAGAGTTATGGGCCCGACAAAAGGGGAGGGCGAAAATGGTCCAAAAAATCTCAAAATCCAGTCCAAAACACGCCCGTAGAGGGGACTCTGATGAACAGGCCAGGCCAAGTTTGGGGCCTCGCAGGCCTTCCTAGGCAGAGTTATGAGCCCGACAAAAGAGGAGGGCGAATATGGTCCAAAAAATCTCACAATAAAGTCCAAAATACGCCCGTAGAGGGGACTCTGATGAACAGGCCAGGCCAAGTTTGGGGCATCTGGGGCCTTCCTAGGCAGAGTTATGGGCCCGACAAAAGGGGAGGGCGAAAATGGTCCAAAAAATCTCAAAATCCAGTCCAAAACATGCCCGTAGAGGGGACTCTGATGAACAGGCCAGGCCAAGTTTGGGGCCTCGCAGGCCTTCCTAGGCAGAGTTATGAGCCCGACAAAAGAGGAGGGCGAATATGGTCCAAAAAATCTCACAATAAAGTCCAAAATACGCCCGTAGAGGGGACTCTGATGAACAGGCCAGGCCAAGTTTGGGGCATCTGGGGCCTTCCTAGGCAGAGTTATGGGCCCGACAAAAGGGGAGGGCGAAAATGGTCCAAAAAATCTCAAAATCCAGTCCAAAACATGCCCGTAGAGGGGACTCTGATGAACAGGCCAGGCCAAGTTTGGGGCCTCTGAGGCCTTCCTAGGCAGAGTTATGAGCCCGACAAAAGAGGAGGGCGAATATGGTCGAAAAAATCTCACAATAAAGTGCAAAATACGCCCGTAGAGGGGACTCTGATTAACAGGGCAGGCCAAGTTTGGGGCATCTGGGGCCTTCCTAGGCAGAGTTATGAGCCCGACAAAAAGGGAGGGCGAATATGGTCGAAAAAATCTCAACATCCAATCCATAAAACGCCCCTAGAGGGGACTCTGATGAACAGGCCAGGCCAGGTTTGGGGCCTCTGGAGCCTTCCTAGCCAGAGTTATGGGCCCGACAAAGGGGGAGGACGAATTTGGTCAAAAAAAATCTCAAAATCCAGTCCAAAACATGCCTGTAGAGGGGACTCTGATGAACAGGCCAGGCCAAGTTTGGGGCCTCTGGGGCCTTCCTAGGCAGAGTTATGAGCCCGACAAAAGGGGAGGGCGAATATGGTCCAAAAAATCTCAAAATCCAATCCATAACACGCCTGTAGAGGGGACTCTGATGAACAGGCCAGGCCAAGTTTGGGGCCTCTGGGGCCTTCCTAGGCAGAGTTATGAGCCCGACAAAAGGGGAGGGCGAATTTGGTCCAAAAAATCTCAAAATCCAGTCCAAAACACGCCGGTAGAGGGGACTCTGATGAACAGGCCAAGCAAATTTTGGGGCATCTGGGGCCTTCCTAGGCAGAGTTATGGGCCCGACAAAAGGGGAGGGCGAAAATGGTCAAAAAAATCTCCAAATAAACTCCAAAACATGCCCGTAGAGGGGACTCTGATGAACAGGGCAGGCCAAGTTTGAGGCATCTGGGGCCTTCCTAGGCAGAGTTATGGGCCCGACAAACGGGGAGGGCGAAAATGGTCCAAAAAATCTCCAAATCCAGTCCATAACACACCTGTAGAGGGGACTCTGATGAACAGGCCAGGCCAAGTTTGGGGCATCTGGGGCCTTCCTAGGCAGAGTTATGGGCCCGACAAAAGGGGAGGGCGAAAATGGTCCAAAAAATCTCAAAATCCAGTCCAAAACACGCCCGTAGAGGGGACCTTGATGAACAGGCCAGGCCAAGTTTGGGGCCTCTGGGGCCTTCCTAGGCAGAGTTATGAGCCCGACAAAAGGGGAGGGTGAATATGGTCCAAAAAATCTCAAAATCCTATCCAAAAAATCCAGTCCAGGGGAGGGCGAATATGGTCCAAAAAATCTCAAAATCCAATCCAAAACACGCCCCTAGAGGGGACTCTGATGAACAGGCCAGGCCAGGTTTGGGGCCTCTGGAGCCTTCCTAGGCAGAGTTATGAGCCCGACAAAAGGGGAGGGCGAATATGGTCCAAAAAATCTCAAAATCCAGTCCAAAACACGCCCGTAGAGGGGACCTTGATGAACAGGCCAGGCCAAGTTTGGGGCCTCTGGGGCCTTCCTAGGCAGAGTTATGAGCCCGACAAAAGGGGAGGGTGAATATGGTCCAAAAAATCTCAAAATAAAGTCCAAAACATGCCCGTAGAGGGGACTCTGATGAACAGGCCAGGCCAAGTTTGGGGCATCTGGGGCCTTCCTAGGCAGAGTTATGGGCCCGACAAAAGGGGAGGGTGAATATGGTCCAAAAAATCTCAAAATCCAGTCCAAAACACGCCCGTAGAGGGGACCTTGATGAACAGGCCAGGCCAAGTTTGGGGCCTCTGAGGCCTTCCTAGGCAGAGTTATGAGCTCGACAAAAGGGGAGGGCGAATATGGTCCAAAAAATCTCAAAATCCTATCCAAAACATGCCCGTAGAGGGGACTCTGATGAACAGGCCAGGCCAGGTTTGGGGCCTCTGGAGCCTTCCTAGGCAGAGTTATGAGCCCGACAAAAGGGGAGGGCGAATATGGTCCAAAAAATCTCAAAATCCTATCCAAAACATGCCCGTAGAGGGGACTCTGATGAACAGGCCAGGCCAGGTTTGGGGCCTCTGGAGCCTTCCTAGGCAGAGTTATGAGCCCGACAAAAGGGCAGGGTGAATATGGTCCAAAAAATCTCAAAATAAAGTCCAAAACATGCCCGTAGAGGGGACTCTGATGAACAGGCCAGGCCAAGTTTGGGGCTTATAGGGGCTTCCTAAGCAGAGTTATGAGCCCGACAAAAGGGCAGGGCGGATTTGGTCCAAAAAATCTCAAAATAAAGTCCAAAACATGCCCGTAGAGGGGACTCTGATGAACAGGCCAGGCCAAGCTTGGGGCTTCTAGGGGCTTCCTAAGCAGAGTTATGGGCCCGACAAAGGGGGAGGACGAATTTGGTCTAAAAAAATCTCCAAATCCAGTCCAAAACATGCTTGTAGAGGGGACTCTGATGAACAGGCCAGGCCAAGTTTGGGGCTTCTAGGGGCTTCCTAAGCAGAGTTATGGGCCCGACAAAAGGGCAGGGCGAATTTGGTCCAAAAAATCTCAAAATCCAATTCAAAACACGCACGTAGAGGGGACTCTGATGAACAGGGCAGGCCAAGTTTGGGGGATCTGGGGCCTTCCTAGGCAGAGTTATGGGCCCGACAAAAGGGGAGGGTGAATATGGTCCAAAAAATCTCAAAATAAAGTCCAAAACACGCCCGTAGAGGGGACTCTGATGAACAGGCCAGGCCAAGTTTGGGGCTTCTAGGGGCTTCCTAAGCAGAGTTATGGGCCCGACAAAAGGGCAGGGCGAATTTGGTCCAAAAAATCTCAAAATAAAGTCCAAAACATGCCCGTAGAGGGGACTCTGATGAACAGGCCAGGCCAAGTTTGGGGCCTCTGAGGCCTTCCTAGGCAGAGTTATGAGCCCGACAAAAGGGGAGGCCGAATTTGGTCTAAAAAAATCTCAAAATCCAGTCCAAAACACGCCTGTAGAGGGGACTCTGATGAACAGGCCAGGCCAAGTTTGGGGCCTCTGAGGCCTTCCTAGGCAGAGTTATGAGCCCGACAAAAGGGGAGGGCGAATATGGTCCAAAAAATCTCAAAATCCTATCCAAAAAATCCAGTCCAGGGGAGGGCGAATATGGTCCAAAAAATCTCAAAATCCAATCCAAAACACGCCCCTAGAGGGGACTGATGAACAGGCCAGGCCAGGTTTGGGGCCTCTGGAGCCTTCCTAGGCAGAGTTATGAGCCCGACAAAAGGGGAGGGCGAATATGGTCCAAAAAATCTCAAAATCCAGTCCAAAACACGCCCGTAGAGGGGACCTTGATGAACAGGCCAGGCCAAGTTTGGGGCCTCTGGGGCCTTCCTAGGCAGAGTTATGAGCCCGACAAAAGGGGAGGGTGAATATGGTCCAAAAAATCTCAAAATAAAGTCCAAAACATGCCCGTAGAGGGGACTCTGATGAACAGGCCAGGCCAAGTTTGGGGCATCTGGGGCCTTCCTAGGCAGAGTTATGGGCCCGACAAAAGGGGAGGGTGAATATGGTCCAAAAAATCTCAAAATCCAGTCCAAAACACGCCCGTAGAGGGGACCTTGATGAACAGGCCAGGCCAAGTTTGGGGCCTCTGAGGCCTTCCTAGGCAGAGTTATGAGCTCGACAAAAGGGGAGGGCGAATATGGTCCAAAAAATCTCAAAATCCTATCCAAAACATGCCCGTAGAGGGGACTCTGATGAACAGGCCAGGCCAGGTTTGGGGCCTCTGGAGCCTTCCTAGGCAGAGTTATGAGCCCGACAAAAGGGGAGGGCGAATATGGTCCAAAAAATCTCAAAATCCTATCCAAAACATGCCCGTAGAGGGGACTCTGATGAACAGGCCAGGCCAGGTTTGGGGCCTCTGGAGCCTTCCTAGGCAGAGTTATGAGCCCGACAAAAGGGCAGGGTGAATATGGTCCAAAAAATCTCAAAATAAAGTCCAAAACATGCCCGTAGAGGGGACTCTGATGAACAGGCCAGGCCAAGTTTGGGGCTTATAGGGGCTTCCTAAGCAGAGTTATGAGCCCGACAAAAGGGCAGGGCGGATTTGGTCCAAAAAATCTCAAAATAAAGTCCAAAACATGCCCGTAGAGGGGACTCTGATGAACAGGCCAGGCCAAGCTTGGGGCTTCTAGGGGCTTCCTAAGCAGAGTTATGGGCCCGACAAAGGGGGAGGACGAATTTGGTCTAAAAAAATCTCCAAATCCAGTCCAAAACACGCCTGTAGAGGGGACTCTGATGAACAGGCCAGGCCAAGTTTGGGGGATCTGGGGCCTTCCTAGGCAGAGTTATGGGCCCGACAAAAGGGGAGGGTGAATATGGTCCAAAAAATCTCAAAATAAAGTCCAAAACACGCCCGTAGAGGGGACTCTGATGAACAGGCCAGGCCAAGTTTGGGGCTTCTAGGGGCTTCCTAAGCAGAGTTATGGGCCCGACAAAAGGGCAGGGCGAATTTGGTCCAAAAAATCTCAAAATAAAGTCCAAAACATGCCCGTAGAGGGGACTCTGATGAACAGGCCAGGCCAAGTTTGGGGCCTCTGAGGCCTTCCTAGGCAGAGTTATGAGCCCGACAAAAGGGGAGGGCGAATATGGTCCAAAAAATCTCAAAATAAAGTCCAAAACATGCCCGTAGAGGGGACTCTGATGAACAGGCCAGGCCAAGTTTGGGGCTTCTAGGGGCTTCCTAAGCAGAGTTATGGGCCCGACAAAAGGGCAGGGCGAATTTGGTCCAAAAAATCTCAAAATAAAGTCCAAAACATGCCCGTAGAGGGGACTCTGATGAACAGGCCAGGCCAAGTTTGGGGCCTCTGAGGCCTTCCTAGGCAGAGTTATGAGCCCGACAAAAGGGGAGGGCGAATATGGTCCAAAAAATCTCAAAATAAAGTCCAAAACACGCCCGTAGAGGGGACTCTGATGAACAGGCCAGGCCAAGTTTGGGGCATCTGGGGCCTTCCTAGGCAGAGTTATGGGCCCGACAAAAGGGGAGGGTGAATATGGTCCAAAAAATCTCAAAATCCAGTCCAAAACACGCCCGTAGAGGGGACCTTGATGAACAGGCCAGGCCAAGTTTGGGGCCTCTGAGGCCTTCCTAGGCAGAGTTATGAGCTCGACAAAAGGGGAGGGCGAATATGGTCCAAAAAATCTCAAAATCCTATCCAAAACATGCCCGTAGAGGGGACTCTGATGAACAGGCCAGGCCAGGTTTGGGGCCTCTGGAGCCTTCCTAGGCAGAGTTATGAGCCCGACAAAAGGGGAGGGCGAATATGGTCCAAAAAATCTCAAAATCCTATCCAAAACATGCCCGTAGAGGGGACTCTGATGAACAGGCCAGGCCAGGTTTGGGGCCTCTGGAGCCTTCCTAGGCAGAGTTATGAGCCCGACAAAAGGGGAGGGCGAATATGGTCCAAAAAATCTCAAAATAAAGTCCAAAGCATGCCCGTAGAGGGGACTCTGATGAACAGGCCAGGCCAAGTTTGGGGCATCTGGGGCCTTCCTAGGCAGAGTTATGAGCCCGACAAAAGGGGAGGGTGAATATGGTCCAAAAAATCTCAAAATCCAGTCCAAAAAATCCAGTCCAGGGGAGGGCGAATATGGTCCAAAAAATCTCAAAATCCAATCCAAAACACGCCCCTAGAGGGGACTCTGATGAACAGGCCAGGCCAGGTTTGGGGCCTCTGGAGCCTTCCTAGCCAGAGTTATGGGCCCGACAAAGGGGGAGGACGAATTTGGTCTAAAAAAATCTCCAAATCCAGTCCAAAACACGCCTGTAGAGGGGACTCTGATGAACAGGCCAGGCCAAGTTTGGGGCCTCTGGGGCCTTCCTAGGCAGAGTTATGAGCCCGACAAAAGGGGAGGGCGAATATGGTCCAAAAAATCTCAAAATCCAGTCCAAAACACGCCCGTAGAGGGGACCTTGATGAACAGGCCAGGCCAAGTTTGGGGCCTCTGGGGCCTTCCTAGGCAGAGTTATGAGCCCGACAAAAGGGGAGGGTGAATATGGTCCAAAAAATCTCAAAATCCTATCCAAAAAATCCAGTCCAGGGGAGGGCGAATATGGTCCAAAAAATCTCAAAATCCAATCCAAAACACGCCCCTAGAGGGGACTCTGATGAACAGGCCAGGCCAGGTTTGGGGCCTCTGGAGCCTTCCTAGCCAGAGTTATGGGCCCGACAAAGGGGGAGGACGAATTTGGTCTAAAAAAATCTCCAAATCCAGTCCAAAACACGCCTGTAGAGGGGACTCTGATGAACAGGCCAGGCCAAGTTTGGGGCCTCTGAGGCCTTCCTAGGCAGAGTTATGAGCCCGACAAAAGGGGAGGGCGAATATGGTCCAAAAAATCTCAAAATCCAGTCCAAAACACGCCCGTAGAGGGGACCTTGATGAACAGGCCAGGCCAAGTTTGGGGCCTCTGGGGCCTTCCTAGGCAGAGTTATGAGCCCGACAAAAGGGGAGGGTGAATATGGTCCAAAAAATCTCAAAATCCTATCCAAACAATCCAGTCCAGGGGAGGGCGAATATGGTCCAAAAAATCTCAAAATCCAATCCAAAACACGCCCCTAGAGGGGACTCTGATGAACAGGCCAGGCCAGGTTTGGGGCCTCTGGAGCCTTCCTAGGCAGAGTTATGAGCCCGACAAAAGGGGAGGGCGAATATGGTCCAAAAAATCTCAAAATCCAGTCCAAAACACGCCCGTAGAGGGGACCTTGATGAACAGGCCAGGCCAAGTTTGGGGCCTCTGGGGCCTTCCTAGGCAGAGTTATGAGCCCGACAAAAGGGGAGGGTGAATATGGTCCAAAAAATCTCAAAATCCTATCCAAAAAATCCAGTCCAGGGGAGGGCGAATATGGTCCAAAAAATCTCAAAATCTAATCCAAAACACGCCCCTAGAGGGGACTCTGATGAACAGGCCAGGCCAGGTTTGGGGCCTCTGGAGCCTTCCTAGCCAGAGTTATGGGCCCGACAAAGGGGGAGGACGAATTTGGTCTAAAAAAATCTCCAAATCCAGTCCAAAACACGCCTGTAGAGGGGACTCTGATGAACAGGCCAGGCCAGGTTTGGGGCCTCTGGAGCCTTCCTAGCCAGAGTTATGGGCCCGACAAAGGGGGAGGACGAATTTGGTCCCCAAAATCTCAAAATCCAATCCAAAAAATGCTCTTATAGGGGACCTTGATGAACAGGCTAGGCCAAGTTTGGGGCATCTCGGGCCTTCCTAGGCAGAGTTATGGGCCCGACAAAATGGGAGGGTGAATATGGTCCAAAAAATCTCAAAATAAAGTCCAAAACATGCCCGTAGAGGGGACTCTGATGAACAGGCCAGGCCAAGTTTGGGGCCTCTGAGGCCTTCCTAGGCAGAGTTATGAGCCCGACAAAAGGGGAGGGCGAATATGGTCCAAAAAATCTCAAAATAAAGTCCAAAACATGCCCGTAGAGGGGACTCTGATGAACAGGCCAGGCCAAGTTTGGGGCATCTGGGGCCTTCCTAGGCAGAGTTATGGGCCCGACAAAAGGGGAGGGTGAATATGGTCCAAAAAATCTCAAAATCCAGTCCAAAACACGCCCCTAGAAGGGACTCTGATGAACAGGCCAGGCCAAGTTTGGGGCCTCTGGGGCCTTCCTAGGCAGAGTTATGGGCCCGACAAAAGGGCAGGGCGAATTTGGTCCAAAAAATCTCAAAATCCAATTCAAAACATGATCTTAGAGGGGACTCTGATGAACAGGCCAGGCCAAGTTTGGGGCCTCTGAAGCCTTCCTAGGCAGAGTTATGAGCTCGACAAAAGGGGAGGGCGAATATGGTCCAAAAAATCTCAAAATAAAGTCCAAAGCATGCCCGTAGAGGGGACTCTGATGAACAGGCCAGGCCAAGTTTGGGGCCTCTGAGGCCTTCCTAGGCAGAGTTATGAGCCCGACAAAAGGGGAGGGCGAATATGGTCCAAAAAATCTCAAAATAAAGTCCAAAACATGCCCGTAGAGGGGACTCTGATGAACAGGCCAGGCCAAGTTTGGGGCATCTGGGGCCTTCCTAGGCAGAGTTATGGGCCCGACAAAAGGGGAGGGTGAATATGGTCCAAAAAATCTCAAAATCCAGTCCAAAACACGCCCCTAGAAGGGACTCTGATGAACAGGCCAGGCCAAGTTTGGGGCCTCTGAGGCCTTCCTAGGCAGAGTTATGGGCCCGACAAAAGGGCAGGGCGAATTTGGTCCAAAAAATCTCAAAATCCAATTCAAAACATGCTCTTAGAGGGGACTCTGATGAACAGGCCAGGCCAAGTTTGGGGCCTCTGAAGCCTTCCTAGGCAGAGTTATGGGCCCGACAAAAGGGCAGGGCGAATTTGGTCCAAAAAATCTCAAAATCCAATTCAAAACATGATCTTAGAGGGGACTCTGATGAACAGGCCAGGCCAAGTTTGGGGCCTCTGAAGCCTTCCTAGGCAGAGTTATGAGCTCGACAAAAGGGGAGGGCGAATATGGTCCAAAAAATCTCAAAATAAAGTCCAAAGCATGCCCGTAGAGGGGACTCTGATGAACAGGCCAGGCCAAGTTTGGGGCCTCTGAGGCCTTCCTAGGCAGAGTTATGAGCCCGACAAAAGGGGAGGGCGAATATGGTCCAAAAAATCTCAAAATAAAGTCCAAAACATGCCCGTAGAGGGGACTCTGATGAACAGGCCAGGCCAAGTTTGGGGCATCTGGGGCCTTCCTAGGCAGAGTTATGGGCCCGACAAAAGGGGAGGGTGAATATGGTCCAAAAAATCTCAAAATCCAGTCCAAAACACGCCCCTAGAAGGGACTCTGATGAACAGGCCAGGCCAAGTTTGGGGCCTCTGAGGCCTTCCTAGGCAGAGTTATGGGCCCGACAAAAGGGCAGGGCGAATTTGGTCCAAAAAATCTCAAAATCCAATTCAAAACATGCTCTTAGAGGGGACTCTGATGAACAGGCCAGGCCAAGTTTGGGGCCTCTGAAGCCTTCCTAGGCAGAGTTATGAGCTCGACAAAAGGGGAGGGCGAATATGGTCCAAAAAATCTCAAAATAAAGTCCAAAGCATGCCCGTAGAGGGGACTCTGATGAACAGGGCAGGCCAAGTTTGGGGCTTCTGGGGTCTTCCTAGGCAGAGTTATGAGCCCGACAAAAGGGCAGGGCGAATTTGGTCCAAAAAATCTCAAAATAAAGTCCAAAACATGCCCGTAGAGGGGACTCTGATGAACAGGCCAGGCCAAGTTTGGGGCATCTGGGGCCTTCCTAGGCAGAGTTATGGGCCCGACAAAAGGGGAGGGTGAATATGGTCCAAAAAATCTCAAAATCCAGTCCAAAACACGCCCCTAGAAGGGACTCTGATGAACAGGCCAGGCCAAGTTTGGGGCCTCTGGGGCCTTCCTAAGCAGAGTTATGGGCCCGACAAAAGGGCAGGACGAATTTGGTCCAAAAAATCTCAAAATCCAATTCAAAACACGCACGTAGAGGGGACTCTGATGAACAGGGCAGGCCAAGTTTGGGGGATCTGGGGCCTTCCTAGGCAGAGTTATGGGCCCGACAAAGGGGGAGGACGAATTTGGTCTAAAAAAATCTCCAAATCCAGTCCAAAACACGCCTGTAGAGGGGACTCTGATGAACAGGCCAGGCCAAGTTTGGGGCTTCTAGGGGCTTCCTAAGCAGAGTTATGGGCCCGACAAAAGGGCAGGGCGAATTTGGTCCAAAAAATCTCAAAATCCAGTCCAAAACACGCCCGTAGAGGGGACCTTGATGAACAGGCCAGGCCAAGTTTGGGGCCTCTGAGGCCTTCCTAGGCAGAGTTATGAGCTGGACAAAAGGGGAGGGCGAATATGGTCCAAAAAATCTCAAAATCCTATCCAAAACATGCCCGTAAAGGGACTCTGATGAACAGGCCAGGCCAGGTTTGGGGCCTCTGGAGCCTTCCTAGGCAGAGTTATGAGCCCGACAAAAGGGCAGGGCGAATATGGTCCAAAAAATCTCAAAATAAAGTCCAAAAAATCCAGTCCAGGGGAGGGCGAATATGGTCCAAAAAATCTCAAAATCTAATCCAAAACACGCCCCTAGAGGGGACTCTGATGAACAGGCCAGGCCAGGTTTGGGGCCTCTGGAGCCTTCCTAGCCAGAGTTATGGGCCCGACAAAGGGGGAGGGCGAATATGGTCCAAAAAATCTCAAAATAAAGTCCAAAACATGCCCGTAGAGGGGACTCTGATGAACAGGCCAGGCCAAGTTTGGGGCATCTGGGGCCTTCCTAGGCAGAGTTATGGGCCCGACAAAAGGGGAGGGTGAATATGGTCCAAAAAATCTCAAAATCCAGTCCAAAACACGCCCCTAGAAGGGACTCTGATGAACAGGCCAGGCCAGGTTTGGGGCCTCTGGAGCCTTCCTAGCCAGAGTTATGGGCCCGACAAAGGGGGAGGACGAATTTGGTCTAAAAAAATCTCCAAATCCAGTCCAAAACACGCCTGTAGAGGGGACTCTGATGAACAGGCCAGGCCAAGTTTGGGGCTTCTAGGGGCTTCCTAAGCAGAGTTATGGGCCCGACAAAAGGGCAGGGCGAATTTGGTCCAAAAAATCTCAAAATCCAGTCCAAAACACGCCCGTAGAGGGGACCTTGATGAACAGGCCAGGCCAAGTTTGGGGCCTCTGAGGCCTTCCTAGGCAGAGTTATGAGCTGGACAAAAGGGGAGGGCGAATATGGTCCAAAAAATCTCAAAATCCTATCCAAAACATGCCCGTAAAGGGACTCTGATGAACAGGCCAGGCCAGGTTTGGGGCCTCTGGAGCCTTCCTAGGCAGAGTTATGAGCCCGACAAAAGGGCAGGGCGAATATGGTCCAAAAAATCTCAAAATAAAGTCCAAAAAATCCAGTCCAGGGGAGGGCGAATATGGTCCAAAAAATCTCAAAATCTAATCCAAAACACGCCCCTAGAGGGGACTCTGATGAACAGGCCAGGCCAGGTTTGGGGCCTCTGGAGCCTTCCTAGCCAGAGTTATGGGCCCGACAAAGGGGGAGGGCGAATATGGTCCAAAAAATCTCAAAATAAAGTCCAAAACATGCCCGTAGAGGGGACTCTGATGAACAGGCCAGGCCAAGTTTGGGGCATCTGGGGCCTTCCTAGGCAGAGTTATGGGCCCGACAAAAGGGGAGGGTGAATATGGTCCAAAAAATCTCAAAATCCAGTCCAAAACACGCCCCTAGAAGGGACTCTGATGAACAGGCCAGGCCAGGTTTGGGGCCTCTGGAGCCTTCCTAGCCAGAGTTATGGGCCCGACAAAGGGGGAGGACGAATTTGGTCTAAAAAAATCTCCAAATCCAGTCCAAAACACGCCTGTAGAGGGGACTCTGATGAACAGGCCAGGCCAGGTTTGGGGCCTCTGGAGCCTTCCTAGCCAGAGTTATGGGCCCGACAAAGGGGGAGGACGAATTTGGTCCCCAAAATCTCAAAATCCAATCCAAAAAATGCTCTTATAGGGGACCTTGATGAACAGGCTAGGCCAAGTTTGGGGCATCTCGGGCCTTCCTAGGCAGAGTTATGGGCCCGACAAAATGGGAGGGTGAATATGGTCCAAAAAATCTCAAAATAAAGTCCAAAACATGCCCGTAGAGGGGACTCTGATGAACAGGCCAGGCCAAGTTTGGGGCCTCTGAGGCCTTCCTAGGCAGAGTTATGAGCCCGACAAAAGGGGAGGGCGAATATGGTCCAAAAAATCTCAAAATAAAGTCCAAAACATGCCCGTAGAGGGGACTCTGATGAACAGGCCAGGCCAAGTTTGGGGCATCTGGGGCCTTCCTAGGCAGAGTTATGGGCCCGACAAAAGGGGAGGGTGAATATGGTCCAAAAAATCTCAAAATCCAGTCCAAAACACGCCCCTAGAAGGGACTCTGATGAACAGGCCAGGCCAAGTTTGGGGCCTCTGGGGCCTTCCTAGGCAGAGTTATGGGCCCGACAAAAGGGCAGGGCGAATTTGGTCCAAAAAATCTCAAAATCCAATTCAAAACATGATCTTAGAGGGGACTCTGATGAACAGGCCAGGCCAAGTTTGGGGCCTCTGAAGCCTTCCTAGGCAGAGTTATGAGCTCGACAAAAGGGGAGGGCGAATATGGTCCAAAAAATCTCAAAATAAAGTCCAAAGCATGCCCGTAGAGGGGACTCTGATGAACAGGGCAGGCCAAGTTTGGGGCTTCTGGGGTCTTCCTAGGCAGAGTTATGAGCCCGACAAAGGGGGAGGACGAATTTGGTCCCCAAAATCTCAAAATCCAATTCAAAACATGCTCTTAGAGGGGACTCTGATGAACAGGGCAGGCCAAGTTTGGGGCATCTGGGGCCTTCCTAGGCAGAGTTATGGGCCCGACAAAATGGGAGGGTGAATATGGTCCAAAAAATCTCAAAATAAAGTCCAAAACATGCCCGTAGAGGGGACTCTGATGAACAGGCCAGGCCAAGTTTGGGGCATCTGGGGCCTTCCTAGGCAGAGTTATGGGCCCGACAAAAGGGGAGGGTGAATATGGTCCAAAAAATCTCAAAATCCAGTCCAAAACACGCCCCTAGAAGGGACTCTGATGAACAGGCCAGGCCAAGTTTGGGGCCTCTGGGGCCTTCCTAGGCAGAGTTATGGGCCCGACAAAAGGGCAGGGCGAATTTGGTCCAAAAAATCTCAAAATCCAATTCAAAACATGCTCTTAGAGGGGACTCTGATGAACAGGCCAGGCCAAGTTTGGGGCCTCTGAAGCCTTCCTAGGCAGAGTTATGAGCTCGACAAAAGGGGAGGGCGAATATGGTCCAAAAAATCTCAAAATAAAGTCCAAAGCATGCCCGTAGAGGGGACTCTGATGAACAGGGCAGGCCAAGTTTGGGGCTTCTGGGGTCTTCCTAGGCAGAGTTATGAGCCCGACAAAAGGGCAGGGCGAATTTGGTCCAAAAAATCTCAAAATAAAGTCCAAAACATGCCCGTAGAGGGGACTCTGATGAACAGGCCAGGCCAAGTTTGGGGCATCTGGGGCCTTCCTAGGCAGAGTTATGGGCCCGACAAAAGGGGAGGGTGAATATGGTCCAAAAAATCTCAAAATCCAGTCCAAAACACGCCCCTAGAAGGGACTCTGATGAACAGGCCAGGCCAAGTTTGGGGCCTCTGGGGCCTTCCTAAGCAGAGTTATGGGCCCGACAAAAGGGCAGGACGAATTTGGTCCAAAAAATCTCAAAATCCAATTCAAAACACGCACGTAGAGGGGACTCTGATGAACAGGGCAGGCCAAGTTTGGGGGATCTGGGGCCTTCCTAGGCAGAGTTATGGGCCCGACAAAGGGGGAGGACGAATTTGGTCTAAAAAAATCTCCAAATCCAGTCCAAAACACGCCTGTAGAGGGGACTCTGATGAACAGGCCAGGCCAAGTTTGGGGCTTCTAGGGGCTTCCTAAGCAGAGTTATGGGCCCGACAAAAGGGCAGGGCGAATTTGGTCCAAAAAATCTCAAAATCCAGTCCAAAACACGCCCGTAGAGGGGACCTTGATGAACAGGCCAGGCCAAGTTTGGGGCCTCTGAGGCCTTCCTAGGCAGAGTTATGAGCTGGACAAAAGGGGAGGGCGAATATGGTCCAAAAAATCTCAAAATCCTATCCAAAACATGCCCGTAAAGGGACTCTGATGAACAGGCCAGGCCAGGTTTGGGGCCTCTGGAGCCTTCCTAGGCAGAGTTATGAGCCCGACAAAAGGGCAGGGCGAATATGGTCCAAAAAATCTCAAAATAAAGTCCAAAACATGCCCGTAGAGGGGACTCTGATGAACAGGCCAGGCCAAGTTTGGGGCTTCTAGGGGCTTCCTAAGCAGAGTTATGGGCCCGACAAAAGGGCAGGGCGAATTTGGTCCAAAAAATCTCAAAATCCAATTCAAAACACGCACGTAGAGGGGACTCTGATGAACAGGGCAGGCCAAGTTTGGGGGATCTGGGGCCTTCCTAGGCAGAGTTATGGGCCCGACAAAGGGGGAGGACGAATTTGGTCTAAAAAAATCTCCAAATCCAGTCCAAAACACGCCTGTAGAGGGGACTCTGATGAACAGGCCAGGCCAAGTTTGGGGCCTCTGGGGCCTTCCTAGGCAGAGTTATGGGCCCGACAAAAGAGCAGGGTGAATTTGGTCCAAAAAATCTCCAAGTCCAGTCCAAATCATGCCCCTAGAGGGGACTCTGAGGAATAGGCCAGGCCAAGTTTGGGGCCTTCCTAAGTCCTAATATCTCTTTCTCTAACCCTCAGGTGCCTGGTTTTGTTTCTACACTGCCATGTCCCCTGGACTATTTTATTTAACAGGGGCCCCTCCCCATTTCTGGGGAGCTGCCCTGACACTTTGGTGTCAGTTGACCAATCGCTGCGTCTATAGACAAGCAGATCGATTGAATCTTCACTAATCCTCAGGCAGATACCCCTCTTCGGGGCTACCATTCCTGCCTTTGGTTTCTCAATCATTTTGAGTTCCCATGATCCTTTGGGGCTGACTGTTTGATGGACTTCGACATTTTCCAGTTTGATTAAGCTCACATTGACATTTACATTTAGTCATTTAGCAGACGCTCTTATCCAGAGGCTCAATGGGGTTGTTGATACCCGCCGCCGCTTGCCGCTCTCACCGTTGAAAGGTTTGCTACCTCAGTTGATGGGGTCTCCCTGAAACATGTCAAGGCCTCATCCGGATCCCTCGGCAGAATCCTGACGATTCCTATGGAGGGGTTCCATAACGGGTTTTCCATGGCTTTGGTGAGTATGTTTTCACAAGGTATAGTTATCGTCGGTAGAAGATTGGTGGGTCCAGTGGTTTAGCACAATGGGACATATTCCCCGGACTCACCCGCCGACAAACCTAGGCCCTAGCCGCTGGTAGAAGCTTGTAGGGAGTTCCAAGGCTCGATAGGAGCCTTACCTCCCTTCCGCCAGAACTCTCCTTAGCCCCCGCTGGACAAGCAGGAGCAGCTTGTCTGGGTGGGATGGAGACTTTGATCCACTTTGGGCAGGCTGTGATCACAAGCAGTCTGTCTGAGCATGTGGTTCTTCAGGCCCTCTCCGGGCAGGCTGCGGTAACCTTGCGGTGTTAACAAGCAGTCTGTTTGGGTGGGCGGTAAGTACGCGGCCCTCCTGGGTCCCATTTGGGACAGCACGCAGGATGTGGTGGTCCAGGGCTCAGGACCTTGATCGTAGCCCAGTCTTCTACGGGGGGTAGCCCCACTCATGCACCACTGCACCTTTGACTGATCCTGATCATCACCCTTTAGCCTGAGGGGTGTGATCAAACCCATACCCCAGGATACGCTTTTGCCTCCCTGGTTCCTGGCGCTTGTCGGCTTCCTCATGAGAAATTTCTTCTCTTGGACATTCTCTTGCACATTTTGTGCCTCTTACTGGGTATCCATTCTACCCCAACATTTTCCGTGTGGCAGAATCCAAGGTAAGAATTGCACAATTTAGCTTATTAGCTCAACACTGATTGTTAAACAAACGTATTTATTCCACATTACCTTAGACCAGTGGTTCTCAACCCTGGTCCCCTTATCCTGCATGTTTTAGATGTTTCCCTGCTCCAACACACCTGATTCAAATGAATGGTCGTTAACAGGCTTCTGCATGACGACCCATTTATATGAATCAGGTGTGTTGGAGCAGGGAAACATCTAAAACATGCTGGACAGGGGATCCCTGAGGTTCAGGGTTGAGAACCACTGCCTTAGACTCTCCAATTCATCCTAAAAATAGGCCTCTCCCTCCCCTCATAATGCACAATCAACATTTCTAAAAAAGATATTAAAAAAATAAAGTTCAATTTGACCCCCCCCCCCCCCGACGCATGCACACACATCTAGTGGCCCTCATCTCCTATTACACCAACACCCCACCCATATCTAGCTTCCATTTATCACACCTTATTCCCCACTTATCCCTACCCTCTAGTTGAACTCACCAACTCCTTTTCGATTCCCCTCCATTCCCAGTCACCCCAGCTTTGACCCCACCCTTATCTCCTCGGTCACCAATCTCTCAGCCCTGTAAAGATATTATTCCTCCTGATGTCTCACCATTTTCTTATTCAATACCCTCATTCTTGAATCGCACCAATCTCCTCTCACATAATTACACTGATCTTCAACATTGTCTTACCCTCATATCAAACACCTGCAGCACCAACCAATCTTATGCCACAACTTTTCTCAATCACCTAGTTACCTACAAGTATGGACAGGATTCCTACCTTACTTGACCTGGTTTCTCTTGTTACGTCAACCCTGGCAGTTCATTACCAACCCTGGCAGTTCACTCCCAATTTGAGCCTCTGGGTTAGGGTCAGCCCCAACACCAAAATGTAACCTTGTTGGAGCTTCGGAACTGTACTACACCCTGTTGTGACCAGAACCCTACCCGACCCTCTGAGTCTAACCCTAACCATTTGGGAACTATGCCTAAACCTAAAACTGGATGCACAGCATCCTCCTCCACTCCATTTTAACAAGCTCTCATTGATTGTCTCTGCCCACCCTCCCCGTGCCTGAAATTCTAAAGGACCTTTATTTTAAAAGGCTTTCCGCTCCTGCCACTGGTCACCCTCACCCATGGCCTTTCATTTGTTGAACCCTTGTAGGGCCCTCCCACCCCCAGTGGTCATCATCCTACCGTAATTTCACTTCATTGGCACTTTTATTTTGAAAATCCTACAATTTCTCTCTGGTTACCCACACACTCACATTCTAATAGGACCCTCATTGGACCTCTCTGCTACCATCATGACTTTCCCTCTCGGGCACAATTTGAAGGGACTCTTATTTTGAAGGACTTTCCTTTCACCCTCCACTGTCATTCATGGTCTTCCTACAATAAGGCCCTTGTAAGATCTTTCCTTACCCTGATTGTCCTCTTCCTAAAGGGACTTATTTCGGCTTTCCGCCATCGAGTGCCTTTGACCTTGTACTCCCATTCAATAAAACCCATGGCGGGCCCTCCTACTCGCTCATCAGCCTTCTCACCCTTTTCAGGACTTATTTTGAAAACCCCATCCTTTACTCCGACAGCCCCTATCCCCCCTACCACCTGGGATCTCACCAAACAACCCCGCCCATTATCTTTATCTGTGGAGGCAGTCATGAAACAGTCATCTTGTACACCCAACCAAGGTTGTCCTCCCCGATTGCTGGACCCCTGGGGGATAAACACATCAAATTGGGAGACTTGCCGTCTAACCCTAACCCTAGGGGGACCTTCATATGACCCACTTGCATACCCATGGTCACAGAATGGGAATTACCCATCCCTGTGCAAACGACCTGCATTTTGACCCCCCAATCAAGAAGTTTTGGACTGTATCTTGAGTTCCGCATTTCCCAGTATCCCATTTTCGCAACGTGTCTCCTCGACGCCGTCACAGGTGGTGTTAATACTGATTGATACCCAGGGACCAGTGTCCTTTCCTCCTAGTAGTGTTGCTTCAAACTTAACTATATATTGACAGAGGGATATTGTATACTACTACGCAAGCGGTTGTTCCTCTAAACATCTCCAGACTACAATATACCTACCCTGGGGTTTGTTATTCTGAGACCCCCAATGGACCATTGACTCAGGCTTAAAGTCTCCGTACACCAGCTGTTACAACCTGGATGGTGTTTGTTGTTGGCTTGAGATCTTCAAGAAGGGGACGTAGAACCTTTAACCCTCGGTCGCTAGTTTGGACTTTATAATTTCAAGCAAGTCTCCCTGACCTCTCAGTCTTAGTCTCTGGACACCAGTTATCGCTCAACCCCTGGAGGGTGGTGATACTCAGACTGACATCTATTATAGATGAAGACCAATGGTCTTAGACCTTTAATCGCTCAATTGGATCGATTCTGGCCAAAACCTTTTATATAACCTCAGTCTCGGAGATTCCAGACGCCGATAATATCAACCCTGGTGGTTATGATACTGTTGGACTGATTACCAGTTCTCTATACTTATTGTTGAAGACGGGCTGAGAGATTTAAAAGTGCTTTTGTGGGGTCTCACCTTAACTGTGGTCCTGCAGGGTGTTTCCTCATTGATGCTACCACACCTAACCTGCCTGGGCTTTGGTGTCTACTCACCCCTACAGCTCCTTCTAATTCCAACCTTAGATTTGCCTTGATTCTCTTATCAGAAAGAAGAACTGAAGATTCTCCGTCTCACAATTCCCTCCTTCTGCTGTCTTCCTTTACCTAAAAAAAACCCTATCCTCGCCTTGGGGACCCTTGATGGCAGCTGCGTCCTTCCGGGAAATGAAGCTTGGCGCATGTTCGGATAGGCAAGACCGACCCCTGCTTTTGGGCATACTCTAATGTTTCATGACTTACTCCCCCCACTAAGAATGGTCTACTTTTCCTCTTCCTATGTCGGGCTGTCATCTTGGTTTCAGTTTGATCAGCGCTACCGTCTATCAAAGCTGTCAAGTCAGCCTGTCACAATGATCCCATGCCTTTGATCACGATTCTCTCTCGGTTTAGTTTGTCCATGCTATGAAGTGTGCGACCCTCCACCTCCCGACCTTAACCCTTGTCTCTGTTCTTTGACTCCTTGGCTGGGTTGTCGGCTGCAGCCACCGCCACCAGTGTCTGGATTCCGTGGGGGATTCTTCTTTGGATGTTGGGGCAGGCGCCCTTTGATCACTAATTCCCCATGGGGTCTAAGCTCAACACTGTAGTACATTTATCATTCTGTAATAAGCATCACTTTAATCATCCCAGGGCTCTCCTGATTGAAATGGGTACGATCCAGTTCCCCAATTTCACCTTGCCAGGATAACACCGCAGCCACTCATCAATCCTCTGGGAGGAAGCTTGTGATTCTCAACCTAAAACAATAAATACCCTCCCATCCCATCCTTTTGGACCACCCTTTTGGATGGGAGGTAGACTTACTTAGCCCTGTGGGCAAGTGTCCTTTGCCCTGTGGGTGTCTGCTCTCTAGTTATTTCTCTCCCTTCCACTTCTTGACTCCTCCTTGTCATCTCTCCTGTCTATACATCCTTGAGCCTCGACCTATACCCTTAACCTAAACTCAGGACCAACACCTAAATGTAACCTTGTTGGAATTTCGGACCTGTACTAGACCCTGTTGTAACCAGAACCCTACCCGACCCTCTGACTCTAACCCTAATACAGGGCGTATCCTAAAGGATCCGGTTCTGACCTTCTTGCTACCTACAGCACCTCCTCCACTCCAATGTGACTTATTTTGGCTAACCCTCATCTCTGTCCACCTCCTCCTGTGCCTGCAATTCTAAAGGACCTTTATTTGGAAAGGCTTTACGCTCATCTGCCACTGGTCATCCTCACCCATGGCCTTCCCCCACCCCCAGTGGTCATCATCCTACCATACTTTCACTTCATTGGCACTTATTTTGAAAATCCTAAAGCCCATCTTTGGTTACCCCCAAACTCTCATTCTAATAGGACCGTCATCGGACCTCTCTGTTACCATCATGACTTTCCCTCTCGGGCACAATTTGAAGGGACTCTTATTTTGAAGGAAATCTTTCACCCACCACTGGTCAATCATGGTCTTCCTACAATAACACCCTTGTAAGATCTTTCCTTACCCTCCGATTGCCCTCTTCCTAAATGGACTTATTTTGACAAGCCTTTTGGCTTTCTGCCACTGAGTACCTTTGACCTTAGACTTCCATCCAATAAACCCATGGCGGGTTCCCTTACTACTTACTCATCATCAGAGGACTTTTTTTGAAACCCTGTCTATTACTCCAACAACCCCCACCACCACCTTGGACCTCACCAAACAAGCCTCTTCCTCCATTATCTTTGAGGGCCACCTCCACATGTGGAGTCAGCAATCAACGTTGTCCTCCCCGATTGCTGGACCCATATGGGCTACAGACATCAAAATGGGGGACTTGCTGTCCATGCCTGTTCCCGAGGGGGACCTTCATATGACCCACTTGCATACCAGCGGTCACAGCACAGGTATTATCCTTCTATACAAATTACCTATATTTTGAACCACAATCAACACGTTCTTAAATCCACCAACAGGGGCAGCAATTGTGACCTTAGTATGGTAGTTATGGCAGCTGTTCGAAATGTTAGTTTTTGGGCCCCCCCCTGTCTTGCATGTGGTAGATGTTTTCCTACTCACACATACCTGATTCAAATGAAGGGTGATTATCAAGCTTCTGCAGAGCTAGAAAACTACCAATTCATAAAAATCAGGTATAGGAGAAGGGGAAACATGGAAAGTGTACAGTAAAGGTGGTTTGCAAGGACCAAGGTAGAGATTAATCACTACTTCCCAAGATACCCTGTTGCTTGATTTAGATTTCTACCTACTCCAACATACCTGATATGACTGAAATGTTTGTTACGTAGCTCTAGTAACTAAGGGAGAGAATCACTAGTGCTCAAACCTGGTCCTCAGGGTACCCTTGTCCTGCACATTTTAGACTTTTCCTGCTCCAATATACCTGATACAAATGAACTGGTTGTTATGAAGCTCTGGAGAAGCTTAGTAATGACAGTTTGTTTGTTTCAAGTATGTTGGAGTAGGGAAAAATCTAAAATGTGCAGGGCAGGGGGGCTCTGAGGACCAGGATTTAGAAACCCTTGGGTCCAGGAGTAAAGGGGGCACCCCAGAAGTAAAGGTCAGGGTTGGGGCATCTAGGGTTAGGGTTAGGGGAAAAGGTCAGGGTTGGGGCATCTAGGGTTAGGGTTAGGGGAAAAGGTCAGGGTTGGGGCATCTAGGGTTAGGGTTAGGGGAAAAGGTCAGGGTTGGGGCATCTAGGGTTAGGGTTAGGGGAAAAGGTCAGGGTTGGGGCATCTAGGGTTAGGGTTAGGGGAAAAGGTCAGGGTTGGGGCATCTAGGGTTAGGGTTAGGGGAAAAGGTCAGGGTTGGGGCATCTAGGGTTAGGGTTAGGGGAAAAGGTCAGGGTTGGGGCATCTAGGGTTAGGGTTAGGGGAAAAGGTCAGGGTTGGGGCATCTAGGGTTAGGGTTAGGGGAAAAGGTCAGGGTTGGGGCATCTAGGGTTAGGGTTAGGGGAAAAGGTCAGGGTTGGGGCATCTAGGGTTAGGGTTAGGGGAAAAGGTCAGGGTTGGGGCATCTAGGGTTAGGGTTAGGGGAAAAGGTCAGGGTTGGGGCATCTAGGGTTAGGGTTAGGGGAAAAGGTCAGGGTTGGGGCATCTAGGGTTAGGGTTAGGGGAAAAGGTCAGGGTTGGGGCATCTAGGGTTAGGGTTAGGGGAAAAGGTCAGGGTTGGGGCATCTAGGGTTAGGGTTAGGGGAAAAGGTCAGGGTTGGGGCATCTAGGGTTAGGGTTAGGGGAAAAGGTCAGGGTTGGGGCATCTAGGGTTAGGGTTAGGGGAAAAGGTCAGGGTTGGGGCATCTAGGGTTAGGGTTAGGGGAAAAGGTCAGGGTTGGGGCATCTAGGGTTAGGGTTAGGGGAAAAGGTCAGGGTTGGGGCATCTAGGGTTAGGGTTAGGGGAAAAGGTCAGGGTTGGGGCATCTAGGGTTAGGGTTAGGGGAAAAGGTCAGGGTTGGGGCATCTAGGGTTAGGGTTAGGGGAAAAGGTCAGGGTTGGGGCATCTAGGGTTAGGGTTAGGGGAAAAGGTCAGGGTTGGGGCATCTAGGGTTAGGGTTAGGGGAAAAGGTCAGGGTTGGGGCATCTAGGGTTAGGGTTAGGGGAAAAGGTCAGGGTTGGGGCATCTAGGGTTAGGGTTAGGGGAAAAGGTCAGGGTTGGGGCATCTAGGGTTAGGGTTAGGGGAAAAGGTCAGGGTTGGGGCATCTAGGGTTAGGGTTAGGGGAAAAGGTCAGGGTTGGGGCATCTAGGGTTAGGGTTAGGGGAAAAGGTCAGGGTTGGGGCATCTAGGGTTAGGGTTAGGGGAAAAGGTCAGGGTTGGGGCATCTAGGGTTAGGGTTAGGGGAAAAGGTCAGGGTTGGGGCATCTAGGGTTAGGGTTAGGGGAAAAGGTCAGGGTTGGGGCATCTAGGGTTAGGGTTAGGGGAAAAGGTCAGGGTTGGGGCATCTAGGGTTAGGGTTAGGGGAAAAGGTCAGGGTTGGGGCATCTAGGGTTAGGGTTAGGGGAAAAGGTCAGGGTTGGGGCATCTAGGGTTAGGGTTAGGGGAAAAGGTCAGGGTTGGGGCATCTAGGGTTAGGGTTAGGGGAAAAGGTCAGGGTTGGGGCATCTAGGGTTAGGGTTAGGGGAAAAGGTCAGGGTTGGGGCATCTAGGGTTAGGGTTAGGGGAAAAGGTCAGGGTTGGGGCATCTAGGGTTAGGGTTAGGGGAAAAGGTCAGGGTTGGGGCATCTAGGGTTAGGGTTAGGGGAAAAGGTCAGGGTTGGGGCATCTAGGGTTAGGGTTAGGGGAAAAGGTCAGGGTTGGGGCATCTAGGGTTAGGGTTAGGGGAAAAGGTCAGGGTTGGGGCATCTAGGGTTAGGGTTAGGGGAAAAGGTCAGGGTTGGGGCATCTAGGGTTAGGGTTAGGGGAAAAGGTCAGGGTTGGGGCATCTAGGGTTAGGGTTAGGGGAAAAGGTCAGGGTTGGGGCATCTAGGGTTAGGGTTAGGGGAAAAGGTCAGGGTTGGGGCATCTAGGGTTAGGGTTAGGGGAAAAGGTCAGGGTTGGGGCATCTAGGGTTAGGGTTAGGGGAAAAGGTCAGGGTTGGGGCATCTAGGGTTAGGGTTAGGGGAAAAGGTCAGGGTTGGGGCATCTAGGGTTAGGGTTAGGGGAAAAGGTCAGGGTTGGGGCATCTAGGGTTAGGGGAAAAGGTCAGGGTTGGGGCATCTAGGGTTAGGGTTAGGGTTAGGGTTGGGGCATCTAGGGTTAGGGTTAGGGTTAGGGTTAGGGTTAGGGTTAGGGTTAGGGTTGGGGCATCTAGGGTTAGGGTTAGGGTTAGGGTTGGGGCATCTAGGGTTAGGGTTAGGGTTAGGGTTAGGGTTAGGGTTAGGGTTAGGGTTAGGGTTAGGGTTAGGGTTAGGGTTAGGGTTAGGGTTAGGGTTAGGGTTAGGGTTAGGGTTAGGGTTAGGGTTAGGGTTAGGGTTAGGGTTAGGGTTAGGGTTAGGGTTAGGGTTAGGGTTAGGGTTAGGGTTAGGGTTAGGGTTAGGGTTAGGGTTAGGGTTAGGGTTAGGGTTAGGGTTAGGGTTAGGGTTAGGGTTAGGGTTAGGGTTAGGGTTAGGGTTAGGGTTAGGGTTAGGGTTAGGGTTAGGGTTAGGGTTAGGGTTAGGGTTAGGGTTAGGGTTAGGGTTAGGGTTAGGGTTAGGGTTAGGGTTAGGGTTAGGGTTAGGGTTAGGGTTAGGGTTAGGGTTAGGGTTAGGGTTAGGGTTAGGGTTAGGGTTAGGGTTAGGGTTAGGGTTAGGGTTAGGGTTAGGGTTAGGGTTAGGGTTAGGGTTAGGGTTAGGGTTAGGGTTAGGGTTAGGGTTAGGGTTAGGGTTAGGGTTAGGGTTAGGGTTAGGGTTAGGGTTAGGGTTAGGGTTAGGGTTAGGGTTAGGGTTAGGGTTAGGGTTAGGGTTAGGGTTAGGGTTAGGGTTAGGGTTAGGGTTAGGGTTAGGGTTAGGGTTAGGGTTAGGGTTAGGGTTAGGGTTAGGGTTAGGGTTAGGGTTAGGGTTAGGGTTAGGGTTAGGGTTAGGGTTAGGGTTAGGGTTAGGGTTAGGGTTAGGGTTAGGGTTAGGGTTAGGGTTAGGGTTAGGGTTAGGGTTAGGGTTAGGGTTAGGGTTAGGGTTAGGGTTAGGGTTAGGGTTAGGGTTAGGGTTAGGGTTAGGGTTAGGGTTAGGGTTAGGGTTAGGGTTAGGGTTAGGGTTAGGGTTAGGGTTAGGGTTAGGGTTAGGGTTAGGGTTAGGGTTAGGGTTAGGGTTAGGGTTAGGGTTAGGGTTAGGGTTAGGGTTAGGGTTAGGGTTAGGGTTAGGGTTAGGGTTAGGGTTAGGGTTAGGGTTAGGGTTAGGGTTAGGGTTAGGGTTAGGGTTAGGGTTAGGGTTAGGGTTAGGGTTAGGGTTAGGGTTAGGGTTAGGGTTAGGGTTAGGGTTAGGGTTAGGGTTAGGGTTAGGGTTAGGGTTAGGGTTAGGGTTAGGGTTAGGGTTAGGGTTAGGGTTAGGGTTAGGGTTAGGGTTAGGGTTAGGGTTAGGGTTAGGGTTAGGGTTAGGGTTAGGGTTAGGGTTAGGGTTAGGGTTAGGGTTAGGGTTAGGGTTAGGGTTAGGGTTAGGGTTAGGGTTAGGGTTAGGGTTAGGGTTAGGGTTAGGGTTAGGGTTAGGGTTAGGGTTAGGGTTAGGGTTAGGGTTAGGGTTAGCAATACGTAATGAACGAAGTTAGGGTACACAGGTTAGGGTTAGGACTCAGGATCTAGGGTTAGGGTTAGGGTTATTAGGGTTAGGGTTAGGGTTAGGGTTAGGGTTAGGGTTAGGGTTAGGGGTTAGGGTTAGGGTTAGGGTTAGGGTTAGGGTTAGGGTTAGGGTTAGGGTTAGGGTTAGGGTTAGGGTTAGGGTTAGGGTTAGGGTTAGGGTTAGGGTTAGGGTTAGGGTTAGGGTTAGGGTTAGGTTAGGGTTAGGGTTAGGGTTAGGGTTAGGGTTAGGGTTAGGGTTAGGGT
>NC_140364.1:16475000-16610000 GCF_054491055.1 Hypomesus nipponensis | reverse complement strand
TAACCCTAACCCTAACCCTAACCCTAACCCTAACCCTAACCCTAACCCTAACCCTAACCCTAACCCTAACCCTAACCCTAACCCTAACCCTAACCCTAACCCTAACCCTAATGTAACCCTAACCCTAACCCTAACCCTAACCCTAACCCTAACCCTAACCCTAACCCTAACCCTAACCCTAACCCTAACCCTAACCCTAACCCTAACCCTAACCCTAACCCTAACCCTAACCCTAACCCTAACCCTAACCCTAACCCTAACCCTAACCCTAACCCTAACCCTAACCCTAACCCTAACCCTAACCCTAACCCTAACCCTAACCCTAACCCTAACCCTAACCCTAACCCTAACCCTAACCCTAACCCTAACCCTAACCCTAACCCTAACCCTAACCCTAACCCTAACCCTAACCCTAACCCTAACCCTAACCCTAACCCTAACCCTAACCCTAACCCTAACCCTAACCCTAACCCTAACCCTAACCCTAACCCTAACCCTAACCCTAACCCTAACCCTAACCCTAACCCTAACCCTAACCCTAACCCTAACCCTAACCCTAACCCTAACCCTAACCCTAACCCTAACCCTAACCCTAACCCTAACCCTAACCCTAACCCTAACCCTAACCCTAACCCTAACCCTAACCCTAACCCTAACCCTAACCCTAACCCTAACCCTAACCCTAACCCTAACCCTAACCCTAACCCTAACCCTAACCCTAACCCTAACCCTAACCCTAACCCTAACCCTAACCCTAACCCTAACCCTAACCCTAACCCTAACCCTAACCCTAACCCTAACCCTAACCCTAACCCTAACCCTAACCCTAACCCTAACCCTAACCCTAACCCTAACCCTAACCCTAACCCTAACCCTAACCCTAACCCTAACCCTAACCCTAACCCTAACCCTAACCCTAACCCTAACCCTAACCCTAACCCTAACCCTAACCCTAACCCTAACCCTAACCCTAACCCTAACCCTAACCCTAACCCTAACCCTAACCCTAACCCTAACCCTAACCCTAACCCTAACCCTAACCCTAACCCTAACCCTAACCCTAACCCTAACCCTAACCCTAACCCTAACCCTAACCCTAACCCTAACCCTAACCCTAACCCTAACCCTAACCCTAACCCTAACCCTAACCCTAACCCTAACCCTAACCCTAACCCTAACCCTAACCCTAACCCTAACCCTAACCCTAACCCTAACCCTAACCCTAACCCTAACCCTAACCCTAACCCTAACCCTAACCCTAACCCTAACCCTAACCCTAACCCTAACCCTAACCCTAACCCTAACCCTAATGGAATGGAATGGAATGGAATGGAATGGAATGGAATGGAATGGAATGGAATGGAATGGAATGGAATGGAATGGAATGGAATGGAATGGAATGGAATGGAATGGAATGGAATGGAATGGAATGGAATGGAATGGAATGGAATGGAATGGAATGGAATGGAATGGAATGGAATGGAATGGAATGGAATGGAATGGAATGGAATGGAATGGAATGGAATGGAATGGAATGGAATGGAATGGAATGGAATGGAATGGAATGGAATGGAATGGAATGGAATGGAATGGAATGGAATGGAATGGAATGGAATGGAATGGAATGGAATGGAATGGAATGGAATGGAATGGAATGGAATGGAATGGAATGGAATGGAATGGAATGGAATGGAATGGAATGGAATGGAATGGAATGGAATGGAATGGAATGGAATGGAATGGAATGGAATGGAATGGAATGGAATGGAATGGAATGGAATGGAATGGAATGGAATGGAATGGAATGGAATGGAATGGAATGGAATGGAATGGAATGGAATGGAATGGAATGGAATGGAATGGAATGGAATGGAATGGAATGGAATGGAACCCTAACCCTAACCCTAACCCTAACCCTAACCCTAACCCTAACCCTAACCCTAACCCTAACCCTAACCCTAACCCTAACCCTAACCCTAACCCTAACCCTAACCCTAACCCTAACCCTAACCCTAACCCTAACCCTAACCCTAACCCTAATGGAATGGAATGGAATGGAATGGAATGGAATGGAATGGAACGGAATGGAATGGAATGGAACCCTAACCCTAACCCTAACCCTAACCCTAATCCTAACCCTAACCCTAACCCTAACCCTAACCCGAATGGAATGGAATGGAATGGAATGGAATGGAATGGAATGGAATGGAATGGAATGGAATGGAATGGAATGGAATGGAATGGAATGGAATGGAATGGAATGGAATGGAATGGAATCCTAACCCTAATGGAATGGAATGGAATGGAATGGAATGGAATGGAATGGAATGGAATGGAATGGAATGGAATGGAATGGAATGGAATGGAATGGAATGGAATGGAATGGAATGGAATGGAATGGAATGGAATGGAATGGAATGGAATGGAATGGAATGGAATGGAATGGAATGGAATGGAATGGAATGGAATGGAATGGAATGGAATGGAATGGAATGGAATGGAATGGAATGGAATGGAATGGAATGGAATGGAATGGAACCCTAACCCTAACCCTAACCCTAACCCTAACCCTAACCCTAACCCTAACCCTAACCCTAACCCTAACCCTAACCCTAACCCTAACCCTAACCCTAACCCTAACCCTAACCCTAACCCTAACCCTAACCCTAACCCTAACCCTAACCCTAACCCTAACCCTAACCCTAACCCTAACCCTAACCCTAACCCTAACCCTAACCCTAACCCTAACCCTAACCCTAACCCTAACCCTAACCCTAACCCTAACCCTAACCCTAACCCTAACCCTAACCCTAACCCTAACCCTAACCCTAACCCTAACCCTAACCCTAACCCTAACCCTAACCCTAACCCTAACCCTAACCCTAACCCTAACCCTAACCCTAACCCTAACCCTAACCCTAACCCTAACCCTAACCCTAACCCTAACCCTAACCCTAACCCTAACCCTAACCCTAACCCTAACCCTAACCCTAACCCTAACCCTAACCCTAACCCTAACCCTAACCCTAACCCTAACCCTAACCCTAACCCTAACCCTAACCCTAACCCTAACCCTAACCCTAACCCTAACCCTAAGGACTAACCCTAACCCTAACCCTAACCCTAACCCTAACCCTAACCCTAACCCTAACCCTAACCCTAACCCTAACCCTAACCCTAACCCTAACCCTAACCCTAACCCTAACCCTAACCCTAACCCTAACCCTAACCCTAACCCTAACCCTAACCCTAACCCTAACCCTAACCCTAACCCTAACCCTAACCCTAACCCTAACCCTAACCCTAACCCTAACCCTAACCCTAACCCTAACCCTAACCCTAACCCTAACCCTAACCCTAACCCTAACCCTAACCCTAACCCTAACCCTAACCCTAACCCTAACCCTAACCCTAACCCTAACCCTAACCCTAACCCTAACCCTAACCCTAACCCTAACCCTAACCCTAACCCTAACCCTAACCCTAACCCTAACCCTAACCCTAACCCTAACCCTAACCCTAACCCTAACCCTAACCCTAACCCTAACCCTAACCCTAACCCTAACCCTAACCCTAACCCTAACCCTAACCCTAACCCTAACCCTAACCCTAACCCTAACCCTAACCCTAACCCTAACCCTAACCCTAACCCTAACCCTAACCCTAACCCTAACCCTAACCCTAACCCTAACCCTAACCCTAACCCTAACCCTAACCCTAACCCTAACCCTAACCCTAACCCTAACCCTAACCCTAACCCTAACCCTAACCCTAACCCTAACCCTAACCCTAACCCTAACCCTAACCCTAACCCTAAACCCTAACCCTAACCCTAACCCTAACCCTAACCCTAACCCTAACCCTAACCCTAACCCTAACCCTAACCCTAACCCTAACCCTAACCCTAACCCTAACCCTAACCCTAACCCTAACCCTAACCCTAGATGCCCCAACCCTGACCTTTTCCCCTAACCCTAACCCTAGATGCCCCAACCCTGACCTTTTCCCCTAACCCTAACCCTAGATGCCCCAACCCTGACCTTTTCCCCTAACCCTAACCCTAGATGCCCCAACCCTGACCTTTTCCCCTAACCCTAACCCTAGATGCCCCAACCCTGACCTTTTCCCCTAACCCTAACCCTAGATGCCCCAACCCTGACCTTTTCCCCTAACCCTAACCCTAGATGCCCCAACCCTGACCTTTTCCCCTAACCCTAACCCTAGATGCCCCAACCCTGACCTTTTCCCCTAACCCTAACCCTAGATGCCCCAACCCTCTACCTTTTCCCCTAACCCTAACCCTAGATGCCCCAACCCTGACCTTTTCCCCTAACCCTAACCCTAGATGCCCCAACCCTGACCTTTTCCCCTAACCCTAACCCTAGATGCCCCAACCCTGACCTTTTCCCCTAACCCTAACCCTAGATGCCCCAACCCTGACCTTTTCCCCTAACCCTAACCCTAGATGCCCCAACCCTGACCTTTTCCCCTAACCCTAACCCTAGATGCCCCAACCCTGACCTTTTCCCCTAACCCTAACCCTAGATGCCCCAACCCTGACCTTTTCCCCTAACCCTAACCCTAGATGCCCCAACCCTGACCTTTTCCCCTAACCCTAACCCTAGATGCCCCAACCCTGACCTTTACTTCTGGGGTGCCCCCTTTACTCCTGGACCCAAGGGTTTCTAAATCCTGGTCCTCAGGGCACCCCTGCCCTGCACATTTTAGATTTTTCCCTACTCCAACATACTTGACACAAACAAACTGTCATTACTAAGCTTCTCCAGAGCTTGATAACAACCAGTTCATTTGTATCAGGTATGTTGGAGCAGGAAAAGACTAAAATGTGCAGGACAAGGGTACCCTGAGGATCAGGTTTGAGCACTAGTGATTCTCTCCCTTAGTTACTAGAGCTACGTAACAAACATTTCAGTCATATCAGGTATGTTGGAGTAGGTAGAAATCTAAATCAAGCAACAGGGTATCTTGGGAAGTAGTGATTAATCTCTACCTTGGTCCTTGCAAACCACCTTTACTGTACACTTTCCATGTTTCCCCTTCTCCCTATACCTGATTTTTATGAATTGGTAGTTTTCTAGCTCTGCAGTAGCTTGATAATCACCCTTCATTTGAATCAGGTATGCGTGAGAAGGAAAACATCTACCACATGCAAGACAGGGGGGGGGCCCAAAACTAACATTTCGAACAGCTGCCATAACTACCATACTAAGGTCACAATTGCTGCCCCTGTTGGTGGATTTAAGAACGTGTTGATTGTGGTTCAAAATATAGGTAATTTGTATAGAAGGATAATACCTGTGCTTTGACCGCTGGTATGCAAGTGGGTCATACGAAGGTCCCCCTCGGGAACAGGCATGGACAGCAAGTCTCCCAATTTGATGTCTGTAGCCCATATGGGTCCAGCAATCGGAGAGGACAACGTTCATTGCTGACTCCACATGTGGAGGTGGCCCTCAAAGATAATGGAGGGAGAGGCTTGTTTGGTGAGGTCCAAGGTGGTGGTGGGGGTTGTTGGAGTAATAGACAGGGTTTCAAAAAAAGTCCTCTGATGATGAGTAAGTAGTAAGGGAACCCGCCATGGGTTTATTGGATGGAAGTCTAAGGTCAAAGGTACTCAGTGGCAGAAAGCCAAAAGGCTTGTCAAAATAAGTCAATTTAGGAAGAGGGCAATCGGCGGGTAAGGAAAGATCTTACAAGGGTGTTATTGTAGGAAGACCATGATTGACCAGTGGTGGGTGAAAGATTTCCTTCAAAATAAGAGTCCCTTCAAATTGTGCCCGAGAGGGAAAGTCATGATGGTAGCAGAGAGGTCCGATGACGGTCCTATTAGAATGAGAGTTTGGGGGTAACCAAAGATGGGCGTTAGGATTTTCAAAATAAAAGTGCCAATGAAGTGAAAGTATGGTAGGATGATGACCACCGGGGGTGGGGGAAGGCCATGGGTGAGGATGACCAGTGGCAGATGAGCGTAAAGCCTTTCCAAATGAAGGTCCTTTAGAATTGCAGGCACAGGAGGAGGTGGACAGAGATGAGGGTTAGCCAAAATAAGTCACATTGGAGTGGAGGAGGTGCTGTAGGTAGCAAGAAGGTCAGAACCGGATCCTTTAGGATACGCCCTGTATTAGGGTTAGAGTCAGAGGGTCGGGTTCTGGTTACAACAGGGTCTAGTACAGGTCCGAAATTCCAACAAGGTTACATTTAGGTGTTGGTCCTGAGTTTAGGTTAAGGGTATAGGTCGAGGCTCAAGGATGTATAGACAGGAGAGATCACAAGGAGGAGTCAAGAAGTGGAAGGGAGAGAAATAACTACAGAGCAGACACCCACAGGGCAAAGGACACTGTTGCCCACAGGGCTAAGTAAGTCTACCTCCCATCCCAAAGGGTGGTCCAAAAGGATGGGATGGGAGGGTATTTATTGTTTTAGGTTGAGAATCACAAGCTTCCTCCCAGAGGATTGATGGGTGGCTGCGGTGTTATCCTGGCAAGGTGAAATTGGGGAACTGGACCGTACCCATTTCAATCAGGAGAGCCCTGGGATGATTAAAGTGATGCTTATTACAGAATTATAAATGTACTACAGTGTTGAGCTTAGACCCCATGGGGAATTAGTGATCAAAGGGCGCCTGCCCAACATCCAAAGAAGAATCCCCCACGGAATCCAGACACTGGTGGCGGTGGCTGCAGCCGAAAACCCAGCCAAGGAGTCAAAGAACAGAGACAAGGGTTAAGGTGCGGAGGTGCAGGGTCGCGCACCTAATAGCATGGACAAGCTAAACCGGGAGAGAATCGTAATCAAAGGCATGGGATCATTGTGATAGGCTGACAGCAACGAGGAAGACTTGACAGCTTTGATAGACGGGAGCGCTGATCTAACTGAAACCAAGATGACAGCCCGACATAGGAAGAGGAAAAGTAGATCATTCTTAGTGGGGGGAGTAAGTCATGAAACATTAGAATATGCCCGAAAGCAGGGGTCGGTCTTGCCTATCCCAACATGCGCCAAGCTTCATTTCCCGGAAGGACGCAGCTGCCATCAAGGGTCCCCAAGGCGAGGATAGGGTTTTTTTGGGGTAAAGGAAGACAGCAGAAGGAGGAAATTGTGAGACGGACAATCTTCAGTTCTTCTTTCTGATAAGAGAATCAAGGCAAATCTAAGGTTGGAATTAGAAGGAGCTGTAGGGGTGAGTAGACACCAAAGCCCAGGAAGGTTAGGTGTGGTAGCATCAATGAGGCAACACCCTGCGGGACCACGGTTAAGGTGAGACCCCACAAAAGCACTTTTAAATCTCTCAGCCCGTCTTCAACAATAAGTATAGAGAACTGGTAATCAGTCTAACAGTATCATAACCACCAGGGTTGATATTATCGGTGTCTGGAATTTCCGAGACTGAGGTTATATAAAAGGTTTTGGCCAGAATCGATCCAATTGAGCGCTGGTGGTTAAAGGTCTAAGACCATTGGTCTTCATCTATAATAGATGTCAGTCTGAGTATCGCCACCCTCCAGGGGTTGAGCGATAACTGGTGTCCGGAGACTAAGACTGAGAGGTCAGGGAGATTTGCTTGAATTTATAAAGTCCAAACTAGCGACCAAGGGTTAAAGGTTCCACGTCCCCTTCTTCAAGATCTCAAACCAACAACAAACACCATCCAGGTTGTAACAGCTGGTGTCCGGAGACTTTAAGCCTGAGTCAATGGTCCATTGGGGGTCTCAGAGTAACAAACCCCAGGGTAGGTATATTGTAGTCTGGAGATGTTTAGAGGAACAACCGCTTGCGTAGTAGTATACAATATCCCTCTGTCAATATATAGTTACGTTTGAAGCAACACTACTAGGAGGAAAGGACACTGGTCCCTGGGTATCAATCAGTATTAACACCACCTGGGTTGAAATATTGTTGTCTGGAGACTTGAAGCTTACTAACTGCCAGGTCATAGTCATAAAGATACATGTTGGTCAGGTTGAAGTTAAAGGGTCCTGAATTGTGGAAACGCATCAGTAGTAAACCCAGGGTCATTGGGTGTTTTCAGCCTTATTGTAATTCACTGAGACACCCCTCTCCTTAGGCAGGGCCACCAGGGTTGAATCAAGTCCCAGTGACGGCGTCAAGGGGACACATTGCGAAAATGGGATACTGGGAAATGCGGAACTCAAGATACGGTCCAAAACTTCTTGATTGGGGGGTCAAAATGCAGGTCGTTTGCACAGGGAGGGGTAAGGCCCATTCTGTGACCATGGGTATGCAAGTGGGTCATATGAAGGTCCCCCTAGGGTTAGGGTTAGACGGCAAGTCTCCCAATTTGATGTGTTTATCCCCCAGGGGTCCAGCAATCGGGGAGGACAACCTTGATTGGTTGGGTGTACAAGATGACAGTTTCATGACCGCCTCCACAGTTGTTTGGTGAGATCCCAGGTGGTAGGGGCTGTTGGAGTAAAGCATGGGGTTTTCAAAATAAGTCCTGAAAAGGGTGAGAAGGCTGATGAGCGAGTAGGAGGGCCCGCCATGGGTTTTATTGAATGGGAGTACAAGGTCAAAGGTACTTGATGGCGGAAAGCCGAAATAAGTCCCTTTAGGAAGAGGACAATCAGGGTAAGGAAAGATCTTACAAGGGCCTTATTGTAGGAAGACCATGAATGACAGTGGAGGGTGAAAGGAAAGTCCTTCAAAATAAGAGTCCCTTCAAATTGTGCCCGAGAGGGAAAGTCATGATGGTAGCAGAGAGCTCCAATGAGGGTCTTATTAGAATGTGAGTGTGTGGGTAACCAGAGATAAATGGTATGATTTTCAAAATAAAAGTGCCAATGAAGTGAAATTATGGTAGGATGATGACCACTGGGGGCGGGAGGGCCCTACAAGGGTTCAACAAATGAAAGGCCATGGGTGACCAGTGGCAGGAGGGGAAAGCCTTTTAAAATAAAGGTCCTTTAGAATTTCAGGCACGGGGAGGGTGGGCAGAGACAATCAATGAGAGCTTGGTAAAATTGAGTGGAGGAGGATGCTGTACATCCAGTTTTAGGTTTAGGCATAGTTCCCAAATGGTTAGGGTTAGACTCAGAGGGTCGGGTAGGGTTCTGGTCACAACAGGGTGTAGTACAGTTCCGAAGCTCCAACAAGGTTACATTTTGGTGTTGGGGCTGACCCTAACCCAGAGGCTCAAATTGGGAGTGAACTACCAGGGTTGGTAATGAACTGCCAGGGTTGACGTAACAAGAGAAACCAGGTCAAGTAAGGTAGGAATCCTGTCCATACTTGTAGGTAACAAGGTGATAGAGAAAAGTTGTGGCATAAGATTGGTTGGTGCTGCAGGTGTGTGATATGAGGGTAAGACAATGTTGAAGATCAGTGTAATTATGTGAGAGGAGATTGGTGCGATTCAAGAATGAGGGTATTGAATAAGAAAATGGTGAGACATCAGGAGGAATAATATCTTTACAGGGCTGAGAGATTGTGACCGAGGAGATAAGGGTGGGGTGACTGGGAATGGAGGGGAATCGAAAAGGAGTTGGTGAGTTCAACTAGAGGGTAGGGATAAGTGGGGAATAAGGTGTGAGAAATGGAAGCTAGATATGGGTGGGGTGTTGGTGTAATAGGAGATGAGGGCCACTAGATGTGTGTGCATGCATCGGGGGGGGGGGGGGGGGTCTAATTGAACTTTATTTTTTTGTGATTTTTTTAGAAATGTTGATTGTGCATTATGAGGGGAGGGAGAGGCGAGCCTATTTTTAGGATGAATTGGAGAGTCTAAGGCAGTGGTTCTCAACCCTGAACCTCAGGGATCCCCTGTCCAGCATGTTTTAGATGTTTCCCTGCTCCAACACACCTGATTCAAATGAATGGGTCGTTATGCAGAAGCCTGTTAACGACCATTCATTTGAATCAGGTGTGTTGGAGCAGGGAAACATCTAAAACATGCAGGATAAGGGGACCAGGGTTGAGAACCACTGGTCTAAGGTAATGTGGAATAAAAAATAAAATAAGTTTGTTTAACAATCAGTGTTGAACTAATAAGCTAAATTGTGCAATTCTTACCTTGGATCCTGCCCACTGCTCTCGCCACACGGAAAATGTTGGGGTAGAATGGATACCCAGTAAGAGGCACAAAATGTGCAAGAGAATAAGAGAAGAAATTTCTCATAAGAAAGCCAACAAGCGCCAGGAACCAGGGAGGCAAAAGCGTATCCTGGGGTATGGGTTTGATCACACCCCTTGGGCTAAAGGGTAATGTTCAGGATCAGTCAAAGGTGTAGTGCAGTGGTGCATGAGTGGGGCGAACCCCCGTAAAAGACTGGGCTGCGATCAAGGTCCTTTGCCCTGGACCACCCCATCCTGCGTGCTGTCCCAAATGGGACCCAGGAGGGCCGCATACTTACCGCCCACCCAAACAGACTGCTTGTTAACACCGCAAGGTTACCACAGCCTGCCCGGAGAGGGCCTGAAGAACCACTTGCCCGGACAGACTGCTTGTGATCACAGCCTACCCAGAGTGGATCAAAGTCTCCTGCCCACCCAGACAAGCTGCCCCTGTCACAGCTTGCCCAGCAAGGGCAAAGGAGAGTGCTGGTGGAAGGGAGGTAAGGCTCTTATCGAGCCTTGGAACTCCCTACAAGCTTCTACCAGCGGCTAGGGCCTAGGATTGTCGGCGGGTGAGTCCTGGGAATATGTCCCATTGTGCTAAACCACTGGACCCACCAATCTTCTACCGACGCTAACTATACCTCGGAAAAGTATACTCACCACAGCCATGGAAACCCCGGTCTGGAACCCCTACTTGAGGAGTCTGCCGAGGGATCCGGATGAGGCTTTGAATCGTTTCAGGGAGACCACATCAACTGAGGTAGCAAACCTTTCAACGGTGAGAGCGGTAAGCGGCGGCGGGTATCAAAAACCCAATTGAGCCTCTGAATAAGAGCATCTGCTAAATGACTAAATGTAAATGTAAATGTGAGTTTAATCAAACTGGAATATTCTGGAAAATGTTCGAATTCCATCAAACAGTCAGCCCCAAAGGATCATGGGAACTCAATGATTGAGAAACCAAAGGCAGGAATGGTAGCCCCGAAAAAGGGTATCTGCCTGAGTATTAGTGAAGATTCAATCGATCTGCTTGTCTATAGACACAGCGATTTGTCAACTGGCACCAAAGTGTCAGGGCAGCTCCCCAGAAATGGGGAGGGGCCCTTGTGAAATAAAATGGGTCCCCCAACCTGTCAATCCAGGGGGCATGACAGTGTATGGAGGGCCCCCACACCTGAGGGTGTCAGGGCCACACCCACCAGGAATGGGGGGGCCCTGTAAAATAAAACAGTCCAGGGGACATGGCAGTGTAGGGCCAGAACAAGGCACCTGAGGGTTAGTGTTAGAAAAAGAGACATTAGGACTTAGAAAGGCCCGAAACTTGGCCTGGCCTGTTAATCAGAGTCCCCTCCATGGGCGTGTTTTCGATTGGATTTGGAGATTTTTTGGACCAAATTCGCCCTGCCCTTTTGTCGGGCTCATAACTCTGCCTAGGAAGGCCCCAAACTTGGCCTTGCCTCTTCATCAGAGTCCCCTCTAAGGACGTGTTTTGGATTGGATTTGGAGATTTTTTGGAACAAATTCGCCCTCCCCTTTTGACGGACCCATAACTCTGCCTAGGAAGGCCCCAGAGGCCCCAAACTTGGCCTGGGCTGTTCATAAGAGTCCCCTCTACGGGCGTGTTTTGGACTGTATTTTGAGACTTTTTGGACCATATTCGCCCTCCCCTCTTGTCGAGCCCATAACTCTGCCTAGGACGGCCCCAGAGGCCCCAAACTTGGCCGGGGCTGTTCATCAGATTCCCCTCTACGGGCGTGTTTTGGACTGTATTTTAGGATTTTTTGGACCATATTCGCCCTCCCCTCTTGTCGACCCTATAACTCTGCCTAGGAAGGCCCCAGAGGCCCCAAACTTGGCCTGGCCTGTTCATCAGAGTCCCCTCTACATGCGTGTTTTGGATTAGATTTGGAGATTTTTGGACCAAATTCGCCCTGCCCTTTTGTCGGGCCCATAACTCTGCCTAGGAAGGCCCCAGAGGCCCCAAACTTGGCCTGGCCTGTTCATCAGAGTCCCCTCTAAGAGCATGTTTTGAATTGGATTTGGAGATTTTTTTGACCAAATTCACCCTGCCGTTTTGTCGGGCCCATAACTCTGCCTAGGAAGCCCCCAGAGGCCCCAAACTTGGCCTGGCCTGTTCATCAGAGTCCCCTCTACGGGCGTGTTTTGGATTGCATTTGGAGATTTTTTGGACCAAATTCGCCGTGCCCTTTTGTCGGGCCCATAACTCTGCCTAGGAAGGCCCCAGAGGCCCCAAACTTGGCCTGGCCTGTTCATCAGAGTCCCCTCTAAGAGCATGTTTTGAATTGGATTTTGAGATTTTTTGGACCGAATTCGCCCTGCCCTTTTTTCGGGCCCATAACTCTGCTTAGGAAGCCCCCAGAAGCCCCAAACTTGGCCTGGCCTGTTCATCAGAGTCCCCTCTAAGAGCATGTTTTGAATTGGATTTTGAGATTTTTTGGACCGAATTCGCCCTGCCCCTTTGTCGGGCCCATAACTCTGCCTAGGAAGGCCCCAGAGGCCCCAAACTTGGCCTGGCCTGTTCATCAGAGTCCCCTCTAAGAGCATGTTTTGAATTGGATTTGGAGATTTTTTGGACCAAATTCGCCCTGCCCTTTTGTCGGGCCCATAACTCTGCTTAGGAAGCCCCCAGAAGCCCCAAACTTGGCCTGGCCTGTTCATCAGAGTCCCCTCTAAGAGCGTGTTTTGGATTGGATTTTGAGATTTCTTGGACCAAATTTGCCCTGCCCTTTTGTCGGGCCCATAACTCTGCCTAGGAAGGCCCCAGAGGCCCCAAACTTGGCCTGGCCTGTTCATCAGAGTCCCCTCTACAGGCATGTTTTGGATTGCATTTGGAGATTTTTTGGACCAAATTCACCCTGCCCTTTTCTCCGGCCCATAACTCTGCCTAGGAAGGCCCCAGAGGCCCCAAACTTGGCCTGGCCTGTTCATCAGAGTCCCCTCTACAGGCATGTTTTGGATTGCATTTGGAGATTTTTTGGACCAAATTCACCCTGCCCTTTTCTCCGGCCCATAACTCTGCCTAGGAAGGCCCCAAAGGCCCCAAACTTGGCCTGGCCTGTTCATCAGAGTCCCCTCTACATGCGTGTTTTGGATTAGATTTGGAGATTTTTGGACCAAATTCGCCCTGCCCTTTTGTCGGGCCCATAACTCTGCCTAGGAAGCCCCCAGAGGCCCCAAACTTGGCCTGGCCTGTTCATCAGAGTCCCCTCTACGGGCGTGTTTTGGATTGCATTTGGAGATTTTTTGGACCAAATTCGCCCTGCCCTTTTTTCGGGCCCATAACTCTGCCTAGGAAGCCCCCAGAGGCCCCAAACTTGGCCTGGCCTGTTCATCAGAGTCCCCTCTAAGAGCATGTTTTGAATTGGATTTTGAGATTTTTTGGACCGAATTCGCCCTGCCCCTTTGTCGGGCCCATAACTCTGCCTAGGAAGGCCCCAGAGGCCCCAAACTTGGCCTGGCCTGTTCATCAGAGTCCCCTCTAAGAGCATGTTTTGAATTGGATTTTGAGATTTTTTGGACCGAATTCGCCCTGCCCTTTTTTCGGGCCCATAACTCTGCTTAGGAAGCCCCCAGAAGCCCCAAACTTGGCCTGGCCTGTTCATCAGAGTCCCCTCTAAGAGCATGTTTTGAATTGGATTTTGAGATTTTTTGGACCGAATTCGCCCTGCCCCTTTGTCGGGCCCATAACTCTGCCTAGGAAGGCCCCAGAGGCCCCAAACTTGGCCTGGCCTGTTCATCAGAGTCCCCTCTAAGAGCATGTTTTGAATTGGATTTGGAGATTTTTTGGACCAAATTCGCCCTGCCCTTTTGTCGGGCCCATAACTCTGCTTAGGAAGCCCCCAGAAGCCCCAAACTTGGCCTGGCCTGTTCATCAGAGTCCCCTCTACAGGCATGTTTTGGATTGCATTTGGAGATTTTTTGGACCAAATTTGCCCTGCCCTTTTGTCGGGCCCATAACTCTGCCTAGGAAGGCCCCAGAGGCCCCAAACTTGGCCTGGCCTGTTCATCAGAGTCCCCTCTAAGAGCATGTTTTGAATTGGATTTTGAGATTTTTTGGACCGAATTCGCCCTGCCCTTTTTTCGGGCCCATAACTCTGCTTAGGAAGCCCCCAGAAGCCCCAAACTTGGCCTGGCCTGTTCATCAGAGTCCCCTCTAAGAGCATGTTTTGAATTGGATTTTGAGATTTTTTGGACCGAATTCGCCCTGCCCCTTTGTCGGGCCCATAACTCTGCCTAGGAAGGCCCCAGAGGCCCCAAACTTGGCCTGGCCTGTTCATCAGAGTCCCCTCTAAGAGCATGTTTTGAATTGGATTTGGAGATTTTTTGGACCAAATTCGCCCTGCCCTTTTGTCGGGCCCATAACTCTGCTTAGGAAGCCCCCAGAAGCCCCAAACTTGGCCTGGCCTGTTCATCAGAGTCCCCTCTACAGGCATGTTTTGGATTGCATTTGGAGATTTTTTGGACCAAATTCGCCCTGCCCTTTTGTCGGGCCCATAACTCTGCCTAGGAAGGCCCCAGAGGCCCCAAACTTGGCCTGGCCTGTTCATCAGAGTCCCCTCTACAGGCATGTTTTGGATTGCATTTGGAGATTTTTTGGACCAAATTCACCCTGCCCTTTTCTCCGGCCCATAACTCTGCCTAGGAAGGCCCCAGAGGCCCCAAACTTGGCCTGGCCTGTTCATCAGAGTCCCCTCTACAGGCATGTTTTGGATTGCATTTGGAGATTTTTTGGACCAAATTCACCCTGCCCTTTTCTCCGGCCCATAACTCTGCCTAGGAAGGCCCCAAAGGCCCCAAACTTGGCCTGGCCTGTTCATCAGAGTCCCCTCTACATGCGTATTTTGGATTAGATTTGGAGATTTTTGGACCAAATTCGCCCTGCCCTTTTGTCGGGCCCATAACTCTGCCTAGGAAGGCCCCAGAGGCCCCAAACTTGGCCTGGCCTGTTCATAAGGGTCCCCTCTAAGAGCATGTTTTGAATTGGATTTGGAGATTTTTTGGACCAAATTCACCCTGCCGTTTTGTCGGGCCCATAACTCTGCCTAGGAAGCCCCCAGAGGCCCCAAACTTGGCCTGGCCTGTTCATCAGAGTCCCCTCTACAGGCATGTTTTGGATTGCATTTTGAGATTTTTTGGACCAAATTTACCCTGCCCTTTTCTCCGGCCCATAACTCTGCCTAGGAAGGCCCCAAAGGCCCCAAACTTGGCCTGGCCTGTTCATCAGAGTCCCCTCTACATGCGTGTTTTGGATTAGATTTGGAGATTTTTGGACCAAATTCGCCCTGCCCTTTTGTCGGGCCCATAACTCTGCCTAGGAAGCCCCCAGAGGCCCCAAACTTGGCCTGGCCTGTTCATCAGAGTCCCCTCTACGGGCGTGTTTTGGATTGCATTTGGAGATTTTTTGGACCAAATTCGCCGTGCCCTTTTGTCGGGCCCATAACTCTGCCTAGGAAGGCCCCAGAGGCCCCAAACTTGGCCTGGCCTGTTCATCAGAGTCCCCTCTAAGAGCATGTTTTGAATTGGATTTTGAGATTTTTTGGACCGAATTCGCCCTGCCCTTTTTTCGGGCCCATAACTCTGCTTAGGAAGCCCCCAGAAGCCCCAAACTTGGCCTGGCCTGTTCATCAGAGTCCCCTCTAAGAGCATGTTTTGAATTGGATTTTGAGATTTTTTGGACCGAATTCGCCCTGCCCCTTTGTCGGGCCCATAACTCTGCCTAGGAAGGCCCCAGAGGCCCCAAACTTGGCCTGGCCTGTTCATCAGAGTCCCCTCTAAGAGCATGTTTTGAATTGGATTTGGAGATTTTTTGGACCAAATTCGCCCTGCCCTTTTGTCGGGCCCATAACTCTGCTTAGGAAGCCCCCAGAAGCCCCAAACTTGGCCTGGCCTGTTCATCAGAGTCCCCTCTAAGAGCGTGTTTTGGATTGGATTTTGAGATTTCTTGGACCAAATTTGCCCTGCCCTTTTGTCGGGCCCATAACTCTGCCTAGGAAGGCCCCAGAGGCCCCAAACTTGGCCTGGCCTGTTCATCAGAGTCCCCTCTACAGGCATGTTTTGGATTGCATTTGGAGATTTTTTGGACCAAATTCACCCTGCCCTTTTCTCCGGCCCATAACTCTGCCTAGGAAGGCCCCAGAGGCCCCAAACTTGGCCTGGCCTGTTCATCAGAGTCCCCTCTACAGGCATGTTTTGGATTGCATTTGGAGATTTTTTGGACCAAATTCACCCTGCCCTTTTCTCCGGCCCATAACTCTGCCTAGGAAGGCCCCAAAGGCCCCAAACTTGGCCTGGCCTGTTCATCAGAGTCCCCTCTACATGCGTGTTTTGGATTAGATTTGGAGATTTTTGGACCAAATTCGCCCTGCCCTTTTGTCGGGCCCATAACTCTGCCTAGGAAGGCCCCAGAGGCCCCAAACTTGGCCTGGCCTGTTCATAAGGGTCCCCTCTAAGAGCATGTTTTGAATTGGATTTGGAGATTTTTTGGACCAAATTCACCCTGCCGTTTTGTCGGGCCCATAACTCTGCCTAGGAAGCCCCCAGAGGCCCCAAACTTGGCCTGGCCTGTTCATCAGAGTCCCCTCTACGGGCGTGTTTTGGATTGCATTTGGAGATTTTTTGGACCAAATTCGCCCTGCCCTTTTTTCGGGCCCATAACTCTGCCTAGGAAGCCCCCAGAGGCCCCAAACTTGGCCTGGCCTGTTCATCAGAGTCCCCTCTAAGAGCATGTTTTGAATTGGATTTTGAGATTTTTTGGACCGAATTCGCCCTGCCCCTTTGTCGGGCCCATAACTCTGCCTAGGAAGGCCCCAGAGGCCCCAAACTTGGCCTGGCCTGTTCATCAGAGTCCCCTCTAAGAGCATGTTTTGAATTGGATTTGGAGATTTTTTGGACCAAATTCGCCCTGCCCTTTTGTCGGGCCCATAACTCTGCTTAGGAAGCCCCCAGAAGCCCCAAACTTGGCCTGGCCTGTTCATCAGAGTCCCCTCTACAGGCATGTTTTGGATTGCATTTGGAGATTTTTTGGACCAAATTTGCCCTGCCCTTTTGTCGGGCCCATAACTCTGCCTAGGAAGGCCCCAGAGGCCCCAAACTTGGCCTGGCCTGTTCATCAGAGTCCCCTCTAAGAGCATGTTTTGAATTGGATTTTGAGATTTTTTGGACCGAATTCGCCCTGCCCTTTTTTCGGGCCCATAACTCTGCTTAGGAAGCCCCCAGAAGCCCCAAACTTGGCCTGGCCTGTTCATCAGAGTCCCCTCTAAGAGCATGTTTTGAATTGGATTTTGAGATTTTTTGGACCGAATTCGCCCTGCCCCTTTGTCGGGCCCATAACTCTGCCTAGGAAGGCCCCAGAGGCCCCAAACTTGGCCTGGCCTGTTCATCAGAGTCCCCTCTAAGAGCATGTTTTGAATTGGATTTGGAGATTTTTTGGACCAAATTTGCCCTGCCCTTTTGTCGGGCCCATAACTCTGCCTAGGAAGGCCCCAGAGGCCCCAAACTTGGCCTGGCCTGTTCATCAGAGTCCCCTCTACAGGCATGTTTTGGATTGCATTTGGAGATTTTTTGGACCAAATTCACCCTGCCCTTTTCTCCGGCCCATAACTCTGCCTAGGAAGGCCCCAGAGGCCCCAAACTTGGCCTGGCCTGTTCATCAGAGTCCCCTCTACAGGCATGTTTTGGATTGCATTTGGAGATTTTTTGGACCAAATTCACCCTGCCCTTTTCTCCGGCCCATAACTCTGCCTAGGAAGGCCCCAAAGGCCCCAAACTTGGCCTGGCCTGTTCATCAGAGTCCCCTCTACATGCGTGTTTTGGATTAGATTTGGAGATTTTTGGACCAAATTCGCCCTGCCCTTTTGTCGGGCCCATAACTCTGCCTAGGAAGGCCCCAGAGGCCCCAAACTTGGCCTGGCCTGTTCATAAGGGTCCCCTCTAAGAGCATGTTTTGAATTGGATTTGGAGATTTTTTGGACCAAATTCACCCTGCCGTTTTGTCGGGCCCATAACTCTGCCTAGGAAGCCCCCAGAGGCCCCAAACTTGGCCTGGCCTGTTCATCAGAGTCCCCTCTACATGCGTGTTTTGGATTGGATTTTGAGATTTTTTGGACCGAATTCGCCCTGCCCTTTTTTCGGGCCCATAACTCTGCTTAGGAAGCCCCCAGAAGCCCCAAACTTGGCCTGGCCTGTTCATCAGAGTCCCCTCTAAGAGCATGTTTTGAATTGGATTTTGAGATTTTTTGGACCGAATTCGCCCTGCCCCTTTGTCGGGCCCATAACTCTGCCTAGGAAGGCCCCAGAGGCCCCAAACTTGGCCTGGCCTGTTCATCAGAGTCCCCTCTAAGAGCATGTTTTGAATTGGATTTGGAGATTTTTTGGACCAAATTCGCCCTGCCCTTTTGTCGGGCCCATAACTCTGCTTAGGAAGCCCCCAGAAGCCCCAAACTTGGCCTGGCCTGTTCATCAGAGTCCCCTCTACAGGCATGTTTTGGATTGCATTTGGAGATTTTTTGGACCAAATTCACCCTGCCCTTTTCTCCGGCCCATAACTCTGCCTAGGAAGGCCCCAGAGGCCCCAAACTTGGCCTGGCCTGTTCATCAGAGTCCCCTCTACAGGCATGTTTTGGATTGCATTTGGAGATTTTTTGGACCAAATTCACCCTGCCCTGTTCTCCGGCCCATAACTCTGCCTAGGAAGGCCCCAAAGGCCCCAAACTTGGCCTGGCCTGTTCATCAGAGTCCCCTCTACATGCGTGTTTTGGATTAGATTTGGAGATTTTTGGACCAAATTCGCCCTGCCCTTTTGTCGGGCCCATAACTCTGCCTAGGAAGGCCCCAGAGGCCCCAAACTTGGCCTGGCTTGTTCATCAGAGTCCCCTCTACGGGCGTGTTTTGGATTGGATTTTGAGATTTTTTGGAACAAATTCGCCCTGCCCTTTTGTCGGGCCCATAACTCTGCCTAGGAAGCCCCCAGAGGCCCCAAACTTGGCCTGGCCTATTCATCAGAGTCCCCTCTACGGGCGTGTTTTGGATTGGATTTTGATATTTTTTTGACCAAATTCGCCCTGCCCTTTTGTCGGGCCCATAACTCTGCCTAGGAAGGCCCCAGAGGCCCCAAACTTGGCCTGGCTTGTTCATCAGAGTCCCCTCTACGGGCGTGTTTTGGATTGGATTTTGAGATTTTTTGGAACAAATTCGCCCTCCCCTTTTGTCGGGCCCATAACTCTGCCTAGGAAGGCCCCAGAGGCCCCAAACTTGGCCTGGTCTATTCATCAGAGTCCCCTCTACGGGCGTGTTTTGGATTGGATTTTGAGATTTTTTGGAACAAATTCGCCCTCCCCTTTTGTCGGGCCCATAACTCTGCCTAGGAAGGCCCCAGAGGCCCCAAACTTGGCCTGGTCAATTCATCAGAGTCCCCTCTACGGGCGTGTTTTGGATTGGATTTGGAGATTTTTTGGACCAATTTCGCCCTGCCCTTTTGTCGGGCCCATAACTCTGCCTAGGAAGACCCCAGAGGCCCCAAACTTGGCCTGGTCTATTCATTAGAGTCCCCTCTATGGGCGTGTTTTGGACTGGATTTTCAGATTTTTTTGGACCGAATTCGCCCTCCCCCTTTGTCGGGCCCATAACTTGGCCTGGTCTATTCATCAGAGTCCCCTCTACGGGCGTGTTTTGGATTGGATTTGGAGATTTTTTGGACCAATTTCGCCCTGCCCTTTTGTCGGGCCCATAACTCTGCCTAGGAAAACCCCAGAGGCCCCAAACTTGGCCTTGTCTATTCATTAGAGTCCCCTCTATGGGCGTGTTTTGGACTGGATTCTCAGATTTTTTTGGACCGAATTCGCCCTCCCCCTTTCTTGGGCCCATAACTCTGCCTAGGAAGCCCCCAGAGGCCCCAAACTTGGCCTGGTCTGTTCATCAGAGTCCCCTCTACATAAGTGTTTTGGATTAGATTTGGAGATTTTTGGGACCAAATTCGCCCTCCCCCTTTCTCGGGCCCATAACTCTGCCTAGGAAGCCCCCAGAGGCCCCAAACTTGGCCTGGTCTGTTCATCAGAGTCCCCTCTACATGCGTTTTTTGGATTAGATTTGGATATTTTTTGGACCAAATTCGCCCTGCCCTTTTGTCGGGCCCATAACTCTGCCTAGGAAGGCCCCAGAGGCCCCAAACTTGGCCTTGTCTATTCATTAGAGTCCCCTCTATGGGCGTGTTTTGGACTGGATTTTCAGATTTTTTTGGACCGAATTCGCCCTCCCCCTTTGTCGGGCCCATAACTTGGCCTGGTCTATTCATCAGAGTCCCCTCTACGGGCGTGTTTTGGATTGGATTTGGAGATTTTTTGGACCAATTTCGCCCTGCCCTTTTGTCGGGCCCATAACTCTGCCTAGGAAGACCCCAGAGGCCCCAAACTTGGCCTTGTCTATTCATTAGAGTCCCCTCTATGGGCGTGTTTTGGACTGGATTTTCAGATTTTTTTGGACCGAATTCGCCCTCCCCCTTTCTTGGGCCCATAACTCTGCCTAGGAAGCCCCCAGAGGCCCCAAACTTGGCCTGGTCTGTTCATCAGAGTCCCCTCTACATAAGTGTTTTGGATTAGATTTGGAGATTTTTGGGACCAAATTCGCCCTCCCCCTTTCTCGGGCCCATAACTCTGCCTAGGAAGCCCCCAGAGGCCCCAAACTTGGCCTGGTCTGTTCATCAGAGTCCCCTCTACATGCGTTTTTTGGATTAGATTTGGAGATTTTTTGGAACAAATTCGCCCTGCCCTTTTGTCGGGCCCATAACTCTGCCTAGGAAGGCCCCAGAGGCCCCAAACTTGGCCTGGCTTGTTCATCAGAGTCCCCTCTACGGGCGTGTTTTGGATTGGATTTTGAGATTTTTTGGAACAAATTCGCCCTGCCCTTTTGTCGGGCCCATAACTCTGCCTAGGAAGGCCCCAGAGGCCCCAAACTTGGCCTGGCCTGTTCATTAGAGTCCCCTCTACGGGCGTGTTTTGGATTGGATTTTGAGATTTTTTGGACCAAATTCGCCCTGCCCTTTTGTCGGGCCCATAACTCTGCCTAGGAAGGCCCCAGAGGCCCCAAACTTGGCCTGGCCTGTTCATTAGAGTCCCCTCTACGGGCGTGTTTTGGATTGGATTTGGAGATTTTTTGGACCAAATTCGCCCTGCCCTTTTTTCGGGCCCATAACTCTGCCTAGGAAGCCCCCAGAGGCCCCAAACTTGTCCTGGTATGTTCATCAGAGTCCCCTCATCATGCATGTTCTGGATTGCATTAGGAGATTTTTTGGACCAAATTCACCCTGCCCTTTTGTCGGGCCCATAACTCTGCTTAGGAAGCCCCCAGAAGCCCCAAACTTGGCCTGGCCTGTTCATCAGAGTCCCCTCTACGGGCGTGTTTTGGATTAGATTTGGAGATTTTTTGGACCAAATTCGCCCTGCCCTTTTGTTGGGCCCATAACTCTGCCTAGGAAGCCCCCAGAGGCCCCAAACTTGGCCTGGCCTGTTCATCAGAGTCCCTTCTACGGGCGTGTTTTGGATTGGATTTTGAGATTTTTTGGACCAAATTCGCCCTGCCCTTTTGTCTGGCTCATAACTCTGCCTAGGAAGCCCCCAGAGGCCCCAAACTTGGCCTGGCCTGTTCATTAGAGTCCCCTCTACGGGCGTGTTTTGGATTGGATTTGGAGATTTTTTGGACCAAATTCGCCCTGCCCTTTTTTCGGGCCCATAACTCTGCCTAGGAAGCCCCCAGAGGCCCCAAACTTGTCCTGGTATGTTCATCAGAGTCCCCTCATCATGCATGTTCTGGATTGCATTAGGAGATTTTTTGGACCAAATTCACCCTGCCCTTTTGTCGGGCCCATAACTCTGCTTAGGAAGCCCCCAGAAGCCCCAAACTTGGCCTGGCCTGTTCATCAGAGTCCCCTCTACGGGCGTGTTTTGGATTAGATTTGGAGATTTTTTGGACCAAATTCGCCCTGCCCTTTTGTCGGGCCCATAACTCTGCCTAGGAAGCCCCCAGAGGCCCCAAACTTGGCCTGGCCTGTTCATCTGAGTCCCCTCTACGGGCATATTTTGGATTGCATTTTGAGATTTTTTGGACCAAATTCGCCCTGCCCTTTTATCGGGCCCATAGCTCTGCTTAGGAAGCCCCCAGAAGCCCCAAACTTGGCCTGGCCTGTTCATCAGAGTCCCCTCTATGGGCGTGTTTTGGATAGGATTTGGAGATTTTTTGGACCAAATTCGCCCTGCCCTTTTGTCGGGCCCATAACTCTGCTTAGGAAGCCCCCAGAGGCCCCAAACTTGGCCTGGTCTGTTCATCAGAGTCCCCTCTACATGCGTGTTTTGGATTAGATTTGGAGATTTTTTGGACCAAATTCGCCCTGCCCTTTTGTCGGGCCCATAACTCTGCCTAGGAAGCCCCCAGAGGCCCCAAACTTGGCCTGGCCTGTTAATCAGAGTCCCCTCTACGGGCATATTTTGGATTGCATTTTGAGATTTTTTGGACCAAATTCGCCCTGCCCTTTTATCGGGCCCATAACTCTGCTTAGGAAGCCCCCAGAAGCCCCAAACTTGGCCTGGCCTGTTCATCAGAGTCCCCTCTAAGAGCATGTTTTGAATTGGATTTGGAGATTTTTTGGACCAAATTCGCCCTGCCCTTTTTTCGGGCCCATAACTCTGCCTAGGAAGCCCCCAGAGGCCCCAAACTTGTCCTGGTCTGTTCATCAGAGTCCCCTCTACGGGTGTGTTTTGGATTGGATTTGAATATTTTTTGGACCAAATTTGCCCTGCCCCTTTGTCGGGCCCATAACTCTGCCTAGGAAGCCCCCAGAGGCCCCAAACTTGGCCTGGTCTATTCATCAGAGTCCCCTCTACGGGCGTGTTTTGGATTGGATTTGGAGATTTTTTGGACCATATTCGCCCTGCCCTTTTGTCGGGCCCATAACTCTGCTTAGGAAGCCCCCAGAAGCCCCAAACTTGGCCTGGTCTATTCATTAGAGTCCCCTCTACGGGCGTGTTTTGGACTGGATTTTGAGATTTTTTGGACCAAATTCGCCCTCCCCTTTTGTCGGGCCCATAACTCTGCCTAGGAAGCCCCCAGAGGCCCCAAACTTGGCCTGGTCTATTCATCAGAGTCCTCTCTACGGGCGTGTTTTGGATTGGATTTGGAGAATTTTTGGACCAAATTCGCCCTTCCCTTTTGTCGGGCCCATAACTCTGCCTAGGAAGCCCCCAGAGGCCCCAAACTTGGCCTGGCCTGTTCATAACAGTCCCCTCTACATGCGTGTTTTGGATTAGATTTGGATATTTTTTGGACCAAATTCGCCCTGCCCTTTTTCGGGCCCATTACTCTGCTTAGGAAGCCCCTAGAAGCCCCAAACTTGACCTGGCCTGTTCATCAGAGTCCCCTCTAAGAGCATGTTTTGAATTGGATTTGGAGATTTTTTGGACCAAATACGCCCTGCCCTTTTGTCTGGCTCATAACTCTGCCTAGGAAGCCCCCAGAGGCCCCAAACTTGGCCTGGCCTGTTCATAACAGTCCCCTCTACGGGCGTGTTTTGGATTGCATTTTAAGATTCTTTTGGACCAAATTCGCCCTGCCCTTTTCTCCGGCCCATAACTCTGCTTAGGAAGCCCCCAGAAGCCCCAAACTTGGCCTGGCCTGTTCATCAGAGTCCCCTCTATGGGCGTGTTTTGGACTGGATTAGAAGATTTTTTGGACCATATTCGCCCTGCCCTTTTGTCGGGCCCATAACTCTGCCTAGGAAGGCCCCAGAAGCCCCAAAGTTGGCCTAGCCTGTTCACCAGAGTCCCCTCTATGGGCACTTTCTGAACTGGATTTTGAGATTTTTTGGACCAAATTCACCCTGCCCTGTTGTCGGGCCCATAACTCTGCCTAGGAAGGCCCCAGAAGCCCCAAAGTTGGCCTAGCCTGTTCACCAGAGTCCCCTCTATGGGCACTTTTTTAACTGGATTTGAAGATTTTTTGGACCATATTCGCCCTGCCCTTTTGTCGGGCCCATAACTCTGCCTAGGAAGGCCCCAGAGGCCCCAAACTTTGCCTGGCCTGTTCATCAGAGTCCCCTCTATGGGCACTTTCTGAACTGGATTTTGAGATTTTTTTGAACAAATTCGCCCTCCCCTTTTGTCGGGCCCATAACTCTGCCTAGGAAGGCCCCAGAAGCCCCAAACTTGGCCTGGCCTGTTCATCAGAGTCCCTTCTATGGGCACTTTCTGAACTGGATTTTGAGATTTTTTTGAACAAATTCGCCCTGCCCTTTTGTCGGGCCCATAACTCTGCTTAGGAAGCCCCCAGAGGCCCCAAACTTGGCCTGGTCTATTCATCAGAGTCCCCTCTACGGGCATGTTTTGGATTGCATTAGGAGATTTTTTGGACCAAATTCGCCCTGCCCTTTTATCGGGCCCATAACTCTGCCTAGGAAGCCCCCAGAGGCCCCAAACTTGGCCTGGCCTGTTCATCAGAGTCCCTTCTACGGGCGTGTTTTGGATTGGATTTTGAGATTTTTTGGACCAAATTCGCCCTGCCCTTTTGTCTGGCTCATAACTCTGCCTAGGAAGCCCCCAGAGGCCCCAAACTTGGCCTGGCCTGTTCATAACAGTCCCCTCTACATGCGTGTTTTGGATTAGATTTGGATATTTTTTGGACCAAATTCGCCCTGCCCTTTTTCGGGCCCATTACTCTGCTTAGGAAGCCCCTAGAAGCCCCAAACTTGACCTGGCCTGTTCATCAGAGTCCCCTCTAAGAGCATGTTTTGAATTGGATTTGGAGATTTTTTGGACCAAATACGCCCTGCCCTTTTGTCTGGCTCATAACTCTGCCTAGGAAGCCCCCAGAGGCCCCAAACTTGGCCTGGCCTGTTCATAACAGTCCCCTCTACGGGCGTGTTTTGGATTGCATTTTAAGATTCTTTTGGACCAAATTCGCCCTGCCCTTTTCTCCGGCCCATAACTCTGCTTAGGAAGCCCCCAGAAGCCCCAAACTTGGCCTGGCCTGTTCATCAGAGTCCCCTCTACGGGCGTGTTTTGGACTGGATTAGAAGATTTTTTGGACCATATTCGCCCTGCCCTTTTGTCGGGCCCATAACTCTGCCTAGGAAGGCCCCAGAAGCCCCAAAGTTGGCCTAGCCTGTTCACCAGAGTCCCCTCTATGGGCACTTTCTGAACTGGATTTTGAGATTTTTTGGACCAAATTCACCCTGCCCTGTTGTCGGGCCCATAACTCTGCCTAGGAAGGCCCCAGAAGCCCCAAAGTTGGCCTAGCCTGTTCACCAGAGTCCCCTCTATGGGCACTTTTTTAACTGGATTTGAAGATTTTTTGGACCATATTCGCCCTGCCCTTTTGTCGGGCCCATAACTCTGCCTAGGAAGGCCCCAGAGGCCCCAAACTTTGCCTGGCCTGTTCATCAGAGTCCCCTCTATGGGCACTTTCTGAACTGGATTTTGAGATTTTTTTGAACAAATTCGCCCTCCCCTTTTGTCGGGCCCATAACTCTGCCTAGGAAGGCCCCAGAAGCCCCAAACTTGGCCTGGCCTGTTCATCAGAGTCCCTTCTATGGGCACTTTCTGAACTGGATTTTGAGATTTTTTTGAACAAATTCGCCCTGCCCTTTTGTCGGGCCCATAACTCTGCTTAGGAAGCCCCCAGAGGCCCCAAACTTGGCCTGGTCTATTCATCAGAGTCCCCTCTACGGGCATGTTTTGGATTGCATTAGGAGATTTTTTGGACCAAATTCGCCCTGCCCTTTTATCGGGCCCATAACTCTGCCTAGGAAGCCCCCAGAGGCCCCAAACTTGGCCTGGCCTGTTCATCAGAGTCCCTTCTACGGGCGTGTTTTGGATTGGATTTTGAGATTTTTTGGACCAAATTCGCCCTGCCCTTTTGTCTGGCTCATAACTCTGCCTAGGAAGCCCCCAGAGGCCCCAAACTTGGCCTGGCCTGTTCATAACAGTCCCCTCTACATGCGTGTTTTGGATTAGATTTGGATATTTTTTGGACCAAATTCGCCCTGCCCTTTTTCGGGCCCATTACTCTGCTTAGGAAGCCCCTAGAAGCCCCAAACTTGACCTGGCCTGTTCATCAGAGTCCCCTCTAAGAGCATGTTTTGAATTGGATTTGGAGATTTTTTGGACCAAATACGCCCTGCCCTTTTGTCTGGCTCATAACTCTGCCTAGGAAGCCCCCAGAGGCCCCAAACTTGGCCTGGCCTGTTCATAACAGTCCCCTCTACGGGCGTGTTTTGGATTGCATTTTAAGATTCTTTTGGACCAAATTCGCCCTGCCCTTTTCTCCGGCCCATAACTCTGCTTAGGAAGCCCCCAGAAGCCCCAAACTTGGCCTGGCCTGTTCATCAGAGTCCCCTCTACGGGCGTGTTTTGGACTGGATTAGAAGATTTTTTGGACCATATTCGCCCTGCCCTTTTGTCGGGCCCATAACTCTGCCTAGGAAGGCCCCAGAAGCCCCAAAGTTGGCCTAGCCTGTTCACCAGAGTCCCCTCTATGGGCACTTTCTGAACTGGATTTTGAGATTTTTTGGACCAAATTCACCCTGCCCTGTTGTCGGGCCCATAACTCTGCCTAGGAAGGCCCCAGAAGCCCCAAAGTTGGCCTAGCCTGTTCACCAGAGTCCCCTCTATGGGCACTTTTTTAACTGGATTTGAAGATTTTTTGGACCATATTCGCCCTGCCCTTTTGTCGGGCCCATAACTCTGCCTAGGAAGGCCCCAGAGGCCCCAAACTTTGCCTGGCCTGTTCATCAGAGTCCCCTCTATGGGCACTTTCTGAACTGGATTTTGAGATTTTTTTGAACAAATTCGCCCTCCCCTTTTGTCGGGCCCATAACTCTGCCTAGGAAGGCCCCAGAAGCCCCAAACTTGGCCTGGCCTGTTCATTAGAGTCCCCTCTACGGGCGTGTTTTGGATTGGATTTGAATATTTTTTGGACCAACTCTGCCTAGGAAGGCCCCAGAGGCCCGAAACTTGGCCTGGCCTGTTCATCAGAGTCCCCTCTACGGGCGTGTTTTGGATTGGATTTTGAGATTTTTTGGACCAAATTCACCCTGCCCTGTTCTCGGGCCCATAACTCTGCGTAGGAAGGCCCCAGAGGCCCCAAACTTTGCCTGGCCTGTTCATCAGAGTCCCCTCTATGGGCACTTTCTGAACTGGATTTTGAGATTTTTTGGACCATATTCGCCCTGCCCTGTTGTCGGGCCCATAACTCTGGTTTAGGAAGGCCCCAGAAGCCCCAAAGTTGGCCTAGCCTGTTCACCAGAGTCCCCTCTACGGGCACTTTTATAACTGGATTTGAAGATTTTTGGACCATATTCGCCCTGCCCTGTTGTCGGGCCCATAACTCTGCCTAGGAAGGTCCCAGAGGCCCCAAACTTGGCCTGGCCTGTTCATCAGAGTCCCCTCTAAGGGCGTGTTTTGGACTGGATTTGGAGATTTTTTGGACCATATTCGCCCGGCCCTGTTGTCGGGCCCATAACTCTGCCTAAGAAGGCCCCAGAGGCCCCAAACTTGGCATGGCCTGTTCATCAGAGTCCCCTCTACGGGCACTTTCTGAACTGGATTTTGAGATTTTTTGGACCATATTCGCCCTGCCCCTTTGTCGGGCCCATAACTCTGCCTAGGAAGGCCCCAGAAGCCCCAAAGTTGGCCTAGCCTGTTCACCAGAGTCCCCTCTACGGGCACTTTTTTTAACTGGATTTGAAGATTTTTTGGACCATATTCGCCCTGCCCTGTTGTCGGGCCCATAACTCTGCCTAGGAAGGCCCAGAGGCCCCAAACTTGGCCTAGCCTGTTCACCACAGTCCCCTCTACGGGCACTTTTTTAACTGGATTTGAAGATTTTTTGGACCATATTCGCCCTGCCCTGTTGTCGGGCCCATAACTCTGCCTAGGAATGCCCCAAAGGCCCCAAACTTGGCCTAGCCTGTTCATCAGAGTCCCCTCTACGGGCGTGTTTTGGATTAGATTTTGAGATTTTTTGGACCAAATTCACCCTGCCCTGTTGTCGGGCCCATAACTCTGCGTAGGAAGGCCCCAGAGGCCCCAAACTTTGCCTGGCCTGTTCATCAGAGTCCCCTCTATGGGCACTTTTTGAACTGGATTTTGAGATTTTTTGGACCAAATTCACCCTGCCCTGTTGTTGGGCCCATAACTCTGCCTAGGAAGCCCCCAGAGGCCCCAAACTTGGCCTGGCCTGTTCATCAGAGTCCCCTCTACGGGCAATTTTTGAACTGGAGTTGAATATTTTTTGGACCATATTCGCCCTGCCCTGTTGTCGGGCCCATAACTCTGCCTAGGAAGGCCCCAGAGGCCCCAAACTTTGCCTGGCCTGTTCATCAGAGTCCCCTCTACGGGCGTGTTTTGGATTAGATTTTGAGATTTTTTGGACCAAATTCACCCTGCCCTGTTGTCGGGCCCATAACTCTGCGTAGGAAGGCCCCAGAGGCCCCAAACTTTGCCTGGCCTGTTCATCAGAGTCCCCTCTATGGGCACTTTTTGAACTGGATTTTGAGAATTTTTGGACCAAATTCACCCTGCCCTGTTGTTGGGCCCATAACTCTGCCTAGGAAGCCCCCAGAGGCCCCAAACTTGGCCTGGCCTGTTCATCAGAGTCCCCTCTAAGGGCGTGTTTTGGACTGGATTTGGAGATTTTTTGGACCAAATTCGCCCTGCCCTTTTGTCTGGCTCATAACTCTGCCTAGGAAGCCCCCAGAGGCCCCAAAGTTGGCCTGGCCTGTTCATCAGAGTCCCCTCTAAGGGCGTGTTTTGGACTGGATTTGGAGATTTTTTGGACCATATTCGCCCGGCCCTGTTGTCGGGCCCATAACTCTGCCTAAGAAGGCCCCAGAGGCCCCAAACTTGGCCTGGCCTGTTCATTAGAGTCCCCTCTACGGGCGTGTTTTGGATTGGATTTGAATATTTTTTGGACCAAATTTGCCCTGCCCCTTTGTCGGGCCCATAACTCTGCCTAGGAAGGCCCCAGAGGCCCCAAAGTTTGGCCTGGCCTTTTCATCAGAGTCTCCTCTAAGAGCGTGTTTTGGATTGGATTTTGAGATTTCTTGGACCAAATTTGCCCTGCCCTTTTGTCGGGCCCATAACTCTGCCTAGGAAGGCCCCAGAGGCCCGAAACTTGGCCTGGCCTGTTCATCAGAGTCCCCTCTACGGGCGTGTTTTGGATTGGATTTTGAGATTTTTTGGACCAAATTCGCCCTGCCCTTTTGTCGGGCCCATAACTCTGCCTAGGAAGGCCCCAGAGGCCCCAAACTTGGCATGGCCTGTTCATCAGAGTCCCCTCTACGGGCGCTTAATGGATTAGATTTTGAGATTTTTTGGACCAAATTCACCCTGCCCTGTTGTCGGGCCCATAACTCTGCGTAGGAAGGCCCCAGAGGCCCCAAACTTTGCCTGGCCTGTTCATCAGAGTCCCCTCTATGGGCACTTTCTGAACTGGATTTTGAGATTTTTTGGACGATATTCGCCCTGCCCTGTTGTCGGGCCCATAACTCTGCCTAGGAAGGCCCCAGAAGCCCCAAAGTTGGCATGGCCTGTTCATCAGAGTCCCCTCTACGGGCGCTTTTTGGATTAGATTTTGAGATTTTTTGGACCAAATTCACCCTGCCCTGTTGTCGGGCCCATAACTCTGCGTAGTAAGGCCCCAGAGGCCCCAAACTTTGCCTGGCCTGTTCATCAGAGTCCCCTCTATGGGCACTTTCTGAACTGGATTTTGAGATTTTTTGGACCATATTCGCCCTGCCCTGTTGTCGGGCCCATAACTCTGCCTAGGAAGGCCCCAGAAGCCCCAAAGTTGGCCTAGCCTGTTCACCAGAGTCCCCTCTACGGGCACTTTTTTTAACTGGATTTGAAGATTTTTTGGACCATATTCGCCCTGCCCTGTTGTCGGGCCAATAACTCTGCCTAGGAAGGCCCAGAGGCCCCAAACTTGGCCTAGCCTGTTCACCAGAGTCCCCTCTACGGGCACTTTTTTAACTGGATTTGAAGATTTTTTGGACCATATTCGCCCTGCCCTGTTGTCGGGCCCATAACTCTGCCTAGGAAGGCCCCAGAGGCCCCAAACTTGGCCTAGCCTGTTCATCAGAGTCCCCTCTACGGGCGTGTTTTGGATTAGATTTTGAGATTTTTTGGACCAAATTCACCCTGCCCTGTTGTCGGGCCCATAACTCTGCGTAGGAAGGCCCCAGAGGCCCCAAACTTTGCCTGGCCTGTTCATCAGAGTCCCCTCTATGGGCACTTTTTGAACTGGATTTTGAGATTTTTTGGACCAAATTCACCCTGCCCTGTTGTTGGGCCCATAACTCTGCCTAGGAAGCCCCCAGAGGCCCCAAACTTGGCCTGGCCTGTTCATCAGAGTCCCCTCTACGGGCAATTTTTGAACTGGAGTTGAATATTTTTTGGACCATATTCGCCCTGCCCTGTTGTCGGGCCCATAACTCTGCCTAGGAAGGCCCCAGAGGCCCCAAACTTTGCCTGGCCTGTTCATCAGAGTCCCCTCTACGGGCGTGTTTTGGATTAGATTTTGAGATTTTTTGGACCAAATTCACCCTGCCCTGTTGTCGGGCCCATAACTCTGCGTAGGAAGGCCCCAGAGGCCCCAAACTTTGCCTGGCCTGTTCATCAGAGTCCCCTCTATGGGCACTTTTTGAACTGGATTTTGAGAATTTTTGGACCAAATTCACCCTGCCCTGTTGTTGGGCCCATAACTCTGCCTAGGAAGCCCCCAGAGGCCCCAAACTTGGCCTGGCCTGTTCATCAGAGTCCCCTCTAAGGGCGTGTTTTGGACTGGATTTGGAGATTTTTTGGACCGTAATTCGCCCTGCCCTTTTGTCTGGCTCATAACTCTGCCTAGGAAGCCCCCAGAGGCCCCAAAGTTGGCCTGGCCTGTTCATCAGAGTCCCCTCTAAGGGCGTGTTTTGGACTGGATTTGGAGATTTTTTGGACCATATTCGCCCGGCCCTGTTGTCGGGCCCATAACTCTGCCTAAGAAGGCCCCAGAGGCCCCAAACTTGGCATGGCCTGTTCATCAGAGTCCCCTCTACGGGCGCTTTTTGAACTGGAGTTGAAGATTTTTAGGACCATATTCGCCCTGCCCTGTTGTCAGGCCCATAACTCTGCCTAGGAAGGCCCCAGAAGCCCCAAAGTTGGCCTACTCTGTTCACCAGAGTCCCCTCTACGGGCACTTTTTTAACTGGATTTGAAGATTTTTTGGACCATATTCGCCCTGCCCTTTTGTCGGGCCCATAACTCTGCCTAGGAAGGCCCCAGAGGCCCCAAACTTGGCCTGGCCTGTTCATCAGAGTCCCCTCTACGGGCTTGTTTTGGATTAGATTTTGAGATTTTTTGGACCAAATTCACCCTGCCCTGTTGACGGGCCCATAACTCTGCGTAGGAAGGCCCCAGAGGCCCCAAACTTTGCCTGGCCTGTTCACCAGAGTCCCCTCTATGGGCACTTTTTGAACTGGATTTTGAGATTTTTTGGACCAAATTCACTCTGCCCTGTTGTTGGGCCCATAACTCTGCCTAGGAAGCCCCCAGAGGCCCCAAACTTGGCCTGGCCTGTTCATCAGAGTTCCCTCTACGGGCACTTTTTGAACTGGAGTTGAAGATTTTTTGGACCATATTCGCCCTGCCCTGTTGTCGGGCCCATAACTCTGCCTAGGAAGGCCCCAGAGGCCCCAAAGTTGGCCTGGCCTGTTCATCAGAGTCCCCTCTACGGGCGTGTTTTGGACTGGATTTGGAGATTTTTTGGACCAAATTCACCCTGCCCTGTTGTTGGGCCCATAACTCTGCCTAGGAAGCCCCCAGAGGCCCCAAACTTGGCCTGGCCTGTTCATCAGAGTCCCCTCTAAGGGCGTGTTTTGGACTGGATTTGGAGATTTTTTGGACCAAATTCGCCCTGCCCTTTTGTCTGGCTCATAACTCTGCCTAGGAAGCCCCCAGAGGCCCCAAAGTTGGCCTGGCCTGTTCATCAGAGTCCCCTCTAAGGGCGTGTTTTGGACTGTATTTGGAGATTTTTTGGACCATATTCGCCCGGCCCTGTTGTCGGGCCCATAACTCTGCCTAAGAAGGCCCCAGAGGCCCCAAACTTGGCATGGCCTGTTCATCAGAGTCCCCTCTACGGGCGCTTTTTGAACTGGAGTTGAAGATTTTTAGGACCATATTCGCCCTGCCCTGTTGTCAGGCCCATAACTCTGCCTAGGAAGGCCCCAGAAGCCCCAAAGTTGGCCTACCCTGTTCACCAGAGTCCCCTCTACGGGCACTTTTTTAACTGGATTTGAAGATTTTTTGGACCATATTCGCCCGGCCCTGTTGTCGGGCCCATAACTCTGCCTAAGAAGGCCCCAGAGGCCCCAAACTTGGCATGGCCTGTTCATCAGAGTCCCCTCTACGGGCGCTTTTTGAACTGGAGTTGAAGATTTTTAGGACCATATTCGCCCTGCCCTGTTGTCAGGCCCATAACTCTGCCTAGGAAGGCCCCAGAAGCCCCAAAGTTGGCCTAGCCTGTTCACCAGAGTCCCCTCTACGGGCACTTTTATAACTGGATTTGAAGATTTTTGGACCATATTCGCCCTGCCCTGTTGTCGGGCCCATAACTCTGCCTAGGAAGGTCCCAGAGGCCCCAAACTTGGCCTGGCCTGTTCATCAGAGTCCCCTCTACGGGCGTGTTTTGGATTAGATTTTGAGATTTTTTGGACCAAATTCACCCTGCCCTGTTCTCGGGCCCATAACTCTGCGTAGGAAGGCCCCAGAGGCCCCAAACTTTGCCTGGCCTGTTCATCAGAGTCCCCTCTATGGGCACTTTCTGAACTGGATTTTGAGATTTTTTGGACCATATTCGCCCTGCCCTGTTGTCGGGCCCATAACTCTGCCTAGGAAGGCCCCAGAAGCCCCAAAGTTGGCCTAGCCTGTTCACCAGAGTCCCCTCTCTACGGGCACTTTTATAACTGGATTTGAAGATTTTTGGACCATATTCGCCCTGCCCTGTTGTCGGGCCCATAACTCTGCCTAGGAAGGTCCCAGAGGCCCCAAACTTGGCCTGGCCTGTTCATCAGAGTCCCCTCTACGGGCGTGTTTTGGATTAGAATTTGAGATTTTTTGGACCAAATTCACCCTGCCCTGTTCTCGGGCCCATAACTCTGCGTAGGAAGGCCCCAGAGGCCCCAAACTTTGCCTGGCCTGTTCATCAGAGTCCCCTCTATGGGCACTTTCTGAACTGGATTTTGAGATTTTTTGGACCATATTCGCCCTGCCCCTTTGTCGGGCCCATAACTCTGCCTAGGAAGGCCCCAGAAGCCCCAAAGTTGGCCTAGCCTGTTCACCAGAGTCCCCTCTACGGGCATCTTTTTTTAACTGGATTTGAAGATTTTTTGGACCATATTCGCCCTGCCCTGTTGTCGGGCCCATAACTCTGCCTAGGAAGGCCCAGAGGCCCCAAACTTGGCCTAGCCTGTTCACCAGAGTCCCCTCTACGGGCACTTTTTTAACTGGATTTGAAGATTTTTTGGACCATATTCGCCCTGCCCTGTTGTCGGGCCCATAACTCTGCCTAGGAAGGCCCCAGAGGCCCCAAACTTGGCCTAGCCTGTTCATCAGAGTCCCCTCTACGGGCGTGTTTTGGATTAGATTTTGAGATTTTTTGGACCAAATTCACCCTGCCCTGTTGTCGGGCCCATAACTCTGCGTAGGAAGGCCCCAGAGGCCCCAAACTTTGCCTGGCCTGTTCATCAGAGTCCCCTCTATGGGCACTTTTTGAACTGGATTTTGAGATTTTTTGGACCAAATTCACCCTGCCCTGTTGTTGGGCCCATAACTCTGCCTAGGAAGCCCCCAGAGGCCCCAAACTTGGCCTGGCCTGTTCATCAGAGTCCCCTCTACGGGCAATTTTTGAACTGGAGTTGAATATTTTTTGGACCATATTCGCCCTGCCCTGTTGTCGGGCCCATAACTCTGCCTAGGAAGGCCCCAGAGGCCCCAAACTTTGCCTGGCCTGTTCATCAGAGTCCCCTCTACGGGCGTGTTTTGGATTAGATTTTGAGATTTTTTGGACCAAATTCACCCTGCCCTGTTGTCGGGCCCATAACTCTGCGTAGGAAGGCCCCAGAGGCCCCAAACTTTGCCTGGCCTGTTCATCAGAGTCCCCTCTATGGGCACTTTTTGAATCTGGATTTTGAGAATTTTTGGACCAAATTCACCCTGCCCTGTTGTTGGGCCCATAACTCTGCCTAGGAAGCCCCCAGAGGCCCCAAACTTGGCCTGGCCTGTTCATCAGAGTCCCCTCTAAGGGCGTGTTTTGGACTGGATTTGGAGATTTTTTGGACCAAATTCGCCCTGCCCTTTTGTCTGGCTCATAACTCTGCCTAGGAAGCCCCCAGAGGCCCCAAAGTTGGCCTGGCCTGTTCATCAGAGTCCCCTCTAAGGGCGTGTTTTGGACTGGATTTGGAGATTTTTTGGACCATATTCGCCCGGCCCTGTTGTCGGGCCCATAACTCTGCCTAAGAAGGCCCCAGAGGCCCCAAACTTGGCATGGCCTGTTCATCAGAGTCCCCTCTACGGGCGCTTTTTGAACTGGAGTTGAAGATTTTTAGGACCATATTCGCCCTGCCCTGTTGTCAGGCCCATAACTCTGCCTAGGAAGGCCCCAGAAGCCCCAAAGCTTGGGCCTACCCTGTTCACCAGAGTCCCCTCTACGGGCACTTTTTTAACTGGATTTGAAGATTTTTTGGACCATATTCGCCCTGCCCTTTTGTCGGGCCCATAACTCTGCCTAGGAAGGCCCCAGAGGCCCCAAACTTGGCCTGGCCTGTTCATCAGAGTCCCCTCTACGGGCTTGTTTTGGATTAGATTTTGAGATTTTTTGGACCAAATTCACCCTGCCCTGTTGACGGGCCCATAACTCTGCGTAGGAAGGCCCCAGAGGCCCCAAACTTTGCCTGGCCTGTTCACCAGAGTCCCCTCTATGGGCACTTTTTGAACTGGATTTTGAGATTTTTTGGACCAAATTCACTCTGCCCTGTTGTTGGGCCCATAACTCTGCCTAGGAAGCCCCCAGAGGCCCCAAACTTGGCCTGGCCTGTTCATCAGAGTTCCCTCTACGGGCACTTTTTGAACTGGAGTTGAAGATTTTTTGGACCATATTCGCCCTGCCCTGTTGTCGGGCCCATAACTCTGCCTAGGAAGGCCCCAGAGGCCCCAAAGTTGGCCTGGCCTGTTCATCAGAGTCCCCTCTACGGGCGTGTTTTGGACTGGATTTGGAGATTTTTTGGACCAAATTCACCCTGCCCTGTTGTTGGGCCCATAACTCTGCCTAGGAAGCCCCCAGAGGCCCCAAACTTGGCCTGGCCTGTTCATCAGAGTCCCCTCTAAGGGCGTGTTTTGGACTGGATTTGGAGATTTTTTTGGACCAAATTCGCCCTGCCCTTTTGTCTGGCTCATAACTCTGCCTAGGAAGCCCCCAGAGGCCCCAAAGTTGGCCTGGCCTGTTCATCAGAGTCCCCTCTGAGGGCGTGTTTTGGACTGTATTTGGAGATTTTTTGGACCATATTCGCCCGGCCCTGTTGTCGGGCCCATAACTCTGCCTAAGAAGGCCCCAGAGGCCCCAAACTTGGCATGGCCTGTTCATCAGAGTCCCCTCTACGGGCGCTTTTTGAACTGGAGTTGAAGATTTTTAGGACCATATTCGCCCTGCCCTGTTGTCAGGCCCATAACTCTGCCTAGGAAGGCCCCAGAAGCCCCAAAGTTGGCCTACCCTGTTCACCAGAGTCCCCTCTACGGGCACTTTTTTAACTGGATTTGAAGATTTTTTGGACCATATTCGCCCTGCCCTTTTGTCGGGCCCATAACTCTGCCTAGGAAGGCCCCAGAGGCCCCAAACTTGGCCTGGCCTGTTCATCAGAGTCCCCTCTACGGGCTTGTTTTGGATTAGATTTTGAGATTTTTTGGACCAAATTCACCCTGCCCTGTTGACGGGCCCATAACTCTGCGTAGGAAGGCCCCAGAGGCCCCAAACTTTGCCTGGCCTGTTCACCAGAGTCCCCTCTATGGGCACTTTTTGAACTGGATTTTGAGATTTTTTGGACCAAATTCACTCTGCCCTGTTGTTGGGCCCATAACTCTGCCTAGGAAGCCCCCAGAGGCCCCAAACTTGGCCTGGCCTGTTCATCAGAGTTCCCTCTACGGGCACTTTTTGAACTGGAGTTGAAGATTTTTTGGACCATATTCGCCCTGCCCTGTTGTCGGGCCCATAACTCTGCCTAGGAAGGCCCCAGAGGCCCCAAAGTTGGCCTGGCCTGTTCATCAGAGTCCCCTCTACGGGCGTGTTTTGGACTGGATTTGGAGATTTTTTGGACCATATTCGCCCGGCCCTGTTGTCGGGCCCATAACTCTGCCTAGGAAGCCCCCAGAGGCCCCAAACTTGGCCTGGCCTGTTCATCAGAGTCCCCTCTACGGCGGTGTTTTGGATTGGATTTTGAGATTTTTTGGACCAAATTCGCCCTGCCCTTTTGTCTGTCTCATAACTCTGCCTAGGAAGCCCCCAGAGGCCCCAAACTTGGCCTGGCCTGTTCATCAGAGTCCCCTCTATGGGCGTGTTTTGGATAGGATTTGGAGATTTTTTGGACCAAATTCACTCTGCCCTGTTGTTGGGCCCATAACTCTGCCTAGGAAGCCCCCAGAGGCCCCAAACTTGGCCTGGCCTGTTCATCAGAGTTCCCTCTACGGGCACTTTTTGAACTGGAGTTGAAGATTTTTTGGACCATATTCGCCCTGCCCTGTTGTCGGGCCCATAACTCTGCCTAGGAAGGCCCCAGAGGCCCCAAAGTTGGCCTGGCCTGTTCATCAGAGTTCCCTCTACGGGCACTTTTTGAACTGGAGTTGAAGATTTTTTGGACCATATTCGCCCTGCCCTGTTGTCGGGCCCATAACTCTGCCTAGGAAGGCCCCAGAGGCCCCAAAGTTGGCCTGGCCTGTTCATCAGAGTCCCCTCTACGGGCGTGTTTTGGACTGGATTTGGAGATTTTTTGGACCAATACCGCCCGGCCCTGTTGTCGGGCCCATAACTCTGCCTAGGAAGCCCCCAGAGGCCCCAAACTTGGCCTGGCCTGTTCATCAGAGTCCCCTCTACGGGCGTGTTTTGGATTGGATTTTGAGATTTTTTGGACCAAATTCGCCCTGCCCTTTTGTCTGGCTCATAACTCTGCCTAGGAAGCCCCCAGAGGCCCCAAACTTGGCCTGGCCTGTTCATCAGAGTCCCCTCTACGGGCGTGTATTGGATTGAATTTTGAGATTTTTTGGACCAAATTCGCCCTGCCCTTTTGTCTGGCTCATAACTCTGCCTAGGAAGCCCCCAGAGGCCCCAAACTTGGCCTGGCCTGTTCATCAGAGTCCCCTCTATGGGCGTGTTTTGGATAGGATTTGGAGATTTTTTGGACCAAATTCACTCTGCCCTGTTGTTGGGCCCATAACTCTGCCTAGGAAGCCCCCAGAGGCCCCAAACTTGGCCTGGCCTGTTCATCAGAGTTCCCTCTACGGGCACGTTTTGAACTGGAGTTGAAGATTTTTTGGACCATATTCGCCCTGCCCTGTTGTCGGGCCCATAACTCTGCCTAGGAAGGCCCCAGAGGCCCCAAAGTTGGCCTGGCCTGTTCATCAGAGTCCCCTCTACGGGCGTGTTTTGGACTGGATTTTGAGATTTTTTGGACCATATTCGCCCGGCCCTGTTGTCGGGCCCATAACTCTGCCTAGGAAGCCCCCAGAGGCCCCAAACTTGGCCTGGCCTGTTCATCAGAGTCCCCTCTACGGGCGTGTTTTGGATTGGATTTTGAGATTTTTTGGACCAAATTCGCCCTGCCCTTTTGTCTGTCTCATAACTCTGCCTAGGAAGCCCCCAGAGGCCCCAAACTTGGCCTGGGCTGTTCATCAGAGTCCCCTCTACGGGCGTGTTTTGGATTGAATTTTGAGATTTTTTGGACCAAATTCGCCCTGCCCTTTTGTCTGGCTCATAACTCTGCCTAGGAAGCCCCCAGAGGCCCCAAAGTTGGCCTGGCCTGTTCATCAGAGTCCCCTCTAAGGGCGTGTTTTGGACTGGATTTGGAGATTTTTTGGACCATATTCGCCCTGCCCTGTTGTCAGGCCCATAACTCTGCCTAGGAAGGCCCCAGAAGCCCCAAAGTTGGCCTACCCTGTTCACCAGAGTCCCCTCTACGGGCACTTTTTTAACTGGATTTGAAGATTTTTTGGACCATATTCGCCCTGCCCTTTTGTCGGGCCCATAACTCTGCCTAGGAAGGCCCCAGAGGCCCCAAACTTGGCCTGGCCTGTTCATCAGAGTCCCCTCTACGGGCTTGTTTTGGATTAGATTTTGAGATTTTTTGGACCAAATTCACCCTGCCCTGTTGACGGGCCCATAACTCTGCGTAGGAAGGCCCCAGAGGCCCCAAACTTTGCCTGGCCTGTTCACCAGAGTCCCCTCTATGGGCACTTTTTGAACTGGATTTTGAGATTTTTTGGACCAAATTCACTCTGCCCTGTTGTTGGGCCCATAACTCTGCCTAGGAAGCCCCCAGAGGCCCCAAACTTGGCCTGGCCTGTTCATCAGAGTTCCCTCTACGGGCACTTTTTGAACTGGAGTTGAAGATTTTTTGGACCATATTCGCCCTGCCCTGTTGTCGGGCCCATAACTCTGCCTAGGAAGGCCCCAGAGGCCCCAAAGTTGGCCTGGCCTGTTCATCAGAGTCCCCTCTACGGGCGTGTTTTGGACTGGATTTGGAGATTTTTTGGACCATATTCGCCCGGCCCTGTTGTCGGGCCCATAACTCTGCCTAGGAAGCCCCCAGAGGCCCCAAACTTGGCCTGGCCTGTTCATCAGAGTCCCCCTCTACGGGCGTGTTTTGGATTGGATTTTGAGATTTTTTGGACCAAATTCGCCCTGCCCTTTTGTCTGTCTCATAACTCTGCCTAGGAAGCCCCCAGAGGCCCCAAACTTGGCCTGGCCTGTTCATCAGAGTCCCCTCTATGGGCGTGTTTTGGATAGGATTTGGAGATTTTTTGGACCAAATTCACTCTGCCCTGTTGTTGGGCCCATAACTCTGCCTAGGAAGCCCCCAGAGGCCCCAAACTTGGCCTGGCCTGTTCATCAGAGTTCCCTCTACGGGCACTTTTTGAACTGGAGTTGAAGATTTTTTGGACCATATTCGCCCTGCCCTGTTGTCGGGCCCATAACTCTGCCTAGGAAGGCCCCAGAGGCCCCAAAGTTGGCCTGGCCTGTTCATCAGAGTTCCCTCTACGGGCACTTTTTGAACTGGAGTTGAAGATTTTTTGGACCATATTCGCCCTGCCCTGTTGTCGGGCCCATAACTCTGCCTAGGAAGGCCCCAGAGGCCCCAAAGTTGGCCTGGCCTGTTCATCAGAGTCCCCTCTACGGGCGTGTTTTGGACTGGATTTTGAGATTTTTTGGACCATATTCGCCCGGCCCTGTTGTCGGGCCCATAACTCTGCCTAGGAAGCCCCCAGAGGCCCCAAACTTGGCCTGGCCTGTTCATCAGAGTCCCCTCTACGGGCGTGTTTTGGATTGGATTTTCGAGATTTTTTGGACCAAATTCGCCCTGCCCTTTTGTCTGGCTCATAACTCTGCCTAGGAAGCCCCCAGAGGCCCCAAAGTTGGCCTGGCCTGTTCATCAGAGTCCCCTCTACGGGCGTGTTTTGGACTGGATTTTGAGATTTTTTGGACCAAATTCGCCCTGCCCTTTTGTCTGGCTCATAACTCTGCCTAGGAAGCCCCCAGAGGCCCCAAACTTGGCCTGGCCTGTTCATCAGAGTCCCCTCTATGGGCGTGTTTTGGATAGGATTTGGAGATTTTTTGGACCAAATTCACTCTGCCCTGTTGTTGGGCCCATAACTCTGCCTAGGAAGCCCCCAGAGGCCCCAAACTTGGCCTGGCCTGTTCATCAGAGTTCCCTCTACGGGCACGTTTTGAACTGGAGTTGAAGATTTTTTGGACCATATTCGCCCTGCCCTGTTGTCGGGCCAATAACTCTGCCTAGGAAGCCCCCAGAGGCCCCAAACTTGGCCTGGCCTGTTCATCAGAGTCCCCTCTACGGGCGTGTTTTGGATTGGATTTGGAGATTTTTTGGACCAAATTCGCCCTGCCCCTTTGTCTGTCTCATAACTCTGCCTAGGAAGCCCCCAGAGGCCCCAAACTTGGCCTGGGCTGTTCATCAGAGTCCCCTCTACGGGCGTGTTTTGGATTGAATTTTGAGATTTTTTGGACCAAATTCGCCCTGCCCTTTTGTCTGGCTCATAACTCTGCCTAGGAAGCCCCCAGAGGCCCCAAAGTTGGCCTGGCCTGTTCATCAGAGTCCCCTCTAAGGGCGTGTTTTGGACTGGATTTGGAGATTTTTTGGACCATATTCGCCCGGCCCTGTTGTCGGGCCCATAACTCTGCCTAAGAAGGCCCCAGAGGCCCCAAACTTGGCATGGCCTGTTCATCAGAGTCCCCTCTATGGGCGCTTTTTGAACTGGAGTTGAAGATTTTTAGGACCATATTCGCCCTGCCCTGTTGTCAGGCCCATAACTCTGCCTAGGAAGGCCCCAGAAGCCCCAAAGTTGGCCTACCCTGTTCACCAGAGTCCCCTCTACGGGCACTTTTTTAACTGGATTTGAAGATTTTTTGGACCATATTCGCCCTGCCCTTTTGTCGGGCCCATAACTCTGCCTAGGAAGGCCCCAGAGGCCCCAAAGTTGGCCTGGCCTGTTCATCAGAGTCCCCTCTACGGGCTTGTTTTGGATTAGATTTTGAGATTTTTTGGACCAAATTCACCCTGCCCTGTTGACGGGCCCATAACTCTGCGTAGGAAGGCCCCAGAGGCCCCAAACTTTGCCTGGCCTGTTCACCAGAGTCCCCTCTATGGGCACTTTTTGAACTGGAGTTGAAGATTTTTTGGACCATATTCGCCCTGCCCTGTTGTCGGGCCCATAACTCTGCCTAGGAAGGCCCCAGAGGCCCCAAAGTTGGCCTGGCCTGTTCATCAGAGTCCCCTCTACGGGCGTGTTTTGGACTGGATTTGGAGATTTTTTGGACCATATTCGCCCGGCCCTGTTGTCGGGCCCATAACTCTGCCTAGGAAGCCCCCAGAGGCCCCAAACTTGGCCTGGCCTGTTCATCAGAGTCCCCTCTACGGGCGTGTTTTGGATTGGATTTTGAGATTTTTTGGACCAAATTCGCCCTGCCCTTTTGTCTGTCTCATAACTCTGCCTAGGAAGCCCCCAGAGGCCCCAAACTTGGCCTGGCCTGTTCATCAGAGTCCCCTCTATGGGCGTGTTTTGGATAGGATTTGGAGATTTTTTGGACCAAATTCACTCTGCCCTGTTGTTGGGCCCATAACTCTGCCTAGGAAGCCCCCAGAGGCCCCAAACTTGGCCTGGCCTGTTCATCAGAGTTCCCTCTACGGGCACTTTTTGAACTGGAGTTGAAGATTTTTTGGACCATATTCGCCCTGCCCTGTTGTCGGGCCCATAACTCTGCCTAGGAAGGCCCCAGAGGCCCCAAAGTTGGCCTGGCCTGTTCATCAGAGTCCCCTCTACGGGCGTGTTTTGGACTGGATTTGGAGATTTTTTGGACCATATTCGCCCGGCCCTGTTGTCGGGCCCATAACTCTGCCTAGGAAGGCCCCAGAGGCCCCAAACTTGGCCTGGCCTGTTCATCAGAGTCCCCTCTACGGGCTTGTTTTGGATTAGATTTTGAGATTTTTTGGACCAAATTCACCCTGCCCTGTTGACGGGCCCATAACTCTGCGTAGGAAGGCCCCAGAGGCCCCAAACTTTGCCTGGCCTGTTCACCAGAGTCCCCTCTATGGGCACTTTTTGAACTGGATTTTGAGATTTTTTGGACCAAATTCACTCTGCCCTGTTGTTGGGCCCATAACTCTGCCTAGGAAGCCCCCAGAGGCCCCAAACTTGGCCTGGCCTGTTCATCAGAGTTCCCTCTACGGGCACTTTTTGAACTGGAGTTGAAGATTTTTTGGACCATATTCGCCCTGCCCTGTTGTCGGGCCCATAACTCTGCCTAGGAAGGCCCCAGAGGCCCCAAAGTTGGCCTGGCCTGTTCATCAGAGTCCCCTCTACGGGCGTGTTTTGGACTGGATTTGGAGATTTTTTGGACCATATTCGCCCGGCCCTGTTGTCGGGCCCATAACTCTGCCTAGGAAGCCCCCAGAGGCCCCAAACTTGGCCTGGCCTGTTCATCAGAGTCCCCTCTACGGGCGTGTTTTGGATTGGATTTTGAGATTTTTTGGACCAAATTCGCCCTGCCCTTTTGTCTGTCTCATAACTCTGCCTAGGAAGCCCCCAGAGGCCCCAAACTTGGCCTGGCCTGTTCATCAGAGTCCCCTCTATGGGCGTGTTTTGGATAGGATTTGGAGATTTTTTGGACCAAATTCACTCTGCCCTGTTGTTGGGCCCATAACTCTGCCTAGGAAGCCCCCAGAGGCCCCAAACTTGGCCTGGCCTGTTCATCAGAGTTCCCTCTACGGGCACTTTTTGAACTGGAGTTGAAGATTTTTTGGACCATATTCGCCCTGCCCTGTTGTCGGGCCCATAACTCTGCCTAGGAAGGCCCCAGAGGCCCCAAAGTTGGCCTGGCCTGTTCATCAGAGTTCCCTCTACGGGCACTTTTTGAACTGGAGTTGAAGATTTTTTGGACCATATTCGCCCTGCCCTGTTGTCGGGCCCATAACTCTGCCTAGGAAGGCCCCAGAGGCCCCAAAGTTGGCCTGGCCTGTTCATCAGAGTCCCCTCTACGGGCGTGTTTTGGACTGGATTTGGAGATTTTTTGGACCATATTCGCCCGGCCCTGTTGTCGGGCCCATAACTCTGCCTAGGAAGCCCCCAGAGGCCCCAAACTTGGCCTGGCCTGTTCATCAGAGTCCCCTCTACGGGCGTGTTTTGGATTGGATTTTGAGATTTTTTGGACCAAATTCGCCCTGCCCTTTTGTCTGGCTCATAACTCTGCCTAGGAAGCCCCCAGAGGCCCCAAACTTGGCCTGGCCTGTTCATCAGAGTCCCCTCTACGGGCGTGTATTGGATTGAATTTTGAGATTTTTTGGACCAAATTCGCCCTGCCCTTTTGTCTGGCTCATAACTCTGCCTAGGAAGCCCCCAGAGGCCCCAAACTTGGCCTGGCCTGTTCATCAGAGTCCCCTCTATGGGCGTGTTTTGGATAGGATTTGGAGATTTTTGGGACCAAATTCACTCTGCCCTGTTGTTGGGCCCATAACTCTGCCTAGGAAGCCCCCAGAGGCCCCAAACTTGGCCTGGCCTGTTCATCAGAGTTCCCTCTACGGGCACGTTTTGAACTGGAGTTGAAGATTTTTGGGACCATATTCGCCCTGCCCTGTTGTCGGGCCCATAACTCTGCCTAGGAAGGCCCCAGAGGCCCCAAAGTTGGCCTGGCCTGTTCATCAGAGTCCCCTCTACGGGCGTGTTTTGGACTGGATTTTGAGATTTTTTGGACCATATTCGCCCGGCCCTGTTGTCGGGCCCATAACTCTGCCTAGGAAGCCCCCAGAGGCCCCAAACTTGGCCTGGCCTGTTCATCAGAGTCCCCTCTACGGGCGTGTTTTGGATTGGATTTTGAGATTTTTTGGACCAAATTCGCCCTGCCCTTTTGTCTGTCTCATAACTCTGCCTAGGAAGCCCCCAGAGGCCCCAAAGTTGGCCTGGCCTGTTCATCAGAGTCCCCTCTAAGGGCGTGTTTTGGACTGGATTTGGAGATTTTTTGGACCATATTCGCCCGGCCCTGTTGTCGGGCCCATAACTCTGCCTAAGAAGGCCCCAGAGGCCCCAAACTTGGCATGGCCTGTTCATCAGAGTCCCCTCTATGGGCGCTTTTTGAACTGGAGTTGAAGATTTTTAGGACCATATTCGCCCTGCCCTGTTGTCAGGCCCATAACTCTGCCTAGGAAGGCCCCAGAAGCCCCAAAGTTGGCCTACCCTGTTCACCAGAGTCCCCTCTACGGGCACTTTTTTAACTGGATTTGAAGATTTTTTGGACCATATTCGCCCTGCCCTTTTGTCGGGCCCATAACTCTGCCTAGGAAGGCCCCAGAGGCCCCAAACTTGGCCTGGCCTGTTCATCAGAGTCCCCTCTACGGGCTTGTTTTGGATTAGATTTTGAGATTTTTTGGACCAAATTCACCCTGCCCTGTTGACGGGCCCATAACTCTGCGTAGGAAGGCCCCAGAGGCCCCAAACTTTGCCTGGCCTGTTCACCAGAGTCCCCTCTATGGGCACTTTTTGAACTGGATTTTGAGATTTTTTGGACCAAATTCACTCTGCCCTGTTGTTGGGCCCATAACTCTGCCTAGGAAGCCCCCAGAGGCCCCAAACTTGGCCTGGCCTGTTCATCAGAGTTCCCTCTACGGGCACTTTTTGAACTGGAGTTGAAGATTTTTTGGACCATATTCGCCCTGCCCTGTTGTCGGGCCCATAACTCTGCCTAGGAAGGCCCCAGAGGCCCCAAAGTTGGCCTGGCCTGTTCATCAGAGTCCCCTCTACGGGCGTGTTTTGGACTGGATTTGGAGATTTTTTGGACCATATTCGCCCGGCCCTGTTGTCGGGCCCATAACTCTGCCTAGGAAGCCCCCAGAGGCCCCAAACTTGGCCTGGCCTGTTCATCAGAGTCCCCTCTACGGGCGTGTTTTGGATTGGATTTTGAGATTTTTTGGACCAAATTCGCCCTGCCCTTTTGTCTGTCTCATAACTCTGCCTAGGAAGCCCCCAGAGGCCCCAAACTTGGCCTGGCCTGTTCATCAGAGTCCCCTCTATGGGCGTGTTTTGGATAGGATTTGGAGATTTTTTGGACCAAATTCACTCTGCCCTGTTGTTGGGCCCATAACTCTGCCTAGGAAGCCCCCAGAGGCCCCAAACTTGGCCTGGCCTGTTCATCAGAGTTCCCTCTACGGGCACTTTTTGAACTGGAGTTGAAGATTTTTTGGACCATATTCGCCCTGCCCTGTTGTCGGGCCCATAACTCTGCCTAGGAAGGCCCCAGAGGCCCCAAAGTTGGCCTGGCCTGTTCATCAGAGTTCCCTCTACGGGCACTTTTTGAACTGGAGTTGAAGATTTTTTGGACCATATTCGCCCTGCCCTGTTGTCGGGCCCATAACTCTGCCTAGGAAGGCCCCAGAGGCCCCAAAGTTGGCCTGGCCTGTTCATCAGAGTCCCCTCTACGGGCGTGTTTTGGACTGGATTTGGAGATTTTTTGGACCATATTCGCCCGGCCCTGTTGTCGGGCCCATAACTCTGCCTAGGAAGCCCCCAGAGGCCCCAAACTTGGCCTGGCCTGTTCATCAGAGTCCCCTCTACGGGCGTGTTTTGGATTGGATTTTGAGATTTTTTGGACCAAATTCGCCCTGCCCTTTTGTCTGGCTCATAACTCTGCCTAGGAAGCCCCCAGAGGCCCCAAACTTGGCCTGGCCTGTTCATCAGAGTCCCCTCTACGGGCGTGTATTGGATTGAATTTTGAGATTTTTTGGACCAAATTCGCCCTGCCCTTTTGTCTGGCTCATAACTCTGCCTAGGAAGCCCCCAGAGGCCCCAAACTTGGCCTGGCCTGTTCATCAGAGTCCCCTCTATGGGCGTGTTTTGGATAGGATTTGGAGATTTTTGGGACCAAATTCACTCTGCCCTGTTGTTGGGCCCATAACTCTGCCTAGGAAGCCCCCAGAGGCCCCAAACTTGGCCTGGCCTGTTCATCAGAGTTCCCTCTACGGGCACGTTTTGAACTGGAGTTGAAGATTTTTTGGACCATATTCGCCCTGCCCTGTTGTCGGGCCCATAACTCTGCCTAGGAAGGCCCCAGAGGCCCCAAAGTTGGCCTGGCCTGTTCATCAGAGTCCCCTCTACGGGCGTGTTTTGGACTGGATTTTGAGATTTTTTGGACCATATTCGCCCGGCCCTGTTGTCGGGCCCATAACTCTGCCTAGGAAGCCCCCAGAGGCCCCAAACTTGGCCTGGCCTGTTCATCAGAGTCCCCTCTACGGGCGTGTTTTGGATTGGATTTTGAGATTTTTTGGACCAAATTCGCCCTGCCCTTTTGTCTGTCTCATAACTCTGCCTAGGAAGCCCCCAGAGGCCCCAAACTTGGCCTGGGCTGTTCATCAGAGTCCCCTCTACGGGCGTGTTTTGGATTGAATTTTGAGATTTTTTGGACCAAATTCGCCCTGCCCTTTTGTCTGGCTCATAACTCTGGCTAGGAAGCCCCCAGAGGCCCCAAAGTTGGCCTGGCCTGTTCATCAGAGTCCCCTCTAAGGGCGTGTTTTGGACTGGATTTGGAGATTTTTTGGACCATATTCGCCCGGCCCTGTTGTCGGGCCCATAACTCTGCCTAAGAAGGCCCCAGAGGCCCCAAACTTGGCATGGCCTGTTCATCAGAGTCCCCTCTATGGGCGCTTTTTGAACTGGAGTTGAAGATTTTTAGGACCATATTCGCCCTGCCCTGTTGTCAGGCCCATAACTCTGCCTAGGAAGGCCCCAGAAGCCCCAAAGTTGGCCTACCCTGTTCACCAGAGTCCCCTCTACGGGCACTTTTTTAACTGGATTTGAAGATTTTTTGGACCATATTCGCCCTGCCCTGTTGACGGGCCCATAACTCTGCGTAGGAAGGCCCCAGAGGCCCCAAACTTTGCCTGGCCTGTTCACCAGAGTCCCCTCTATGGGCACTTTTTGAACTGGATTTTGAGATTTTTTGGACCAAATTCACTCTGCCCTGTTGACGGGCCCATAACTCTGCGTAGGAAGGCCCCAGAGGCCCCAAACTTTGCCTGGCCTGTTCACCAGAGTCCCCTCTATGGGCACTTTTTGAACTGGATTTTGAGATTTTTTGGACCAAATTCACTCTGCCCTGTTGTTGGGCCCATAACTCTGCCTAGGAAGCCCCCAGAGGCCCCAACCTTGGCCTGGCCTGTTCATCAGAGTTCCCTCTACGGGCACTTTTTGAACTGGAGTTGAAGATTTTTTGGACCATATTCGCCCTGCCCTGTTGTCGGGCCCATAACTCTGCCTAGGAAGGCCCCAGAGGCCCCAAAGTTGGCCTGGCCTGTTCATCAGAGTCCCCTCTACGGGCGTGTTTTGGACTGGATTTGGAGATTTTTTGGACCATATTCGCCCTGCCCTTTTGTCTGTCTCATAACTCTGCCTAGGAAGCCCCCAGAGGCCCCAAACTTGGCCTGGGCTGTTCATCAGAGTCCCCTCTACGGGCGTGTTTTGGATTGAATTTTGAGATTTTTTGGACCAAATTCGCCCTGCCCTTTTGTCTGGCTCATAACTCTGGCTAGGAAGCCCCCAGAGGCCCCAAAGTTGGCCTGGCCTGTTCATCAGAGTCCCCTCTAAGGGCGTGTTTTGGACTGGATTTGGAGATTTTTTGGACCATATTCGCCCGGCCCTGTTGTCGGGCCCATAACTCTGCCTAAGAAGGCCCCAGAGGCCCCAAACTTGGCATGGCCTGTTCATCAGAGTCCCCTCTATGGGCGCTTTTTGAACTGGAGTTGAAGATTTTTAGGACCATATTCGCCCTGCCCTGTTGTCAGGCCCATAACTCTGCCTAGGAAGGCCCCAGAAGCCCCAAAGTTGGCCTACCCTGTTCACCAGAGTCCCCTCTACGGGCACTTTTTTAACTGGATTTGAAGATTTTTTGGACCATATTCGCCCTGCCCTTTTGTCGGGCCCATAACTCTGCCTAGGAAGGCCCCAGAGGCCCCAAACTTGGCCTGGCCTGTTCATCAGAGTCCCCTCTACGGGCTTGTTTTGGATTAGATTTTGAGATTTTTTGGACCAAATTCACCCTGCCCTGTTGACGGGCCCATAACTCTGCGTAGGAAGGCCCCAGAGGCCCCAAACTTTGCCTGGCCTGTTCACCAGAGTCCCCTCTATGGGCACTTTTTGAACTGGATTTTGAGATTTTTTGGACCAAATTCACTCTGCCCTGTTGTTGGGCCCATAACTCTGCCTAGGAAGCCCCCAGAGGCCCCAACCTTGGCCTGGCCTGTTCATCAGAGTTCCCTCTATGGGCGTGTTTTGGATAGGATTTGGAGATTTTTGGGACCAAATTCACTCTGCCCTGTTGTTGGGCCCATAACTCTGCCTAGGAAGCCCCCAGAGGCCCCAACCTTGGCCTGGCCTGTTCATCAGAGTTCCCTCTATGGGCGTGTTTTGGATAGGATTTGGAGATTTTTGGGACCAAATTCACTCTGCCCTGTTGTTGGGCCCATAACTCTGCCTAGGAAGCCCCCAGAGGCCCCAAACTTGGCCTGGCCTGTTCATCAGAGTTCCCTCTACGGGCACGTTTTGAACTGGAGTTGAAGATTTTTTGGACCATATTCGCCCTGCCCTGTTGTCGGGCCCATAACTCTGCCTAGGAAGGCCCCAGAGGCCCCAAAGTTGGCCTGGCCTGTTCATCAGAGTCCCCTCTACGGGCGTGTTTTGGACTGGATTTTGAGATTTTTTGGACCATATTCGCCCGGCCCTGTTGTCGGGCCCATAACTCTGCCTAGGAAGCCCCCAGAGGCCCCAAACTTGGCCTGGCCTGTTCATCAGAGTCCCCTCTACGGGCGTGTTTTGGATTGGATTTTGAGATTTTTTGGACCAAATTCGCCCTGCCCTTTTGTCTGTCTCATAACTCTGCCTAGGAAGCCCCCAGAGGCCCCAAACTTGGCCTGGCCTGTTCATCAGAGTCCCCTCTACGGGCGTGTTTTGGATTGAATTTTGAGATTTTTTGGACCAAATTCGCCCTGCCCTTTTGTCTGGCTCATAACTCTGCCTAGGAAGCCCCCAGAGGCCCCAAACTTGGCCTGGCCTGTTCATCAGAGTCCCCTCTATGGGCGTGTTTTGGATAGGATTTGGAGATTTTTTGGACCAAATTCGCCCTGCCCTTTTGTCGGGCCCATTACTCTGCTTAGGAAGCCCCTAGAAGCCCCAAACTTGGCCTGGCCTGTTCATCAGAGTCCCCTCTAAGAGCATGTTTTGAATTGGATTTGGAGATTTTTTGGACCAAATTCGCCCTGCCCTTTTTTCGGGCCCATAACTCTGCCTAGAAGGCCCCAGAGGCCCCAAACTTGGCCTGGCCTGTTCATCAGAGTCCCCTCTATGGGCACTTTTTGAACTGGATTTTGAGATTTTTTGGACCAAATTCGTCCTGCCCTTTTGTCGGGCCCATAACTCTGCCTAGCGAGGCCCCAGAAGCCCCAAACTTGGCCCGGCCTGTTCATCAGAGTCCCCTCTACGGGCACTTTTTGAACTGGATTTTGAGATTTTTTGGACCCAATTCGTCCTGCCCTCTTGTCGGGCCCATAACTCTGCCTAGGAAGGCCCCAGAGGCCCCAAAGTTGCCCTGGCCTGTTCATCAGAGTCCCCTCTACGGGCGTGTTTTGGATTGGATTTGGAGATTGCCTTTGCCTTCCTGTAGCATCATACAATGTACATTGAAAAGTATTAAAATAAGTAACTCATAGTAAATGTAAAATGTTTTCTTGTAGCCACAGAAAATATTTTTTGTGTACCGTAATTCATCAATTATTTTGGTAAACGTTTAAATTTTAAAGTCTAAAAGTTTTGTCAGAAGAATCACATTTCAGAACAATGGACAGAGCCTTGTTAAGTGAAGCTTAAGAGACATGTACGATGGTTGTCCTTATGAGTATGTTCGGACGTAAGAAATAACGATGGATCGTTATTTTGATTGTAGAGAACCCTCGTAACAGCTACGATCCATCGTCATTGGGAAACGCAGCCCTGCTGTGTCCAGGCTGTCCAGGAAAGTGAGAAAGTTTACACACTTATAACCCAGTAACCCCTTATGCTTAGCCCTGTAACTATGACCTTATAACTCTACAATCCAAACACTAACCCTATAACCCTCACCTATCGACACGCATTTTTCATGAGATTTTCAAATGATATTCGAAGCCCACACGTTGTTCACACATCTCCTGCATGAGGCTGTTCATGACATAACCCATTGTCACCTTTATTCTCATATTAATTCCCAGTCTGAGTAGAAGCATCTGCTAAATAAACACAATATGTACATGATGTATTTGCTCACTGTATAGGTCACATGTATTCTTGCCTTCCACCAGAGGAGGGGGCCAAACTCCTCGTAGCTGCAAACAACACAGTGGGATTCTGAGAAACTAAACAAGCACTTTACACTTTAATCTTGAGTTTATTCTTAACCGTCACTTATTACCACATTTACAAAAAAAATATTATCACAAAACAAGAAAAGGAACTGTTATTGGGAAGCTATGCTAAGGGTATTAATGTGCTGAGTTTTACAGTACCGAAGGTACAAAACCTTGTTAACTGAACACATGACCATTTATGTTATTAACTTTAAAAATGAGAACTGTGATTCTCCATCTGCATGACTAGGAGTCTCCTCCCAAATCCTGCACTGATATCCTCACGGAAACATCAAACCTGTACAACCTGAACCATGTTCATATAAGCCATGAGAGGGAGTGAGGAGAGGACCCAGATGGGCTCTGTTTGTTCTGACACAAGAATAATCTGGTCCTGAAGGAGTTCTACTTGTACGTGCTTCCCTGCAGGACAGGGACGTTCTGGACACTGATAGTCATGTTACAGTAATTGGGTTTGGGGAAAAACAAGTATCAAAAACAACAAAACAAAAACAGCTTAAGCTTTACCTTAGATATTGAATTTGACATTCTTACCATCGTTAAGTGGTTCATAACCCACATTTTCTTGGTCTTCCTCAAGCAAAAAACTAACAAACTAAAGGACAATAAAACAGCACAGAGGAAGGTATAATTCCTCTAATTGTGGTTCTGGTGGGGGATTGGTGAGAGGAGATCCTCCCATAACTGGAGACACTTTCCAAAATCTCTGCTGCTGTTGGAAAAAGGCTGAATGAGTCAAACAGGAGCCTTGGTGTAAATCCCTCCCACTTGTGTTGTCCAGCGGTCACTTCTAGGTGGTTTGGTAGCTGTCTGCTGTGATGCTGATGAAAGAGTCAGAAGTCAGGGGACCAGGAGTAGTAGAGCAAGAGTCAGGGGAGCAAGGGTGTTAGTTAGGGTTATATCGTTAGGCTTATAGTGTTAGGGTTAGTGGCCTTGGCTACCTTCCTAAAGGGCCAAACAGGGGTTTCCAGGTGTGTCTTAGAAAAGTGTGTTTCCTGGATATATATCCTCTTTTCCTAAGAATGAATGAAAGCTTTTTGTGGGAATAATCATGTATATGCTTTACAAATTCCCCCCAAAAATTGAATAGTATGTGGCCCCAAGCTTGACCTACAAATAATAGATGTTACTTTTCTAACAAAAACATTACTTGCAATGTTTATTCACAATCATAAAGACCACAGAATGATGCAGCTAAACGATGTTGGCATGTGTGCACATACAGTAGTAGAAACTATCTACTACAAGACCATACTGTTACCCAGATAAGAATGGTGCTGATGTATCTACAGTATTTGTATACACTCTGTTTATTATTTATATCTAAGTGACCATCGATACCAAAGTTCAATTGATTGAACCCTTGAAGATATCATGTGCAACCACAAGAGATGGCAGGCAAAGCGTTTACACATTTAGTTTGACAGGGATGCCCAACCACAAGCACAGTCTGGGAGCGGATACCATGCCTGACTCAAAGTCCTAAAGTTCCAGGTCGGCAAAAGGCATCTATGAATAGGTGATCTAGCCACTGGCCTGGGCTCAGCTGCAGGGTCTCTGTGCTCTGCTGCAGGGTCTCTGTGCTCTGCAGCTGGCCTAGCGTGGAGTCACTGGGGACACAAAGTGCACGTGGGTCTCATGGCTCCTGTCAGAGCAGCACTGATGTCTGCAGGACCTGGAGGGGTGGAACACATGTCTGGGGCAGGGTCTCTCTCTGTCTACCAATCTCTACCTCTTACTCCCTCTCTACCTCTCTCTACCTATCTCACTCTCTTTACCTTTCTCTATCTCTACCTCTCTTTCAATCCACCTCTTCCACTCTCTTCCACCATCTTCCTCCCTCTTCATCTCTCTGTACCTCTCTCTCTATCTCTACCATTCTGTACTTCTCTCTCCCTCCCTCTTCATCTCTCTCTCTACCTCTCTCCCTCACTCTTCATCTCTTTCAATGATGTTTCAGGATGTGAGCCCAATCTAAACTGTGTTTTTAATAAAGATGACTATGCTGGTTGTGGAACACAGGGCACAGTGGATACACGGATGAGGTTGGGCGAGGCGTGGGGTCAGCAGGGATGGGGCAGAGGGGGTTAGGATGTCGGAGGTGGTGTGCGGAGGAGGGGATGTGGGGGAGGGGGGCCAGTCAGCAATGGCAGCCTTTCTCGGCCGCTGCTACTGCCTCCTCATCCTCGGAGGGGTACAGGACCTTGGCGGTGAGGCCGCTCTTCACCCCGTCCCAGCCGTCCCGCGTGCAGATCTCCCCCATCTTCATCAGCTGGAAGATGTCTCTGGTCAGCAGCTCGAACGCCCGCTCCACGTTGCTGTTGCACTTGGCGGATGTCTCCACGTAGCGCACGCCCAGGTCTGCAGCCAGCTGCTCCGCCTCCTCACGACTCACCCGTCGCTCCATGGTGAGGTCACTCTTGTGTCCAATCAGAATGTACACCATGTGGTGGGGCAGGATATGCTCACTCACTTCCTTGTGCCACTCCCTCACGTGGTCGAAGGTCTTGCGATTGGTCAGGTCAAAAACCAGCAAGCCTCCCACGGAATTGCGGTAGTAGGAAGTGGTGATGGACCTGGGAGGGAAACACAGAGAGATGTTGACTGTTCAGTTAACCTGGGAGGACCAAACTCAACAGATGGACTGTTGTATAATGTAAAAGCTCAGACCATTTCCATGAGTGTATCTCTACATAGACAGGTACACAGGAGGAGTATTGGTGTGACCAGAGACCCTGGAGCTCAGCCTGCCCACCGGGGTCTCAACCCTGACCCTAACCCTGATCCCACTAGGGTCTTATCTCTGCTTCCCTGCCCTCATTCTACCTTCCACTGGAACAAATACAATACAACTCATCTCCAACACTGGATGACATATTAGGACCCGATTCTTTGATCAGATGCATGAATGAACAGGCCAAGGCGCAGATCTACTCAAGTGAGAAATTGTTAGGTGTGTTCTGTACACATCCTCGAGGCTAAATCCCTTTCATTCGTTTTACTTTCAAATGAAACATATCTGAAGGCAAAGTTTACAAAATGTAATGGGAGGCCTTTTGCTTCATAGAGATGAATTGCGTGCGTGACATCCGGGGCAGCAACCCGGAGACTGACGTTGTTTACTATGTTATCTCTGCGCGGAGCTAATGGGATGTACGCAGATGTCTAGGCTGTCGAGCATAAATAATATTCATTCTACATCCTTTAACTTAAAACCTGATATACACAGCATTATCCTTAGTGAAAATGTAAACGACAAATGTATTGAAATTCGTTCTAGTTTTATGAGCACCGTCCTTATCGAAAAGAAAAATCAAGGCGGTTTGTCAATCAACCGTGAATGAATGCCAATGATGCGCCCCAATTGGCTGCTTCTTATATTGGAGTAAAGGCCTATGGAGGAGATGACCTCTTTCCACAGAGCCCTACATCATACTAACACTAACCGTTATGTTTGAAAAACGTATAAGGCTGTAAAGTCTATTTTGTCATCGTACAAAATGTCCGTGAATGCTACAGACATATTGAAGGCTCAGGCTTTAGCGTTTTGGCTGATTCATAATTCATCTGCTGGGTGGGTACAGGCAACTGATGGCTGTCAGAAACGATTGTTTATCATAACGACGGTTAGTCTTTAACCTGTTCTACATCTCACCTGAATCGTTCCTGGCCAGCCGTATCCCAGAGCTGAAGCTTGATTTTTACCCCTGGCTCGATGTCTAACGAACGGGCATAAAAATCTACACCAACTGTAGGATCTGCAACATCGCTGTATATACCATCAGTGAAGCGTTTTAGCAGAGACGATTTTCCAACGGTAGAATCTCCGAGTAAAATTATTCTAAACTGATATTGCCACAAAATATCCATCGCATGGCTGAGGACGGATCCGCCGAAAGGGGTTGGAAACAAAGCAGCGATGCGTGCGCGGTATTTCCATACAGCCCGTGACTGCCGCGGCTCGCCTTCTGGCCAGAAAGTGATGCGCGCGAACAAGAGAGCGAGCAAGGGCTCTGCAATCATGTGATCATAGCTTACCTATCATGCCGGTATGCTCCCATCTATATAAAACAGTAGCAAAGTAAAACCCATCTTGAAATGGAGGCTATAGTTTTGTTATTTTACACGCCTACACGTATCGCCAAAATATCGTCTCTGTTTTATCTATCAAATTATGTCAATCTTTTATAATGTAGCGCACGTGCTGGCTTGTTTTTCGTTTATCTCAAACTGGTGTGACATTCTGCCACAGCCTACAGAGCCCACATCTGACACGCTACTGTTTAACGAATTAACACGGACACGAGGACACTCTGTTCTCCTGACAAGCACGGGCCCACATAAGCTTCAGACATGGTGTCATAGTTTAGTGGAATAAAATGTCAAATGGTTTGGAAAGCATTCAAGATACAGAAAGACACCCAGCCCGGCCCTGAAGACACCCCTCCACCGAGCTGTCTTCTGTCGGGTCTGGAGCTAGCCCCCTCAGCCCTTAGCCTGGCTCTGCCCTCCTACATACTTCCGCTCAATTTTCATTTTGTGTCTGTACTAGGTCTGGGAATTCGGCACGTAAGTCAGATGTCTCAGGTTAACTTTCTACCAGCAAATCAGCGAACAGAGGGAGTGGCTGAGAACGATGACATTAAGGTTGTGCGCTAGTTTGAGATGTAGTTCCGTAATGGCGGCGGACAAAATATGTGAGCGAAGCCATTCGGTCCGTTGTGGCAACGCTGCCGAATATCCAGAAGGGAAAGCCGGAGCAAGAACAATCTTTGATCCCCACGGGGTTCATTTGATTTTCCAGTTAACTCCGTTAGTGGTGAAGGGTTGGCTAAGGCAAACGCTAGCGATTGGTTATGGCAGATCCAGAGTGCCTCTGGGCAGATCCAATAGTTTTAAACTTTAACAGAGTACCCGCCTTCAAGGAACAAATGTGTACAAATGAAATGTACGAGAGTCTGGTTAGGACCAGGCCCTAGCCCTCTCCATGGTGCTGAAACAGACTGGCTCAACATGGTCTGATGGAACCTGTCCTTTATTGAGCTTCTAGAAAGTAAAGCAGATCCATTTGACTTGCACACCAGTAGCGTTTTTATTAGAGACAGACTGTATCATAGGAAATGTTGTCAGACTAGTCTTTTACAGTCAGAATGGATGCTGCATCTTCTTATGGGGTTATGTGTGCATATCCGATTGGTTTCTGATGGCCTTCATCCTATTATGAAATAATCATCTGTCTAAGTTTTCTCCCTGAAACTGGCGACATATGCAGATCATTCCTGCAGCTAAGCCGTTCATGTTAACTTAAAACAGCAGCTACTTCAGTAAGCAGACAGAAACCTATTTCTAATATGTGGGACCCACAGTGAGGTTGAGGGTAATGGGCACTGGATTATTTATGTTTAGTTATTTCTGTTGTGTTGCCCCACTCATGTTGGGTTTTTTGTATTCACAATGCCAACTATTATATTGTTAGTAAGGCAATATGGGGTTGCCATAAGTAAGGCTGACACAGGCACTTAAACGGGTAAGGAAACGGTGCAGGAGCAAGTGCTCGCACGTGCGATGTAGGGTTCGGGTTAGCAAAGCCAAACCTAATGCATTGTGGTACAGGATGGGAGCAGAGCCAAGCCTGATGTAGTGTGATGCAGGCTGGAAGCAGAGCCTGGCCTGGTGCAGTGTGATGCAGGCTGGTAGCAGAGCCAAGCCTGATGCAGTGTGATGCAGGCTGGTAGCAGAGCCTGGCCTGGTGGAGGCCCGTAGCAGAGCCTGGCCTGGGCTCCTGGGAGGATGAGAGTGTGATTAGGGGGATGTGGAGAATGGTGATGGAGGTGATGTGGATGGTGCACGTATAATTACCGGGTATGAACTCGGGGTGTGGCGGAGAGTCCTTATGGGTAGCAGCTTGACCGGATCCCCGGGGAGCCTGGATAGATGACAGGGCGAAGCAGAGAAAAGGGGAGGGCGGGAGGGAGACAACAACATGCTAGCACAAGGACCAGAGCAATTGAAGACACTTTATACAAACCTCGTAATTTAAACGGGGAGTTTGGTCGTATTCTTCCGTCCTTTCGCTAGGCTGATGCGATTTAGTTGATTGGAGTGGAGGAGGATTCTTGGTGAGCCATCTTCCTCCCGAACTTTAGTTAGTTAATCTAACTCCCTTTCGTATTCTGAAGGCTACTGGGAAGACTTTAACCCTAACTAGCATCAGGTCCAGCAAATCATTCCTAAGAACCGTTGTACTCCCGGAACAAGTGCGTCTTAAGCCTTTTCTTGAAGGTGGGGAGACAGTCAATGTCTATGATGGAGGTGGGGAGTTGATTCCACCATTGGGGGGCCAGATAGGAGAAGAGCTTGTGTTGGGATCGGGCGCTCTTGAGTGGTGGGACGTTTATGTTTCTCCGCTGCAACACACCTGATTCAAATGATTGGCCATTACACGGCTTCCACAGAGCTTGATAACAACCCATTCATTTGAAACAGGTGTGCTGGAGCAGGGAAACATCTAAAACATGCAGGACAGTGGCCCCTGAGGACCAGGATTGCCCATCCCTGCTCTAAGGCCCAATCCCAATGTCCCCCCTGAACCATGAACTCTTACAAACGTGATTGATGTGACCTGATAAGTGATACTTAAGTTCCCTCAAACTAAAGTGCTCAAAATGTTATGAATATGAATGGGACAGGACTTTGCCGAATTATCAGCAAAATAGTAATGTTGTTGGATTAAATCTGATGAAAGTTTATTTGGAATTGATCGTCATAGTACAAACTACACAGTTCTGGCTATATTAACCATCAATTACCTTTATGTTTAAACTTAGTTGTAAACCATGTTTAAGATAGGGTTGGTTGCTCCTTCCATGCATGCTTGTTTACTGTTCTTCTTCTATTTTGTCTTATGAGGCAGGTTTGCCGGGACATTTTTTCTTGCTACAGGGCAAAACCTGGTACCCAAAGTTTGCTCGGCCAAAAAGAACGTTAAATCTTCCGATAAAAAAATTGACGCCGTCAAAATGGGTTTGCGTTAACACCGTCAATAACGCGTTTAACTGACAGCACAAGTGTTTATCTATATTTTATTATGTTTACACATTTGTGCCATGTTTGGTTTGCGAAATCTGGAAAACCAGGGTCTTGAATAGGCGAGCTAACATTACCTAACTAGTTAATGAGTTGAGTCACACGCACATCTTTTGTTATACATTATTTTGTTTACCTACAGTGCAAAATACAAAAGCATAGTAGTATAACTATATACACAACTTTATACAGCAATTAGAACATGTCATAAACGCTCATGCCTCTTGTCTTGCACATCATTTTGGACTTCAGTGAGCTAGAATGCAAACGTTAGCCTGCTAGTTCCTCTCCCTCCAACTAGCGAGTTTATAGATTTCTGCTCAACAAGTTTGGCCATAAAAATGGCAGGACAATGTCTCGTTTAAAAGACGTGCATTGAATCACAAATTCAATTTGATGAATCTGTTCCTAGCAGAACACTTACTATTGTAATAATAATAATAATACATTGTATTTCTAATGCACCTTTCATCTGAAAACAGATCTCTTGTAAATATATCTCGTCAGCCACAAGGTGGCAACCTTGCCATAACGACCAGAGATTACAGGGTGAGTAGAGCAGTGGAGTCGTAGTTTCAGTCCTTGTGTTAGGTGACTCCATCGACCAATTAATACATCAAACTCAGCATTGTCTGGATCCTCCTGATCTCTGGGTTCGGCAGTAGGGCGGCACTCAGAGTAAGCTGATATCTGATGTCAGATCACTGTGCAGTAGAATAGTTTAAATAGATACAATATAGATGGTTTCTGTATATACAGTGTGTGTATGTGAGTGATTCTCCTTTGTGTCCTGGAACCTAGGGGCAGTGTTGGGGAAGACACTCGCAGGCCTGCCTGTGATTAAGGGTTGTACTTATTTTGTCAACACTAGTATTTTCTTCTGTTATTCTTCTATTATCCTTAAAATCCTCCTCTCTCTCTACCCCTCCATCCTCTCCTCCCCCCTCCTCCCCCCCCCTCCTCCCCCCCCGTGGGAAAGCCTGTGCTGTGTGATTGTGGTTGTTCTTTTCTGGCTCCAACGAGTCCAGAATAGTGCCAGTCAGTCACTTTTGTATGTGTGTATGCGTATGAGTGTATGTGCACTCCATAAACATTCCCCTTTATAGCGTCCGTCTGACCACCGGCCTGCATCCACACAAAACCACACTGGTTCAGAATCCAGCCTGGAGACACACACACTCATACACTCACACACACTCATTCATACACACACACACACACACACGCATACTGACACACACACGCATTCCTACACACTCATTTATGTGTACATTACAAACACACATTTAAGCCACACACCTAACAAAGCGTGGATTAAAAAGATTTCTATTAGGTAACACGCAAGTCTCTTCTTTTTCAAATCCTGCTGAAGAAGTTAGTTTCAGTGTCAGGTTGTTCCTGAGAAACATCTTCCAGTTGTCATGACTACACCTGTCCCATGGTGTCAGCTATTTGACCATACTCCTTCAGATCTCTCTCTCACACACACACACAGACACACGCAAACATAGAACATACTGGCAGACAAACAGGGAGAGCCAATATCCCGTTGGTAGACCACAGAATTGACTAGAGAGAGAGACAGACAAATGGAGAGCGAGAGACAGATATAGAAATACTTATGAGGCCAAACATTTATAAACGTCTCTTTGCCAATGAGAGGGCACTATGATGAGCCTGTTTGCTTCCCTGTGGTTAACCAATGCATCCTCTGTTTCCATCTTGTTTATCCTCTTTTGGAAAAAGGCCGCATCTCCCATCAGCCTCCACACCAGACACTCTGATAGGGCTGAAGGGAGATGTAGCTGTTTGCAGACTTGGTCAGCTCTTGACTCCTGAGATTTGTGATGTTTGTTATAGACCCTGACGCAGTAGCACTGAAGGAGAAAATTCGCCCTCTGGTGTTCATTCTGACAGCTGCAAATCATGGAATAGCTTTCTTCTCGTTCCGTTTTTATGGAACTGGTGTGAACACCGAGATTGAAAAAAGTTCACACATCCTTCACTCAAGTAGAAATACAGATACTCATGTTTAAAATGACTGGTAAAAGTGGAAGTACTGACTAAACTTTTTCACTCCAGTTGAAGTAAAGAAGTGTCGTCTCTGATATTTGTTTAAGTATAAAGTAACCATTACTACACATGTTTTAGTGTCACGCTGGTAACTGGACCTCACATCATATTAATACATTAATGCAAAAAGACACTAAAGACACGCAGAGCATTCACCAGGAATCCTTTTTAACGCCGACAATTTCAAACATCTCCATCATATAAGGCCATGGGTGATCAGGAATGTCTCTATTCTCGGTCATGTCAACGTCGTTAACTCCCTCTGTCATCCATAACATATTTTTGAAACCTTTAGAAACAGCTTTTTTCCCACACAACAAGACACAAAAAAGGTTAAAAAAATCTCAAGGTTTTTTCAACATTTTGAAATGTTTAATCAAAATTCACACACAGTGATTAGAAGAGAGGAGGAGAGAGGGAGAACAGAGAAGCCTGGAACAGAGTAGTTTATCAAGAGCAGCGCACACTACAATACAGCCGAGTATCGTCATTTAGTACTCATCAATAATGCAAACTTTTTTATACAAATATTTTTCTTGCTGCCTTCTGCCTTGTTCCATGGTAGCTTACATACAGCTTACCCCGGAAAAAAGCAATGACAAGAAATAATATTGATCCTGCCACAAAATACATATTAAAACTAAATTAACTAGCCTGGGTTTAAAATGTAAGAAGTAAAAAGTACAGATATGGTGTAAAAAATGTAGTTAAAGTAAAAAGTTGTCAGAAAGTGAAGTAAAGTACTGTACCAGAAAAATTGACTGAAGTACAGTAACAAAGTATTTGTGCTTCGTTACTTCCCATCTCCGATGAACAGCTATGAATCTAAATGGTTCAATACAGTATGCCTCTGTATTCAGACACACACACAATGAAAAGTAAAAGGACGAGAAATTGGACATGAAAGGCACCTATTTTTTGTTTGACATTTTTTCAAAACATTCCATGTCAAGTCAACAGAATAATTCACGTTACTGTAATATGAACACATTTTAAATGATTTGTATACTAAGAAATCCAAACATCACAATTTTTCTTTTTTTTTATGAAGGTCTCTTTTGAGCCAAAATCTCAATTATGTCTCTTGTTGTAAACATGCATTTTTACTTACTTACATATGACTTGTGTCCCTTAATGTAGAGAACATGAGAACATAATGACATTTAGGAGTGTTGTCCTGTTCGTCTGCAAGTCACATTAACAGACATGTAGCTTCTACTGCACATCCTCAATCCTCTCCTCCACTACTCACCCACACACTCACAAGGATATTGAGTTTACATAAGTTTATCATCCACTGCACATTCTATTTTTGCTTGAGGGATAAGCTAATGCAGCTCCCTCCATAATTGTTCTGTTCCTTATTCCTTCAACTTTTATCCTTTCCACCTTCTCTTGATCATCTGAGAGCTTGGCTCCTGTCGGACATGGCTTGAGAGAGGTTGAAGTCTAGAGGGAGGGTGAGGTCTGGAGGGAAGGTGAGATCTGAAGGGAGGGTGTGAGAGGAAGAGGTCTGGAAGGAGGGTGTCTGGTGGGAGGGAGAGGTCTGGAGGGAGGTCAGGTAGAAGCATGACCATGGTCTCTCTCTTCATGGTCAAGTGAAGTCGGACAGGAACAGGATGTCTGGTGACAGTGTCCAGGTGGACCAATTAGAAGGCTCCAATCATCTCGGTTCCATATCCCTGTGCCGACTTGGCCCCCACCCCCACGCCCCTGCGCTGGCCCACGGCAGAGCCCAGAGCGGAGAAGGGCCTGAAGGAGACTTGTGGCGGGGCAGAGGGGGAGAAGGAGGAGGAGGGGAGGAGAGGAGAGACTCTAGGGGTACTGGGAGAGTGCTGGGCATGCCTCTGACTGGAGGAAGGTGGGGTGAGGGAGGGGAGACGGGCATGTCTGTGGGTGGGGCAGGGTGGGGAGAGGGCAGGGGAGGGGAGAGACGGTGCCCGGCGGGTACTGGCCAGAGAGGCAACAGGAGGGCCGAGCAGCGCCCCCTGCTGGGAAGCCAGCCGCAGGGAACCGGACGAGGGGTGATCCCCCAGGAGAGATGGCCCCCTACGGCCCCCCTGGAGGGAGGAGGCTTGGGAGGGTGGGGCCAGCTGAGGGAGGGAGGGCCAGGCCCAGCAGGTTGGTGTTTGAAGCAGGAGCGGGTCGCTGGCACACTGAGACAGGTGGGACACTAGGCGCGCCCCCATAGGGTCGGGGGTCTGCCCCTCCAGAGAGCTCAGGTACCGAACCACCTCCCCAACACACTCCCTGAACCCCAGCGTGCGATAGTCCCCTGCCAAGGCACGTGCATCCAAGTAGCCTGAAGGTCCACAGACAGAGGGAAGGAAAGGGAGAGGTATTATGAAAGAAGAAGGAGAGAGGGAGGGAGATGGAGTCAGGGAGGAAGGCTTACCTTTACCACCCATAGCATGCAACAGTTTAAGGTGGTCCACAGTCATCTGCAGGATCTCAGCCTTCTCTAGTTTGGAGGAGCCCTGACAGGGATAGAAAGAGAGTGCTACCTTAAAATCCAACGACTCACAAGGTTCTAGGGGTGCTGGTTGTCTTCCTGGTGATTGGCCGGGTACCTGATTGGCCGGTTACCTGTTTCTCGAAGGCACTGGGGACTAGTCTTCTGAGCTCTGATAGGCTGTGGTTGATGCGATCTCTACGTCTCTTCTCAATAATCTGAACAAGAGGAGCAAGGGGACAATCAGAACCACGATCATCCTTCAACGCTCAGCCAGGTGTATACTCAGTGGTGACACTGTGCGATCCCCCCTGAGATTAACTTACTCCTCTCCTCCTCTTTCTGGCTAAGATCTGAGATGTGCTGCCAGGGGACATGGAGCCAGAGACTGGACTGGAGAGAGGGAGAGGGAGAAGGAGAGGGAGATGTTCACTTTGATTGTATTACATACTGTTTTTGTTATGCTCTCTTTAATACAAGACAGAGGCAAGATGGCACATTGTTGATTTCAATCAGAGTACAAAAGATGGAAGAGAAGAGAGGAGAGGAGAGAAGAGAAGAGGAGGGGGGAGAAGAGGAGGGGAGTAGGGAGGAGAAGAGATTAAGAGAAGAGTAAAGGAGAGGAGAAGGTAAGAGAGGAGTAAGGAGAAGAAGAGAGAGAAAGAGTGGAAGGAGAGGAGAGATTGTTTTGGTTTAACGCCAGTTTACAGACATTAGTTGCAGTTGGATGACATGCAACTCTCCTTCCATGCTACCAAAGCATTTTTTGAGAGATGATTATATAGCTTCAGGGCATCTCTGTAGCTAGCTCCTCTAACATGCACGTTATGTTGTGGAGTCTCTCTGAACACGGCCAGTAAATATGGAACTTGTTTTTGGGAATGCTCTCATCTTACATCTCACAAAGAGCTTGACAGCTTAAAGTATTTTAACCATCGTCTGTTGGAGCTGTGTTGGATTTGGACATAAGACACTGCCAGTTTCTCTTCATGTTCCAGTTTAGATTCATAATATGATTTCAAATTTTTGCTTTCTCTTCCTTTGAACATAAACCCGGGTAAGTTGAGTTGAGGTTGAGTAAATTCAAAATGGAGATTACATTTACCAGACGTTCTTATCCAGAGCGACTTACAGTAAATACAGGGGACAAGTAGGGTGAAGTGCCTTGCCTAAGGACACAACGTCATTTGGCCCAGCAGGGAATCAATCCGGCAACCTTCAGATTACTAGTCCAACTCCCTTACTGCTCAGCCATCTGACTCCGAAGATCAATCAGTCTTCAATTTACAATGTTCCAAAATGACCAGTATAGAAAATGTTTTCTCACAAAAATAAGACTTTTGGGAATCTCATTGAAGATATCACTATAGTAACACAACTTAACCAAGGCTATTCACGAACTTGATATGAATTATACATTCCTGTACATTTATATAACAATACACATGGGAGTGAAGAGCAGGGTTATTGTCAGGAAACTGAAGAGAGATTAGATTAGATATTTTAGATGATTTCTGACATAAACATCCCATAATACTGAAAACTAACTTGTGCAGGTCAGGACGATAAACAGGTCTATAAACCTTCACCCTGCATCCATCAGGTCTATAAACCTTCACCCTGCATCCATCAGGTCTATAAACCTTCACCCTGCATCCATCAGGTCTATAAACCTTCACCCTGCATCCAACAGGTCTATAAACCTTCACCCTGCATCCATCAGGTCTATAAACCTTCACCCTGCATCCAACAGGTCTATAAACCTTCACCCTGCATCCATCAGGTCTATAAACCTTCACCCTGCATCCAACAGGTCTATAAACCTTCACCCTGCATCCATCAGGTCTATAAACCTTCACCCTGCATCCATCAGGTCTATAAACCTTCACCCTGCATCCATCAGGTCTATAAATCTTCACCCTGCATCCATCAGGTTTATTTACTCTCATCTTGACACCACACAGAAGAGGTTCAAACTGAATTTCAAGAACAGTGATATGAAAGGTTCTATTTCTGGGGCACTTTCAGTTGGTCAGGAGTTGTAGGCTAACTGATTCCAGTTCAACCTGCACTGTTACTGCTCCACATCTACATCTCGGATGGGATTGATAATTAACCTGTTTGTTTAAATATGATTGGTCAATCTGATAAATCTAGAATTCTGTTCATAAAGACACCCAACGGTAGGCATGTTACAATGATGACTGACATAAATCTTTACTCTTTGATTAACGTACATTTTAAAATCTCAGGTGTGTTTGGCCACTGGACTGTAATGTCTGGTGTGATTGGCCAAAAGGCTGTTATGTCCGGTGTGATTGGTCAGAGGGCTGTAATCTCAGGTGTGATTGGTGGATGTTCTCACCAGTAGCTGTCCTCCTGTCCCACGTCGATGAGCTCGTCTGCGTCCGTGTCCGGAGAGCTGTAGTCATGAGGTCTCTTCATGTCCCCTCTTCTTCCTCTCCTCTCCAGGACAGCCAACGGAGGCCAAGGTGGGGATTGGATGGATGGCCCTTCTCTTCTCAGTGGGAATTATTCTCCTCTACAGTCTAGATGGACGGATGGATGTATGAAAGACTAGATGTCACACTCGACCTCCTCCTCTTCTCTGTTCTTCTGTCAGGTCGAGCAGCTTGGTCATCCTCCAGAAAACAACATTCATCAGGCAGACGCTGCTCATAAACTGCTAACCTATCACTGCTAACCCTAACCCTATCAGTGGCATCCAATTATAGTCTCTCAGACTTTCTATCTCTCTGTCTCTCCCTCTCCTCTGTGTGTCTCTCTCTCTCTCTCTCTCTCTCTCTCTCTCTCTCTCTTTCTCTCTCTTCTCTGTCACCCAGTGACAAAACAAGACTTTGGCACTTGGGCAGGGTTGCCAGTTTTGGCTCCCCCTCTCTTTCCTCCCTCCTTCCCTCTTTCCCTCCCTCCCCTTTCCCCTCCATCCCCTCTCCTCTCCCCCAAGCACACCCCCATGCTCAGTCATCCTTTCAATTAGCCGTCGCTCTGTGCTGTTTCATCCCACACTGCCTCTCTCCCTTCTTTTCTCTCTGGCTGGTCCTGTAATTACACCTCCTCCTCTAAAGAACAATAGGAGAGAGAGAGGAAGAGAGAGAGGAGAGAGAGGAAGAGAGAGGGGAGAGAGAGAGGAGAGGGACATGTGGGAAGAGCTGTCCCAGTCACAGCTGGTTGGGGTGTAAAGATTAAAGGGTTAGCATGTGATTGTGAAAGAGATCTGTCAGTAGAGTGTGTATTTGTGTGTGTGTGTGTGTGTGTGTGTGTCTGTCTGTCTGTCTGTCTGTCTGTCTACCTGTCTGTCTGTCTAACTATCTGTCTGCCTGTCTGTCTACCTGTCTTTGAAGAGAGGGGTCCGTCAGGTCAAGAGAGGAATCAACTAGTGAGTGTCTGAACAGAGCGGCTTTTCACCAGACAAGATAGCAGTCTACACACACACACACTTAAATGCATATACAAACAGTACATTCACACACACATACACATGCACACCAACACTCACACACGCACAAGACACATACACCCACACACACACACACACACACACACACATACTTTGCCATCTCGGATACACTCATTACTTGTGTTGCTGCAACCGTGGGAAGATCTCTGGTACAGGTTACCATGCCAATGCAAGCAGTTGCTGTCAGGAGCAAGCTACTGACCAAGCAGTGTGGTTGTGTATGAGTGTGTGTGTATGTGTGTGTGCATGCATGTGTGTGTAGTATACCCCCTCCAACACAATTTGAGTGTTTCTCTTCCTGCTTGGCAGACTGGAAGTAATGTTTCATACCACCATGCCTGATCAGAAGATCTCTCTCTGTTTTTTGAATGAATGTGTGTGCGTGTGTCTGTGGTTGTGGTGTGTGTGTCAGGATGAGAGTCTAGAGATCCCATCTTCTCCCTCCACCCCTCCACCCCTCCCTCCCTCCCTCCCTCCCTCCCTCCCTCCCTCCCTCCCTCCCTCCCTCCCTCCCTCCCTCCCTCCCTCCCTCCCTCCCTCCCTCCCTCCCTCCCTCCCTCCCTCCCTCCCTCCCTCCCTCCCTCCCTCATCCATCCATCTATCCTTCCCTCCTCCCTCCCTCCCTCCCTCCCTCCCTCCCTCCCTCCCTCCCTCCCTCCCTCCCTCCCTCCCTCCCTCCCTCCCTCCCTCCCTCCCTCCCTCCCTCCCTCCCTCCCTCCCTCCCTCCATCCCTCCTCCATCCATCCCTCTTCCATCCATCCATCCCTCCTCCCTTCCTCCATCCCTCCATCATTTGCAATCATTCTTTAATTCTGGTCTGGATTTCATCTAAAGTCTTTCCATCAGGAACGAGAGAAGGGTTAGGGTTAGGGTCTCTGAGACTCTCTTGTGAAGGTTAGGGTCATTCACAGTTCAACTTTCTTCTCCTTCGTTTTGCTCATGTTGTTCATGTGCACCTTCTCCTGGATTATGGATTGTGGACTGGATGTTGGATTGTGGACTGGATTATGGATTGTGGACTGGATTATGGAGGAATTCTATGATATTTCTTCAGATCTTAGTCTCCCACTTTACACACACACACAAGCACCCACATACACACACCCCATTAACCAAGGCCACTATCTGGCTGCAGTTTTAATGACTCACACACACCCTCACACTCTTTAATACACACACGCATTTGCGCCCATCAATACACACAAAAATTGTATATGGGCCAAGCACTCCCTGCATAATCATTGATGCATTACTTTTTCTGTTGTGTGGAAATCTGTAAGAGAAAACAACCATGTTTGTACAGGAATCGTTCCAATTTAAATTTAGCAACAGTTATGTTGCTAAGATTACCAGGTTGACAGTCTGGTTGGTTATGATAATGTTTTTCTATTTATTGTAATATTTAATCCTGCAATATTACCTGTAAATACGGTCAATAATAGAAAGAATGAGAAAGGGACACCGAGAGAAGCAGGGAGAGAGGGAGAGAGAGAGGCAAGGACACCGAGAGATGCAGGGAGACGAAGAGAAGCAGGGAGAGAGTAGCAGGGAGAGAAAGGGAGAGATAGAGAACCAGGAAGAGAGAGAGAGGCAGGGAGAGAGACTCTTAGATAAATAAAGAGGCTAAAAGCCAAGCAGAGGAAACAGTGAGTGTATTTTGTGGCTGCAGAGTGGGGTCCCTGTTCCCACAGCACTGAGGCCTCTGAAGACATTCACCATGTCACACACACTCTCACACACACTCACACACACACACACACACACACACACACACCCCAGAGCGCAGTGCTGTGGTGGCTCGCTGGTGCCGGCCCCCAGACAAGAGGAGAGGGCCTTGAGAGCCACAGGCAGCCATTGTGCTGTCGCCGCGGAAACCAGCCTCTTCATGTCAGACATGTTTTTCTGTTTGTTTTCTTTTTCATGTTCTTAATGTGGGCCGGGGGAATGCCTCCCTCCCCTCTCTTTGTTCTGTTGCCCCCCCCAACGACCCATCCGCACTGCCTCCTCCTCCCCTTCTCCCCTCACGTTTGTCTCTCGCTTTCTTCTTTCTCTCCCTGGAGAATGTCATGTGTGAAGCTCAGTGCAGACAGCCCCTATCTCTGTGGTGCTGTGGCCTGCCTCCTCTTTCTTCTCCCTCCATCCTCTCTCTTCCCTCTCCTCCCTCTCCTCCTTCTCCTCCCTCCATCCTCTTTCCTCCCTCTCCTCTCCTCTTCTTTCCTCTCCTCTCCTCTTCTCTCCTCTCCTCTCCTCTCCTCACCTTTTTCTCCTCAATTTACTCTCCTCTCCTCCCTCTCCTCAATTTACTCTCCTCTCCTCCCTCTCCTCAATTTACTCTCCTCTCCTCCCTCTCCTCCTTATCCTCTCCTCCTCTCCTCCTTATCCTCTCCTCTTCTCTCCTCTCCTCTCCTCTCCTCTCCTCTCCTCTCCTCTCCTCTCCTCTCCTCTCCTCTCCTCTCCTCTCCTCTCCTCTCCTCTCCTCTCCTCTCCTCTCCTCTCCTCCCTCCCTCCCTCCCTCCCTCCCTCCCTCCCTCCCTCCCTCCCTCCCTCCCTCCCTCCCTCCCTCCCTCCCTCCCTCCCTCCCTCCCTCCTCCCTCCCTCCCTCCCTCCCTCCCTCCCTCCCTCCCTCCCTCCCTCCCTCCCTCCCTCCATCCCTCCCTCTCCTCCCTCCCTCCCTCCCTCCCTCCCTCCCTCCCTCCCTCCCTCCCTCCCTCCCTCCCTCCCTCCCCTCCTCTGCCTCTCCTCCTTGTCTTTCTAGCTGCATTCTGGAGCTTTGGCTTTCTCTGTCGTTTGGCTCCTGGGTCTGTACAGAAAACACATGCAACTCTAAAACAGCAAAACCTTTCTGTCTTTCCCACGCTTAGCCAATTTTCTTCTCAAGATTAAACAAACTCCAACAACAAAGGGATTGAGATAAAAAAAAATTGAGAAAGTGATGAAGAAAAAAGTCTGGTTATGATTCCAGCCCCCCTCCCCCCGCCCTCCCCCTGTAGAATATGCCCCACAGTCCTACAATGAGAAAAACAAAATCTGAAAAAAAACAAGTTACTATTTTGGAGAGTCTGAAGAATGTTGGTGGGTGCCGTGACTCTAAAGACTGCCGTCTCTCTTCCCTAATCAGCCACTCTGACTGTAATCCTCTACCACATCACACACACACACAGACACACACACACACACACACACACACAGACACACACACACACACACACACACACCCAGGACACAGTCCTTCACCACATCACACACAGGACACAATCTTTTATGGCTGCGAGAGACAGAGAGAGAGTAAGTGAGGGAGAAAAGAGACAGAGGAAGGAAAGAGAGAAGAAGGAAAGAGAGAGAGGAAGGAAAGAGAGAGAGAGGAAGGAAAGAAAGAGGAAGGAAAGAGAGAGAGGGAAGGAAAGAGAGAGAGAGGAAGGAAAGAGAGAGAGAGGAAGGAAAGAGAAGAGCCTAATCCGTTTGGTGTACCCTGCTCAGGCACGCAACCCGGCTGTTTAACTCTGAAAGCCCAAAACAGGATTTATCCCTGCATTCACACTGTATAACAACAGCAGGGTGTATAACATTACCAGGTTGTATAACATCACCAGGCTGTATAACAACAGCAGGGTGTATAACATCACCAGGTTGTATAACATCACCAGGCTGTATAACAACAGCAGGGTGTATAACATCACCAGGCTGTATAACAACAGCAGGGTGTATAACATCACCAGGCTGTATAACATCACCAGGCTGTATAACAACAGCAGGTTGTATAACAACAGCAGGGTGTATAACATCACCAGGCTGTATAACAACAGCAGGGTGTATAACATCACCAGGTTGTATAACATCACCAGGCTGTATAACAACAGCAGGGTGTATAACATCACCAGGCTGTATAACAACAGCAGGGTGTATAACATCACCAGGCTGTATAACATCACCAGGCTGTATAACAACAGCAGGTTGTATAACAACAGCAGGGTGTATAACATCACCAGGCTGTATAACAACAGCAGGGTGTATAACATCACCAGGCTGTATAACATCACCAGGTTGTATAACATCACCAGGCTGTATAACAACAGCAGGGTGTATAACATCACCAGGCTGTATGACAACAGCAGGGTGTATAACATCACCTAACCCTAACCCACTCAGGCGTGTGGCATTTTTAGTATTGATGTATGTACCGACTTCCATACAGTTGGTATCAAATTCATTTTTGAAAGATTTTGACCTTAAAATAGCGATGCTTTTTGTAGGAGTAGAACTACCTTGTTGACATGGTAGTGACCCACCTTCTCCCAGTGCCTCTAACCCTAACCCTAACCCTTCTCCCAGTGCTTCTAACCCTAACCCTAACCCTTCTCCCAGTGCCTCTAACCCTAACCCTTCTCCCAGTGCCTCTAACCCTAACCCTTCTCCCAGTGCCTCTAACCCTAACCCTGAAAGCCTTCAAAGTCTCAAATCCTTGTCAGAGTAACACCTCTGAGCGGCGTGACATCACACACAACACCTCCCTGCGTGGGCAGCTCTGGAAAGAGGAATCAGCCTCAAGGACAGATGTGAGCTAACTTTAGAACTTCCTAGAAGGGGATTACTGTAAGTGTGAGGGAGGGAAGGGAGTGAGAGAGAGGAGAGGAGAGAAGGAAGGCGAGGACAAGAGAGAGGAGGGGACAGGAGGGGAGGTGGTTAGGTGTGAATGTTGAATCAACAGGCCTGGGACTAATTGCAGTACAGGGCTCTGTGATGTAAACTTAAACAAGTATGACTGTATCAACACAGTTCTACACTTTGGTCTGGGTTGCCCCTCCCCGCCTCCCTTGCCCCCCCCCCCCTCCCCTGCCCCCCCCCCCCCTCCCCTGCCCCCCCCCCCCTCCCCTGCCCCCGCCCCCCCCCTCCCCTGCCCCCGCCCCCCTCCTCTCCTCGCAACTGGAAGCTTGTCTGGGCCTGCCAGTCTCCCCTGCTGCTAAATTTAAGATAAAATGAAGGCTGGCAGATTTGTTTCAAAGACAGGCGTCCCAAAACTAAAGAACATTAAGTGGAAATTACAGAGAAAGAAAGTAAAGGTTTCCCCTCTTCTCTCTCTCCTCTCCCTTTCTCTCCTCTCCCTTCCTCTTCTCTCTCTATCTTCCGCCACCCTCTCTCCTCTCTTCTCTCTTCTCCTCTCCCTGTCCTCCATCACCCTGACCACAGAGCAGAGTGGTTAGAGTTAGTGTCTCCTTACTACAGACAGGCGCCCTGCATATTAGCCTCAAAATGATTAGTATTATCTGATCACATAGGGATGAAGGGACAAAGGGATAGATGACACACACATTCCCACACACACACACTTAGAGATATATTCACTCAGCCTTTGAGTTTACATTTACATGCAGCCTTTTTGAGTACAGCTTGAGACAAGAACAAGAACACATAAAACATTCACATAGTTTGACATTGGACTCACACACACACATTCCCTTTCCACCACCAGTCCACCACACTCCAGTCTGGGCTCTTTGATGTGTGACGCAGGGTCCTTCTGGGCCCCAGGCTGGATTCCTGACATTCTGAGGGAATTCAAACGTTTCTCTGCTCATACTTGTCCTCCCGGAGATAGAGGAGACTCCTTGCTGCGGCTCCCTCCATTGTCTCCTCCCTGTAATCAGCCTGGTGGGCTGGAAGCTGCTGGGACAAGATACTTCACATAACTGGATTAGGTTTGAAACTGGCAATATTCTAAACACAACACAGAACACAAACAAATACATTAGCTGAATTTGAACTACCCGGAACAATTATTTAGCTGATCTGTTATCAAAAGGACTTTGTGATACTCAGGGAAGTTCTGAGGGCCTTCCCAATCAGGACCAATAGACAATCCTGTTCACAGTGTAACAACATCTCATCTCAGACACACCACAAGAAGGTTTGGTCACACAACCACTTCCTAACCAGCACACTCCTATAGTTTAGGAGTATACTTTAATGACAAGAGTGCTTAAACACACTTCTTAAGTCAGTAGTCACCGACCTCCTGCTTCACAGCTGGGACGTCCGGAGTACAACAGACAGCACAGCGTCAGGTGAGAGGCTGGGTCATAGCTCCAGGTGAGAGGCTGGGTCATAGCTCCAGGTGAGAGGCTGGGTCATAGCTCCAGGTGAGTGGCTGGGTCATAGCTCCAGGTGAGAGGCTGGGTCATAGCTCCATCAGCCTCGCTGATTTTACAAGCTCTCCTCCGGCTCTTCCAGGAACGGCCTGGCAGACCGGTTTATAATGGTTTATATTTAGGGGTTATGAGAGTGAATGGAGTTTTATGAGCTGCTATAAATGTCATTCTCCAAAGAGAAGGGTGTTGGGAGGCTGATGTATGTAGTTCCTCCAGGTCTTGATGCTTCCTGCTTCCCCATGGGAAAGGAGCTGAAACAAAGAATCTGTCCAGTGGCAGTCCCTGTGTGTGTGCTGGGCTGGGCTTGGCTGGAAGGGCGCGGTGCAACACCCAGAAGAACGACTTGTTTACTTTTGTCTTTTTGTTTTCTGACTTTGTCTGGAGGTTTTCTCTCTGGGAGTGAAAGGCAAATAAACACATTCCTGCGTGGAGGACGATGTGGCGGATCACATAGTAGAAGTGGACCCCCCTCCTCTCTCCTCTCATAGTAGAAGTGGACACCAGGCTGCCCCCCCCACCTCTCATAGTAGAAGTGGACACCAGGCTGCCCCTCCTCTCTCCTCTCATAGTAGAAGTGGACACCAGGCTGCCCCCCCCCCTCTCATAGTAGAAGTGGACACCAGGCTGCCCCCCCCACCTCTCATAGTAGAAGTGGACACCAGGCTGCCCCTCCTCTCTCCTCTCATAGTAGAAGTGACACCAGGCTGCCCCTCCTCTCTCCTCTCATAGTAGAAGTGGACACCAGGCTGCCCCCCCCCCCTCTCATAGTAGAAGTGGACACCAGGCTGCCCCTCCTCTCTCCTCTCATAGTAGAAGTGGACACCAGGCTGCCCCTCCTCTCTCCTCTCATAGTAGAAGTGGACACCAGGCTGCCCCCCCCCCTCTCATAGTAGAAGTGGACACCAGGCTGCCCCCCCCCCCTCTCATAGTAGAAGTGGACACCAGGCTGCCCCTCCTCTCTCCTCTCATAGTAGAAGTGGACACCAGGCTGCCCCCCCCATCTCATAGTAGAAGTGGACACCAGGCTGCCCCCCCCCACCTCTCATAGTAGAAGTGGACACCAGGCTGCCCCTCCTCTCTCCTCTCATAGTAGAAGTGGACACCAGGCTGCCCCCCCCCCCTCTCATAGTAGAAGTGGACACCAGGCTGCCCCTCCTCTCTCCTCTCATAGTAGAAGTGGACACCAGGCTGCCCCCCCCCCCTCATAGTAGAAGTGGACACCAGGCTGCCCCTCCTCTCTCCTCTCATAGTAGAAGTGGACACCAGGCTGCCCCCCCCCCCACCTCTCATAGTAGAAGTGGACACCAGGCTGCCCCCCCCCCCACCTCTCATAGTAGAAGTGGACACCAGGCTGCCCCCCCCATCTCATAGTAGAAGTGGACACCAGGCTGCCCCCCCCCCTCTCATAGTAGAAGTGGACACCAGGCTGCCCCTCCTCTCTCCTCTCATAGTAGAATTGGACACCAGGCTGCCCCCCCCCCCTCTCATAGTAGAATTGGACCCCAGGCTGCCCCCCCCCCTCTCATAGTAGAAGTGGACACCAGGCTGCCCCTCCTCTCTCCTCTCATAGTAGAAGTGGACACCAGGCTGCCCCCCCCCCTCTCATAGTAGAAGTGGACACCAGGCTGCCCCCCCCCCTCTCATAGTAGAAGCGGACACCAGGCTGCCCCCCCCATCTCATAGTAGAATTGGACACCAGGCTGGGAGCTGAAGGGAGCCACTCCCCCCCCCCCCCCCCCCCCTTTGGTTCAAGGAATGAAACACAACATATTGGTAAATAGTTATGTACTACCTCACATAACAACGCCAATGGTTGTCATAGAAACACAAAACTGTTTAATGAAACCTCCAGAGGCCTCGTTCACGTCTCAACTCGTGGGGTTAGTGATTATCTGCCCTCTAGTGATGAGAAAGGAAACGACTTCACTTTATGTTTCCCGACTCCAAGTAGAACTACACATTGTTCTTGTTTTTCATTTAAATATTGATATAATATATATATGATTATGCGTAAAAATTTAATTATATTTTAGTGTCAATAAATGAATGATGAATAAATGAATCAAGCCCTAATTACGAATACGCAATTTAATGTTTCCTTCTTCCTCACTAGCCCCGTCTTTAGGGCGTCATCCCATGTCTGATTGGATGAATGTTTCAGGAAGAGGAAGTGGTTGCCAGCACAGCAGAGGAGCTGAAACAGAGCTAGTTTGGTAGCTAGCGACACTTTTATAAACACGTTGTATATCTATGGTGGTTCGAACGACTTCTTCAAACGACTAGCCAGGTACCGTCATTTATTACATATTTCAGATGTACTCGCAAAATGGTACAGATATATGTGCAAATGTAGCTGGCAAACCTGAAAGAATGAGGTATTGCTAGCTACAGTACACAGCCAAGTGTTGTTAGCTAAGTTGCTATCACTAGACTAATCTTAACACAAACAAGTTTTAACGGATGAGTTTGTATTTTAAGATGTTCAAGTAGTAGGTTGTAATTTGGTATAGAGGCAATATAAGATGTATAGATATATTACTTTAGTTGTTGCAGCTAATATTCTTGAGAACATTTAATATATATTTACGTCTCTCAAATGTTATCAACAATTTGGCTGGTAGGGATCATTTAACTCTGTATAACTCGAGACAACTATCAACTCGGCAGAAAACCTCCCTCCGTATGCATGCACCTTGTCCATTAGCTAATTGTTTAAAGAGGGACAAGTTATACTTTACTTCTCAGCGCGAAAAATACAAGGCGTTGGTGAGAAATGGTTGAAATGCGTGAGTTTCACGGCGAATGCGTGAGACTTGACAGCCCTGTACAACATACGATAATGGGGTCTGGAACGTTGGAGAGTTTGAACGGTGATAATGCAGCCCGGTACACGAGCTAGCCAGGTAACAAAACAGTAGTCTGTCAGCAAAACTGCTTATGAACCCATGTGCTGTCTCGTTACATTTACATTTATTCAAACGCTTTTATCCAAAGCGACTTCCAAGAGAGAGCTTTACAAAATGCATAGGTCACTGACAATAACAACAAGATAGCCCCAAAAACATTGCGGGTAGCCAAAACATGAAGCACACATTGTGAACAACCAAAACTTGTTAACAGTGGTACACAAAGGTACTAAATTCAGACATCTCTCCCATCTCTCTGTATCACTCCTCCACCGCTTTCTCTTGCTCAACAACTTCATAACCGTCCTTTATCCACCCCTCTCTCTCCCTACCCTCTCTCTCCTTACTCTCTCTCACTGTCCTCTCAAATGTCTTTCTCCCTACTCTCTTGAATCTCTCTCCCCCTCTCCCCTCCACAGCTAGTTAGGCAGATGGAGGTTCCGTCCTACCAGGCCAGACTTCTCTCTGAGCTGGATGAGCAGCGGAGGAGGGACTTCTTCTGCGACTGCAGCATCCTGGTGGAGGGGCGGGTCTTCAAGGCACATCGCAACATCCTGTTTGCCAGCAGCGGCTACTTCCGTGCCTTATTGGTCCACTACCTACAGGTGAGACAGGTTTACACTACCTACAGGTGAGACCGGTTTACACTACCTACAGGTGAGACGGGTTTACATTACCTACAGGTGAGACAAGTCTCCGGTCCAAACTGTCTCTAAATGTGTGATTGTGACCTCTTTGCCTAACCCTCCCTCCCTCAGGACAACGGTCAGGGCCACAGCACGGCCTCTCTGGACATTGTGACGGCAGACGCCTTCTCGTCCATCTTGGACTTCCTGTACTCCGGCCGTCTGGGCCTCAGTAGCTCCAACGTGATCGAGGTGATGTCTGCTGCCAGCTACCTCCAGATGACAGACGTGGTCAGCTTCTGCAAGAGCTACATCCGATCCTCCCTGGAGATCTGCTCCCGCGAGAGGGAGGAGGGGAAGGAGAGGGGCGGGGGAAGCGGGGAGGCTGATAGTGGAACCCCTGCCCTCCCCCCTGCCCCCTCCACACTCCCCCCTTCCCCCCTAGGGCCCATGGCAGCCCCCTCTCTGGGGCCCTGTGGGGGTCCTGTTGTGGTTTCAGATGCGTCCAACTCCATGCGGGCCCCCTCGGCGGCAGCCCCCTCCGCCACTGGCGCTGTCAGGGACTCTGAGAGCGATGGCAGCCCCAGGAGGGAGTGCCTGTCTGTGGGTGGGCAGGGGCCCAGGGACCACTCCCAGCCCTCTTCCTCCTCCTCCACATCCTCGGGGCTGTCGCTGGTGTTGGTACACCCAAAGATAGAATACGATCCGGACGAAGAGCTAACCCTATCCTCCGACGATAAAGACCTGTTCAGCAATGAACCCCCTCATCATGACAGGCTGCTCCCCAGCAGCTCCAACCCCAGTGGTGAGCGCTCCACCCTGGGCTACACTGGCTACCATGCCCTGGGCCGAGATGGAGGAGCCAGTCCCCACAGGGACAGAGGGGAACAAGGCCAGATGCTTGCCCAGGGAATAAGCTTTGGATCTGGGGCAGGCAGAGTGGACGAGGGCCTGGGTCTGGGGCCATCCAGCATGGAGATCCACAGTGACTGGTATGGAGAGGACACAGGTATGTCATTCAGACCGGTTCCTGACCGGCCCTCTTTTCCAGGTGTGTGATGATGTAGCAGCGATGCCTCGGTCTCATCACATTAACAACGTGATTCAGGCAATAGTATTCCATATTGATAGTTAATTATTTGGCCTTAAATCACAGTAGAAGGGCAGCACGATTATGGCCAAAATGATAATCACGATTATTTTGATCAATATTAAGATCACGATTATCACGATTATTTGTTGATTTTAACCTCATCAAATTTGATTGTCACAATGCATTGTACCTGCAGAATGGATGTGAATACAACTCAAAATGTACAATCAATAAAAAACAAACAATCTCCGTCCACACATGTCTTCATATCGTTTTCCAAATGTTTGTGGTCCACACTAACACGGTACATGACAATCGTTGTCATGGTTACGCCACTCCTGCCCCTCCCTCCCGCCACGCTGCTCTGTTTACATACTCATCTGGCAATACTATTTGGTGTTTTAAAATTGTGCCACCAACTAGCTGTTCAGCCAGGTCTCACCCAGAATCGCCGCTCTTTGTTTGGTTTAAACCGTCTCCTCTGCCTTGTCCCCTCATCGTTCAGGCACACCGCATAGGCTACAAAACTCGCCTTCTGCATAGGAGTAACACGTTTCTATTAAGTGATAATACTTGTACCTGAAGTAGGCTACAGTAACTTAATTATATAGATGGAGCAGCATATTTCTTTCACCTTCCATGTTCATCTTGACATTATAGCTATAGAGCGAAAGATACCCCCACTGCCATGGCAACTGAACGTCATCGTATCTGAAAAGCTCCGTGGACCCCGTCCTACTACGCGAACCCGGCGTTTTCAAATGTCTCCGGCTAGGGGAGCGTATTCAAATAGCTCGGTTTTCAGTATCCGAATACACCGTATTAGTGTGGACGGGGCCTCTGTCCTCTGTAACCGTCTACATCTAGAAACTAAGCTGCGTGGTGCAGGGAACATCTCGTGATCAGACATTAGGTGTATTCAACTCTATGCAGCGCCGCAGCCGGCTGCAGCCTACAGATTGGAGAAAGAGTTTATCATCGCCCAATACATAAAATGACAAATTTTCAGACTTTACAGAGCCGTTTATAACTCCTCCCCGACTGCAAGTGGCAACTCTCGCTTGTCGTATCATGCAGCCGCAGCTGATGTCGAATGCACCTATTGGTTTCCGGAGCGCTAGATTGGCTTTGCAAAAAATAACTTTGACACAGAGTTCTAAAACAGAATGACGCATTTTAAATATCGCTCATCACGTGAATTTGATTGTGTGAAGCCGAAATCGTGATTGTGATTAAAATTCGATTTATTGTGCAGCCCTACACAGTAGTCTTATTTTTTTGGATAATCTATATTGTATGCCCTGGTTACCTGTGGTTGCTCTGTCTCCCCCTGTAGGTGACGGAGTGCTGGTGCCAGTGAAGCTCCACCGCTGTCCCTTCTGTCCGTACGCGGCGAAGCAGAAAGGCATCCTGAAGAGACACGTGCGCTGCCACACCGGGGAGAGGCCCTTCCCCTGCCAGCTATGTGGCAAGAGGTTCACCAGGCAGGAGCACCTCCGCAGCCACGCACTCAGTGTAAGCTCCTTTACCTCTGACCCTTCACCCCTGATCCTAACAGTGTTAACACAGTGTGGTGTGTGTTAACACGGTGTGTGTGTGTCAGGTGCATCGCTCCAGCTGGCCTGTGGTGTGTAAGGGCTGCAGGCGCTCCTTCAGTGGGGTCGTGTCCAGCGGCCTGAAGCGCTTTGGCCTGTGTGACAGCTGCACCTGCGTCTCCACCACCCACCAGGACCCCGCCCACCTGGACCAAGCCCACCACACCAGCCAACCAGGAGACGGAGAGCACGGGGACGGGGACACGGATTGGTCGAGTTTCATGGAGGATGTAGAGGAAGTGGAAGTTGGGGCCAATATGGAGGAGAGGCTGGAGGAGAGGAGGGGACTCCACACTGCACAGCTCCCTCTGGGGACAGGCATGATGTAAGAGCCCCCCCTCTCTCTCTTCTCTCTCTCCTCATCACACAGATGGAAAACAGGGTTTTGAACCTGAGGTTCTGCTCCCTCTGTTCTCAGCTGAGTGACAGAAAGGGCTAGCCCTTTTTCAGGGGTGTTCGTCAGGACCAGGGATGTAACCCTACAGGAGGGTATCTCTCCAGGAGCAGGGCTGGAGTGTAACCCTACAGGAGGGTATCTCTCCAGGAGCAGGGCTGGAGTGTAACCCTACAGGAGGGTATCTCTCCAGGAGCAGGGCTGGAGTGCCCTGCTCTAAATGAACATTCATTTTCTCACTCTCAGAACAGACATAGAGACCGCACTGTGAACTTTTAAAAGTATCTCTTTGTTTGAATAATTATACTATATCATTGCCATCTTGGGGTACCAGCCAATCACCTATTTATGCCAATTGCAAGATTATGTAAACCTATTTATTAAGCAGGTGTAGGAAAACATGTAATCTGCAATTAAATATGCCACTGTATGTATTGTATTGAATGAATATAAAATGCATAAGGAAATCATGTCTTATTACTTGTTAAGCCTTGTTTTGAGTATGTGAGTAATTTCATTCTATCCTTTTTCTATTGTGATACATTAAACATTATTTCAGTAACCCTGTTGAAGATAAATACATCAGTCATTTTAAATATCGTGCAACAAACTTTGTACAACTTGTTGTGTACTTCCCCGCCGCAATATGTGGTAAGGAACCAGGTGACCAGGCCGGGATTTCCAGTTCAGCTCGTTCTGCTGCATTGTGTAACCCTTGTCAGATGATACCTCTGTGTGAGTGTAGGGTGTTTTTCTCACTCCGACGGAAAGTGTTCCACTGTAGGTTATAAACCTTCCAAAACTCCTGAAGGGTTACAAAATGTTGCTGACCAGTTTCGTTCTGCCGACTGTGGTGCTCGCGGTGTTAACAGGGCAACATGCAGAGGCCGTGATCTACACCGCGGACTGGGCGAGTCTTGATGCGAGGCCGCTGCCAAAATGGTATGACGAAGCCAAAATCGGGATTTTCATTCACTGGGGTGTATTCTCAGTACCTGGATTTGGCCAATACAGCGAGTGGTTCTGGAGCAATTGGCAATCAGCGAAACGGGCCGCAGAAATCGAGTTTATGAAAACAAATTATCCTCCTGGTTTCACTTACGAGGATTTTGCCCCCGACTTTCACGGTAAATTTTTCGACCCTGATTCTTGGACTGAAATTATTCAAGCTTCAGGTGCAAAGTAAGTTCAAAGTATCCTAACAATATTTAACAATCTTACATTTAAAGTATTTTATTAACTTATAGTCACATTTTACGATCTGGGGCTATCTTGTTGTTATTATCAGTGACCTATGCTCTTTGTAAAGCTCTCTCTTGGAAGTCGCTTTGGATAAAAGCGTCTGCTAAACGAATAAATGTAAATCTTCACATGTATTTCGGTTGCCATCCACCAGGTACGTGGTGTTTACAACCAAGCATCACGAGGGCTTCACCAACTGGGGCTCTGAGTACTCGTGGAACTGGAACTCCGTGGACACCGGGCCCCACCGGGATGTGGTGGCGGAGCTGGCGGCAGCCATCAAGAAGACGTGAGTCTTCTGAATGCAGCTAGATATATATCCCTCCCCCACCAGCAGGTTAGAAGGACATAGCTCAGAAAACTAAAGATTCAAATCTCACCTGCAGTTGCTTTGGATAAAGACGTCTGCTAAACGAATAAAGCATTTTTACATTATATTGAGGGTATGCATAATATTATACCAACTTCTATTTTAATGGAATGCATGAGCAGCTGGTGTGGACCGATCAGATTGGTGATGTCTCTATTCAGGGAGGAAGGTTGCTTTTATTTTTAAACTTGCAGTACATACACACAGAGAAATAACATCTTTGTAAACTGAACATATCCCTAATATTTCAAATATTTAAAGAGACCAGAAACTTCTCAGATGCACCTTCATATACCAAACATGAAATGAAGGTTATGTGCTTATTCGAAGCCTCATAACACATAAAACAGCATTGTTGTCACATAGAATGTTACCCAGTAAACATGTGTTCCTACCATATTCTGATAGGTCAGTGCACCTAGGACTGTACCATTCCCTCTTTGAATGGTTCCACCCACTCTATCTAGCTGACAAGGCCTCTGGGTTCAAGAGCCAGAACTTTGTGTTCGGAAAAGTTCTTCCTGAACTTGTGCACCTGGTAAAGACGTACCAGCCAGAGCTGATCTGGTCTGATGGGGACTGGGAGGCCCCTGATTCCTACTGGAACTCCACACAGTTCCTGGCCTGGCTCTACAACGACAGCCCTGTAAAGGTGTAGGATACTACACTCACACCTGCTACCCACACACCTGCTACACACACACCTGCTACACACATACCTGCTATATACACACCTGCTATATACACACCTGCTACATACACACCTGCTACACACACACCTGTTACACACACACCTGCTACACACACACCTGCTATATACACACCTGCTACATACACACCTGCTACCCACACACCTGCTACACACACACCTGCTACACACACACCTGCTATATACACACCTGCTACACACACACACCTGCTATATAAACACCTGCTACACACACACCTGCTATATACACACCTGCTATATACACACCTGCTACATACACACCTGCTACACACACACCTGCTACAAACACACCTGCTACAAACACCTGCTTTTATAAACCCCTACTACACACACGCCTAAGCAGAAGACTACACTTTGGAGGTCAATCAATGAATTTGATTGTTATTATTTCCTATGGTAAACATCATGTTATAGAACCATGGTGTTACCATGGTGTTCATGTGGCTTGCTGTTGTCCTTGATGTCCTTCCTCAGGATGTGGTGGTGACCAATGACAGGTGGGGGAAGGGCTGCTCCTGTAAACATGGAGGGTACTTCAACTGTGCTGATAGGTACAGCCCAGGACAGCTGCCCAATCACAAGTGGGAAAAATGTCAGTCAATTGACCTTCATTCTTGGGGTTACCGTAGAAACATGAGGCTGGATGAGCTGATGGACCTGCCTACCATCATAAAGGTGAGAGGTCACACAGGAAGTGACTTGTAGATGGTGTTGAGGTCAAAGTTTGTCTAATTTCAGAGCTCTAGTGTCTTACGTGCCTAAAATTCTGCAAGAAGATGATCAAGATAGATCCCTAACCCTCTCTCCATGTTTTCCTGTCTGCTTTGTTTACTCTTTTTCTCTCTCTCTCCCTCTCTCTCCCCTCCCCTCTCTCTCTCCCCACCCTCTCCCCTCTCTCTCTCCCCTCCCCTCTCTCTCTCCCTCTCTCTCCCCACCCTCTCCCCTCCCCTCCTCCTCCACCTCTGGCAGGACCTGGTGACCACGGTTGCCATGGGAGGTAACTACCTGCTGAACGTGGGCCCCACCCCAGACGGGATGCTGCCCCCCCTGTTTGAGGAGAGGCTGAGGGGCATGGGGGCCTGGCTGGGGGTCAACGGGGACGCCATCTATGGCTCCCAACCCTGGAGGGTGCAGATGGAGAACACCTCCCTGCCAATTTGGTGAGGGGGAGGAGGGAAGAGGCGTAGTAAGGAGGGGTGGCGTTGGAGGGATATGAAGGGGAGGAGGAGGGGCAGAAAGGGGAGGAAGGGGGAGTTGGGGCGTATTTCAGAGGACATATAAATACATGTGTTGGTAGACTTGGTAACATGTTGTGTTGATTGAGGGTCAGTCATGGGTGTGGTTCTTTATAGGTACACTGCCAAGAACACAACTGTGTATGCAATACTACTGGCCCGGCCATCTGAGTACCTCCTAACTCTCCACACCCCCATTACCACACCTGCTACCCAGGTAAGGATTAGCCTCAGGAGTATGTAAGGATTCAAACCTTGATCATTGAAATGCAGTCATGATAATGAAGGCTGATGTATTATCTTGCCAGGTGGGAAGGGTCTGGGTCATTAGAAGAATTATTAGGACACAGTGAAACTGAAAACGGACAATAGACTCGTATTATAAAACCAATTACACACAAACTGTGTATATGTGTGTACATGTGTGTGTGTGTGTGTGTGTGTGTGAATGTGTGCATGCATGTGTGTGTTCAAGGTGTTCCTGCTGGGTAAGTTCCCGTTACTTCTCAAGTGGGCCCCATTGACTCCAACAGCAGGGATGATCCTTCTGCTGCCTGACCTTTCAGCGAGCCCTGGGCAGGCCTGGACCCTCAAGCTGCTGGGGGTTGTGTGAGCCCTGGGCAGGGCTGAAGCTGCTCTTGCAACTCAAAGAGACAGACTTTATGTGTAGCCATAAGTGCTGCAGTATTGGTGAACCCTCCTGTTCCTTCAGATGTGAGTCAGGTTAACCCTTCACCCTGCTTGCTTCAGGGGAATGTCCCTGTACTTACTGTCCCTGTATTTACTGAATGTAAAATGTGTCTGGATCGATTTTAATAAGATTAAGTTAAAACAACTTTCTCAAGCAAGTAAAATGTAATTTAACGCCTTTAAATGCTTAGTTTCTGACAGTTTTTCCTTGTCTTCCTTGAGGGTTTAGGTTGGTTGAGGGGCAGTTCTGTGGGCGTATATGAAGCCCTCTGTGACATGCTTGCGTGTAAAAAGGGCTATACAAATAAACTTTTATTTGATTTTTGATTTAAATACTTATTTTTGATTAATTATATTTATTAAAAAATGACATTTCTTACATGAGATGTATTTAGCTAACTAGTATGCAGTACTAGTTCTTTTGAAAACATTTAAATGCCACAAAACTTGACCATGGGGGTATTCCAAGTAGCGGGTTTAGTGAAAACTTTGAGTTGTTAAACCCTGAAAAGAGGCATACTCCGAGTTCCGCGTTCCAGAAAGAGAGGTAACAAAACCTTTTGGTAAGTTTCCATGGTAACTTACCCCTTGAAACTATGCCTAACCCTGGTTTCTACCGATCCCCTCCCACTTTATGATCCTGATAGCGTTGGCAGACACGGCATATCATTTCCTGGTTCAGCCGAGCGATCTCGAACAAAATTTAATTTGCTTAGTTATACGCCGGGAGACGATTTTAAGACTGCGGTTTGATGTAGGCCTACTTTAATTCCCTGATGAATACTTAAGTTAACGTTAGGCTACCGTTTCACACAATCTGTAATTTATTTGAGCAACATTCTGAGCCCTTGGGTCTTCATCGATAGTGTTACTCGCCGAGGACTTGAACTCAGAATTGGCCAAATGCCTTTTCGCACTGAAATAAAGACAAATAATTGAAATTGTATTTGGTCTTCTTTATTGCCTACAATTAGAAATCTAACAATGAGTAGCATATTTCTATCTGCTATTGTTCCTACAATTTACATGATTCATATGATTCCTACAATTTACATGATGTAGGCTACAGTCCTGTAACTGTTGTTTCAGCAAATCTATTTCAACATTGTTGGGGGTCAATATATTGGCCAAACAACCGAAACTAATTCCCCTATGGTTTGAAGGAAGATGGGAAACTGAACAGTGTATTAACATTAACTAAATAATGCCAATACCACTGGAATTACAGTTATTTGACTCTTTGGGTTACATCAGAGCAAGAATGGTCAAATTAACATAATAACATAATCATTTTATCATATTGCAAATGAATGCAATCAATGAAGTTAACTCTTATGCCTACTCTACCATGATTATTGTAAACCAGAGATAGAAAGCATGAGGTGAGGAAGAAGGAGTAGGACTAGGACAAGCCAGAGCTGAGGAGGTCTCAGGAGATCAAGAATCCACAGAACAATGCTTCACAATTCCGTCTATACCCAAGAACAACTACAATCACACCAGAATCTTGACCCTTGCTTATCAACATGTCTAGCAATGCTACAGTAAGTTACAAAGATGTGAGAGACATCAAGTTGAGACTCCATCCAGTAACTCCATATTTTACCTTAAGAAAGGTGGGGGCAGGTGGATAGCCTTACAAGATCAGCCTTTATTCTTCTGCCCTATGTATGAGATCTCTTGGTCAAAATGGAAATCCAGAAAATTCAACTATTAATATTCATATAGGTTATTGTTCCTACAATTAACATCACCTGTGACCATGCATCCTCTCGTAACTGGTGTTCCAGTCAATCTTTTTCGAGATTAGCCTTTATTTTTCTACCCTAAGTGGGCCTACACCATCTCTTGGTCAGTTTTTTTTAACTTTCTTCACGAGGTGCAGTTTGTACAACTAATTTACTTGTAACTGGGTATACATGAGATTACATTAGCTACATTTCGCTGTTCCACATGCAAAATTCACCTGCTATTAAATGAACATCTCACTGTATACAGCATGCCCTGTTGTCAGAATGTGCAAATCGTTTTTATATTCAGTATTCTCATAATGTCAGTGTAACTGACAATTACAAAAAAAGCCTGTAAATGCAAGTAGCCTATATGGAGAGAGAACTGCAGTGGCTACCATACATTATTCTCTGCATCCATTTCTGCGGCAGCTGTCATTAATGTCTCTTCGTCATCTTAATCTTCTTCTTCATCCTTTGATAAAAAGCATTATGTTGAGGGAAACTGCTAACAAGTTGAAATAGGCACCAATTGATATTTAAACGTTGTATCATGTCTAATATGATTAAAACCATGGTTGTTCGTAGTATGTTTTTATATGTAATATAACATTGAACATGCTCTTTTATTAGGTCCAACACTTTTTTCCTGTAATGATACAGTAACGGACAGTGGGGTTAAATGTTCAATGTATGAACTGGCCATTCAAATAGTAAATGCATTGACTCGGCAGCAATTGCCCATGCCAATTGTAGCTATAGGCTACGCAGCTACAGCCGTGTTGCTCTTTTACGGAATATGTCCTCAGATTGACCATGAACACAAAATAAAATGTAAAGTGTGGTGAAGTATGACAACGTTTTTTGTCGTCGTTGCCATGGTGAATCCGAGTATCGGAACTCCATAGATGTTGGCTTTTGGTAGTAGGCTATTCATGCACGCGCTAAACTCAGAGTTGCCGAACTCCGAGTTGAGTTAACAAATTCATATCAGCTTTTTTGGAACCGAATTTTCGGAGTTTCCCATGTTAGAGTAACTCAATTCAGAGTTCAGGGTTAATCTCAGAGTTTGTTAAACCCGCTACCTGGAATACCCCCCATATCTACATTTGTGCAACAACAAAAAACACCAAACTCGTTGTTCTTCCTTCCTTCTCCTATTTGATTGGTTAGACAGTCATATGACCAGAGTCGCGTGGTGGACTACGATAACATCATGTGCATCCCGGAACCATAGGAGCAGCCCACATATTCGTTATTGTTAAAAAACAATTGTATTTCTCTGGAGCTGTGGGGCGGTAGGTTGGACATAGGCGTTAGACCAGAGGACATCGTGCACCAACGACAAGCCGGACAGTAGCCTACTTGACCATGTTTGCTCAGGTAGCTTTTGTATGGCTGTGCGTCTCTCTCCTGTTGTCAAAAACCGCCGCCCGGTATGAAGCGAACTGGGCCAGTTTGGATGCTAGGCCGTTACCGTCGTGGTACGACGAAGCAAAATTTGGGATCTTTGTACACTGGGGAGTGTTCTCGGTACCAGGGTTCGGCAGCGAGTGGTTCTGGTGGCACTGGGAAGGACAACCAACGGACCCGAAGTATGTTGACTACATGAAACAAAACTATCCTCCAGAGTTCACCTATGCCGAGTTTGCGCCCCAGTTCCAAGCCCAGTTTTTTGACCCGGAGGAATGGGCCGATATATTTCAATCTTCCGGTGCCAAGTGAGTCAATTATTTTCGTGATTATATTCTTGCTTCCAAATTACAAATTAAACAGAAAGACTTTGTCAGATCCCGCAAGTTATACGAAATGTATCTGTGATTTCAGGTACGTGGTTCTAACCGCCAAACATCACGAGGGCTTCACTAACTGGCAGTCTCCATACTCGTGGAATTGGAATTCCGTTGACACCGGGCCACACCGAGACCTCGTCGGTGACTTGGGAGAGGCAGTACGCAACAGGTATAAACAAACTTCTTTCTCTCATATATTTGGGATTTTATCGATGTTTTAAGTAGGCCCAAGTGTCAGTCACAACACAACCACATAAATAATGATAACTTTTATTTTACGGATTTGTGTTACTTTTCCGTCACACCCAGGTCGTTGCACTACGGACTCTACAATTCACTGTTTGAATGGTTTAATCCCCTATACCTGGCAGACAAAGCGAACGGCTTCAAAACTCAAGACTTTGTCTTCCATAAGCTGCTGCCAGAGCTTTACAACATGGTTGTAAGGTAAAGGACACCCTAAAATTACGTTACACTAGTGCACAGTGCCCGTGATAAAGTTGGTGGCACACACACACAGATAAGTGTGGTACTCCCTAACTTGCATCACATCAAACCCAGGATGAGCATGCATTGACAGGGCAGCTGTGGTGGCAGATACGGATTGGTTCTGGTGGGCCGGTCTGGGTCAAAGTCCAGGGCCTATTTTTACTCCCAGTCCGTCCCTGCCTCCACATCATCTATTCTAGTCACTTGTGAACATAATAAAATCAATTTCTCATTATTTGAAACAAACTATTTTTTTGTTAATGTCTTATGCCTGTTTTCGGCTCGCAACATCCATTTGGAGTTTAGCTTGGTGCTGCTGAGTCCAAAGAGAAAGAGCAAGCCAAACTGGCGGCAAATTATTTTTAGAAAATATCTAAATGGTTATTCAAACATCGTCAATCGCAGCACTGCACTCTGTTGGATTATAAAGAGAACACCTGCAAAATATGAACTTTGCAGACTGCCCAGTTGTCAAGATAATCGATGGAAACTCACTGCCCTAAAAACCCATTCTAATATGCGGTCTAATACAAACACACAGATTATGGCATTATTAAAGAGATAATTATAGGTTACAAATATATGGATCGTTTACTTGCACTGAATTTGAGTTCTCCTTATGGCTTGTGTAAAATGGGTCTTGTAGTAGATTATTACTTCATGTAAAAAGCACTGTTACTTTTTATTGCACACACAGTCCCCCTCCCCCAACACACACACGTTTCATGCTTATTGTTGTGCAGGTACCAGCCAGAGCTGATCTGGTCTGATGGGGACTGGGAGGCCCCTGATTCCTACTGGAACTCCACACAGTTCCTGGCCTGGCTCTACAACGACAGCCCTGTAAAGGTGCAGGATACTGCACTCACACCTGCTACACACACACCTGCTACACACACACCTGCTACACACACACCTGCTATACACACACACCTGCTACACACACACCTGCTATATACACACCTGCTATACACACACCTTTGCTAGATACACACCTGCTATACACACACCTGCTAAACGCTAAGTTTGCTAGTTATTTTGGCACCCAGATAAAAGTCCTGGGTCTAACCTGGTCACCCCAGCAGAAAGGTTGTGGATCTGCCCCTGATACCTACCACACAGAGATACAGCAACACGTTGTGGATCTGCCCCTGATACCTACCACACAGAGATACAGCAACACGTTGTGGATCTGCCCCTGATACCTACCACACAGAGATACAGCAACACGTTGTGGATCACATCAATGTAATTTACTGTGTTTGTGGTCATGGTAAAAGGTAATCATTGCGTTTATTTCTTCAGCATGATTGGTGATTGTATTGTATTTGTGTCCATCATCCTCCAGGACACCATTGTGACTAATGACAGGTGGGGGGCGGGCTGCTCCTGCAAACATGGCGGCTACTATAATTGTGCAGACAAGTACACGCCAGGAGTCCTGCCCAATCACAAGTGGGAGAAGTGCACGTCTGTGGACACCGCCTCCTGGGGTTACCGTAGAAACATGAAGATGTTTGAGCTGATGGACCTGCCTAGTATTATACAGGTGTGGGCTCTCTTTCCCCCATTGGTTCTTGCCTTGTCAACCATCATTCTTTTTCCACAGGGCCTGCAGGGCAGCTCATGCTCACACATCCAGGAGTTTTCCTGGCAAAAAAATAGGCTTAACTAGGTTGGTCATCGTCTTCTACGGATACTGCATTATAAACTCACTAGCGGTGCAGGCTTGTGGGATGGCCGAATCACAGCAATATGGGGACAATATGGCGGAGTGAGAAAAGCCTTAGGCGGGCCGCCTTAGCTTTTTCAACGCAGGAAAAACCCTGACATCCCTTCTTCCTGTTTGTTCATTGCTGTTGATTTTTAAACAGGACCTGGTGACCACGGTTGCCATGGGAGGTAACTACCTGCTGAACGTGGGCCCCACCCCAGACGGGATGCTGCCCCCCCTGTTTGAGGAGAGGCTGAGGGGCATGGGGGCCTGGCTGGGGGTCAACGGGGAAGCCATCTATGGCTCCCAACCCTGGAGGGTGCAGATGGAGAACACCTCCCTGCCGATCTGGTGAGGGGGAGGAGGGAGGAGGGAGGAGGGATTAGGGACTCACTGTGGGAGGGACCCTCTGATGCCTATTGTTTGTGTCTCTGTCTCTCTCTCCCCTCCCTCTCCTCTCAGGTATACTTCTAAAGGGACCAGTGTGTATGCCTTTCTTCTCACCAAGCCTCCGACAGCGACCCTCAAGCTGTCTGCACCCCTGACAAGCGAGACCACCACAGTAAGGGCATCACTAGCTTGTTCATCGTTATTGTGCAGTGCACAACATCTGTATGCTACAGTGTTGACCTTTAACCCTGTACCAGGTGACCCTGCTGGGCCAGGGCCTGAGCTGGGCTCCCCTGCTCCCCTCGGGCCTCATCGTGTTGCTGCCTGAGCTCCCTTTCACCCCCGGCCAGGCCTGGACGCTGCGGCTGGAAAGTGTGCAGTAGATCCACCTGGAGCCTTGTAGCACCAGCATCTGGTACTGCTGCCTCAGTCATACTGACCTGATGATGGGGTACCAGCAACTAGGACAACAGGCTGGGGGCTGTGCAGGTGTGAGAGTCCTCACATGCTCACAGGGATCAATCAAGGATCACATTTGTCAGTAGTTTAATTGTACTACGATGCTCTGAATGAGTCAGATTCATATTTTGATCACTTTGTCACTCTCTGTAGTCCTTTTTTGAAAAGCCTTTGATTGTTAATTGCGATGTTTTAATCAGCAGATAGTGGTTTTAATCAGAAGATGGTGGTTTTAATCAGAAGATGGTTGTTTTAATCAGAAGATGGTTGTTTTAATCAGAAGATGGTTGTTTTAATCAGAAGATCGTTGTTTTAATCAGAGGATGGTTGTGAATGAAGGTTTTAGGGTTAGTGGTGGTCTCACATAGCCTGACGTTGTCATACTCATAATATTCTTGTCAGAATATGAGTCTTAGAAACCTCAGTTGGGCTGTGAGTATTGGGAATGTTTCAACCGAACTCGTAAAACAAATGCCTCTTTGCTCAATTGGATAGACCTACAACCAATCAGAGCAACGTAATATGTTAACTTTTACCGAATCCCATAGGAAGGACGGCAAAAACATATTTTCGATCGACAAATGCCTTCATCGTGTTCCTCTGTTCTTCTTTCAAAATTGATGCGGTGTCGATGTCTTCTAAAACAAACTCGATGGCAGAATCATAACATCTCAGCTCTCCAGCGGTAGCCATGTTTGTTGAAAACGAATTCAACTCAAGCGCTCTTGTGACGTGGTTGATTACGCTACTGTTGATCATCTGTCCATCATCGTATAAAGCCCGCACTGACAATTTGATTGGTCCGAACAGCTCCTGTTCGGATGTCGTTTTTCCCCAACCGGGGTTCTACAGACCCAACTTCCTGACCAATTTTTTTGTTTTGTGGGCGGGGCTAAGTCTCACAGGCTTCACTTTATCTTTCACTTCTCTGTGGGCAAAACTTGATTTTAAAATGTTTTTGCATTAAGAAGTTAGATATTTTATTTTACAATTTTGTAAAATATTTACAATAAAAAAACATTTTTAATTAATGGGCGGGTGGTTTCTTATTTAGCAGGAGAGGTGCGGGGTCATACTGATGTAGGGTCATACTGATGTAGGGTCATACTGATGTAGGAGTCAGGTCATACTGATGTAGGGTCATACTGATGTAGGGTCATACTGATGTAGGGTCATACTGATGTAGGGGTCATACTGATGTAGGGTCATACTGATTTAGGGTCCTACTGATGTAGGGGTCATACTGATGTAGGAGTCAGGTCATACTGATGTAGGGTCATACTGATGTAGGGTCATACTGATGTAGGGTCATACTGATGTAGGAGTCAGGTCATACTGATGTAGGGTCATACTGATGTAGGGGTCATACTGATGTAGGGTCATACTTATGTAGGAGTCAGGTCATACTGATGTAGGGTCATACTGATGTAGGGGTCATACTGATGTAGGAGTCAGGTCATACTGATGTTGGAGTCAGGTCATACTGATGTAGGAGTCAGGTCATACTGATGTAGGGTCATACTGATGTAGGAGTCAGGTCATACTGATGTAGGGTCATACTGATGTTGGAGTCAGGTCATACTGGATTCAGGGATTTAACTTGAAAGAAAGACAAAGACAAACAAGTATCCTTTTTCATTTCAATCGCTAAAAATAGCTTTATAATAATCATATTAATAGTAATAATAGAAGCCATTAGAAAATGTTGGACAACGGTTGCCAGGGATACATTCTGTGTTGGGTAAACCACATCACAGTGTGCCATTTCTCTGGTTTCAGCTAGCAGTGTTTTCTACATATCTATCTCAGTAAACATTGATCAATAAATTAATATCTTTATATATGCACAAAAGAAAGCGATATACACAAGACACCAAACATAATTATGATTAATACTTTAACTGTGCTACACTCTCTCTCATTGGTTGGCACATCTTCAGGCCACCCCCTGTGGAGCATTCTAGACCAACCAGGATGGTTTTTTCATGCATCTGTGCATCCATTGGTGGCTTAAACAGGTTCTTCACTATGGCATCACTATTGCTATATCCTCCTGTCACTCCACTTTACAAAACAAAAGTAAAAGTCAGGTGATCAATTTTCAGACTGACATAAAAGACACAGATACTGTTTGGTGAGCACATCTCCTAGCTTGACACAGAGTCAAACTCGTATAAAAAAATGAACATGAAACGGACATATTTTGAATCCAAAGAACAGTCTCTCTGTGTGAAACCTGCAGGTGGCCTGGGGATGACAGGAGACACCAAGAGAGAGAAAGGTAAAGTGGAAATAGAAGAGGAGTTTGTTTTTGCTACATTATATAAATACTACTGAGAATCTGGGAGGAGACTGGTTTTACTTCCTCCAAGACCAGAAGTGACGGAGTCACTAAAACGGCATACCGTGGACAGCTAAGCGTTCTGTCTGTCAGCCTGTCTGTCTGTCTCCTCTGACGCCATACATGGTCACCATTTCTACCTCCCTCTACAGTTGCAGCCAAAAAGTGATCTCCCTAGAAAAGGCTACTTTGACTGGACACAAAACACGCCCTTGATTACATATCATTTAAATTACAATACTATTCAGAATAATGACAGCCATGGCAATAATAAGTAGTAGGACTAATAATTATATTAATAATACTAAAAATTGTTCTATGTCATATTGGTAAGATTAACGTCCATTGGCAACATAATATTTACATGTAGTTAAACATAAGGGTGATTAGTATATATGTAATTACACAGTAATTACTCTGTTGTTGTCTACAAGCCCACACGGGTCCATGTGAGCCAAGGTTACTGTGTGGACGGTCCATGCTACATCACACACACGCTACCACTGAACACTTCCACCTGTGACTACAGCCTTGTCACGACAAGTCTAGGAGATACTGGCGATATACTGGTTTTGGGCTCAGTGTGACTATAGGCCTCTCCAGGATGCAAGGTTAGGACAGGCTACTCTGAGACTGTGCCCCTCATTTCTAGAATGCTTTACCAAGGCTCCATGCTTGTGTTGTAGAATCTGGGCTAGAGGTTGAGGTACTACGGCGGGTTTGGGATTGTCCTTCTATTCCAGAATGTTAGGATTGTCATTCTGTTCCAGAACGTTGGGATTGTCCTTCTATTCCAGATTGTTAGGATTGTCCTTCTGTTCCAGAACGTTGGGATTGTCCTTCTGTTCCAGAACGTTGGGATTGTCCTTCTGTTCCAAAATGTCTGTTGAGTGTTTGTGAGTGCTGGGGTGACCCCAAGGAAAGAGAACCAGCCCTACTGTCAACAATGTTCATCAACTTTGTAGAACAACGTTTGTATGGCAACCACAATCGCCCATGGAAAGAAAAACGTGTTTCCTTCGTAAAAGGCAAGATGGCCACTAACAAACTACATTGCTAACAACACCACAACTCACTTGGGTTTAGCCATCTCCCATTATTAAATAGTTTGAAATAATAAAAAGAGAGATCAAGGAGAAAGAAAACAGTCAGTGGATGGATACCAAACTGAGGCCTGTTTACCTCTCCTAGTATCCCTCCACGGCAGTCCTGTCAGAGGGACTAAAGTTGTTCACAGTGACTCAGCTGTTTGTGCTTGATTCAAGAGGGTTGTCTCACACAACTCTGAAAAAGCTTTTCGACACGGGATCTCAAGGTGGCATTTTAAGTTCAGATGCAATGTTCACATAAATATGTGTTTGCATGTATGTGCATGTGTGAACGTGTGTGTGTTCATGTGTGAACGTGTTTGTGTGTTCAATAGAAGCTAGAACAGATCTAGGTAGCACTAGAAAAGATCAGTCTGTAGGCTAAAGGAGGCTATCCACCAGATAAACCCCGAGCATCCCTGTTCTGGAGATACTTCATTAAACAGTTTTTCAAGTAAAGAGAATGTTAGTGTATCGTTGATAGATGGACTAAATATTTCACATGGCTGTATCATGGATACGATATAAAGCATGCAACATTGAAACACCATACAGCAGGCTTCTCTGTATTCTTCTAACCTCCAGTACATGAAAGAGTGTGTGTGCATGTATTGGTGTGTGTGTGTGTGTGTGAGTGAGTGGGTGTCTGTGTGTATGTGAGAGAGAGAGAAAGAGTATGTGGAATAAAGTGATTATATGTAAGAAGGGTTTTAGTTAATACAGTAAAATGTAAAACACAATATCAATTATTTTGAGATAATGCACATGTCTGTATTATCTATATAATGCATAAAGCTGTATAGATCAAATGAAGCCCACACATGGTTAGGCACACAGAGTTAGTTCATAGAAGGATATGAGAGGGAGGGGGGGATGAGGAAGAGAGAGAGATGGAGGGGGAGAGGAGAGAAGGCCAGGTAAAGTGTAAAGAGCAAGTGTTACCTGGCAGAATTCTCTCTCCAGTTTGTACCCTGTTATCATCATCAGTCTGATGAGTACAGCGTCTGAATATGCCACATAGTAGTAATATTACACGATGCTACGTATAGTTCATAATACTGTATTTCACATTATAGATTCTCTTTGTACTGTACATATATATTGTACTCTTCATCTCTACTACTCTATAAATGTAAATAACTTTATAAAATATACATCTCCCATTAAAATATTTCATTTTCATTGCAGTCCATTTCAAATATTTAGAAAAAAAGCCAAGTCATGCTTGTGAGATTCTGTCTTTTTTCAAAATGGAGGATTAGGGTTTATATGTTGTTGTTTTTTTCTTTTAAATTGAGCTCCACGTTTTTGCCACTGTCTCTCTGTCACACACACATACAGTTTCTTTAAAATGAAATTGTCCAAAGTATAAACTACAATGGGACTACAGTTGGATCATGCTACTGTACTATGCTTAGAGAAACATACCATACCATCTCCTTGGAGACAAAACAAGATGGAAAATGGCACTCACAAACATGAGTGCACACAAACCTCTTTTCAACGGCAACCAACTCATCAATAATGTCATTGTTACTGCTCCTATAGTACACCATGTGAGCCACACACACACACATTATCATCCTGCTTCCTTTTTCCAGCCTTGTAGTTCTGGAGGGAGGATTCATCTTATATAATACATAGGAGGTTGTCTGTGTCCTTTATGGGGATGAACTGGAGTGGATTCCCCTGTTTGTGTCACACACTTGAAAGGAGAGAGGGATAGAGGAGAGGAAAGAGGGATAGTTGAGAGGAGAGAGGGATTGAAAGGAGAGAGAGAGTGAGAGAGGATTAGTGGAGAGAGGGTTAGAGAGGAGAGGAGAGAGAGTTAGAGGAGAGGAGAAGGGATGAGAAAGGATTAGAGGAGAGAGGGTTAGAGAGGAGAGGAGAGAGAGTTAGAGGAGAGGGTTAAAGGAGAGGAGAAGAGACAGGGTTAGAGAGGAGAGGAGGGAGAGTTAGAGGAGAGGGTTAAAGGAGAGGAGAAGAGAGAGGGTTAGAGAGGAGAGGAGGGAGAGTTAGAGGAGAGGGTTAAAGGAGAGGAGAAGAGAGAGGGTTAAAGGAGAGGAGAAGAGAGAGGGTTAAAGGAGAGGAGAAGAGAGAGGGTTAAAGGAGAGGAGAAGAGAGAGGGTTATAGGAGAAGAAAGGGGTGTGGGAGGGAGGGGAGCAAACAAATCCTCTGCAGATATTGAGATTCCTCTTTGCTCTGATTGGGTGTATTGTTGAGTGTTTCCCTGGATGATCTGGAGCTGACCAGGTGATCCAGTGCGAGTTCATACGAATGTATATCTGTCGTATACAAGTATACAGATACATCTGTATCTACATCTGTAACTGGCAAGGGACCGGGCAGAACCACCTCTCGTGATGCTCAGGGCCCAGCAGGAACCAGTTGGCCACATGGGGGCGCCATTGTCTCACAGTGAAAGAAGGAACCCATTCTGTAAAGTCTCAAAGCGCTTAAAAAGCAGCCTTCAGCCCCCCACCCCACTCATCCACATTGAAAGGTTCAACATCAGAAATATGTTAAAAGAAAACATGACAGGATTCTGCTTATGATGCTCTCTGGCTGTCAGATCTGCACAGCTAAGCTACACTTCCACTGGCACATGCCAGCTGCGTGTGAAAACACACATGCCTTCAAAGAGCTGGATAGAGTCCCCACACAGAGAGGTGAATGTCAGGGTTAGGAAGAGATGCTACACTCAGAGGAGAGGTCGACAGTACATCTTTCGGTAGACAAGCACTAGGTTTTCACTGCAGACTGGTTTCTGTTGTCTGAATGCTGAGTCTGCCTCACCTGCCTGCCCTCAGAGGATGTGTCTGTTCTCTTATGAAAACATAGTCAAGGTTAATCTGGGGTCATCTGATGTGTCTGTTTTGATAGTGTTCAGACCAACCTGTGAAAAATAAATATCAATGTCATTATCGAACCGTGTTCTACAGTTCCTTTTGGAGCACTTGTTTCCTCTGCAGGAGCACCACTACGAGGAACACAGACACACTCATGCCATGAGCACTAGACTCCTCCCACCAGCCTCTCCTCTCTTCCTCTACTTTGTCTGATTCAGAGTGATTAAAGTCGGGTGTCAGGCTAACTGTCTCCATGATGGTTTCTGAGGTTTGTCTCTGTGATTCATGGTGAGTACTGGACTGGGCCATGTGCTTCACCAGCACTGGCCAAACAGGGGGATCAGATGTAGCAGGAACATGGAGGGCGAGAGGAAGGATGAGTCATGGGGGATGATTCTAGTAGGAAGAGGTAGATAGGAGAAAAAGTAGGTGGACAGCTGGAGAGACAGAAAGCAAGAGACTAAGAAAGAGAGAGAGACAGAGACAGACAGAGAGACAGAGAGCAAGAGACTAAGAGAGAGAGAGAGATAGAGAGAGAGAGAGAGAGACAGAGACAGAGACAGACAGAGAGAGACACAGAGACAGAGAGAGAGAGACAAAGAGAGACAGAGAGGCCCAGTCTGTTCACAGCCTAGTCTGGGCCTCTGGGATAAAGATCTCGATGCTGTCAGCGCTCTCCGTGGCTGAGTTCTGTCTGAAGGAAGCGGCCCTCTTGGTCTGCAGCCTCCTGCGTGTATCTGGCAGGTCCAGAGACTTCTCCTTCAAGGGCAGCATCCTGGCCCCGCCCCCGGCCCCACCCCTCGGCACCAGCAGCCCTGCCCCCACACTGTCCGCACGTAGGCCGCCTCCCACCCCACCCAGCGGTTTCTTAGGTAACGGAGGAGGTGGCTTATTGTCATCCTGTTATGTGGGCAGAGGTGCGATGATGTCATAAATGGAAAGGGGGGGTGATCATAATGTCATACATGGAAATTGGGGGGTGATGATGATATCATAAATGGAGAGGGGATGATGATGATGCCATACATATGAAAGGTGGGGTGAGGATGATGTAATGCATGGAGAGGGGGGTGATGATGATGTCATACATGGAAAGGGGATGATGATGTCATAAATGTAAAAGGAGGAGTGATCATTATGTAATAAATGCAAAGGGGGATTATGATGTCATAAATGGATAACAAGGCCATGACAGGGAGGGGCGTGTTAGATTTGTTTGCACAAAGAGGTGAAACCATGTAATATCATTATATTTAGGATTAAAACAACACATTTCGGGACAAGAGCAGGATTGAATATGGATGAATATGGATCAAAGCATGAAAATGACAGATGGAGAAGTGGAAGAGAAAGACCTGAGTTAGTTCATAGAAGGACCTGGTTGGGTTAGGGTTTCATAGAAGGACCTGGTTGTTAACACACACAAACACGTCCACTAACTGACTGGAACTGAAATAGACATTCCACTTCAGTGATACTGAAATGTCATGGAATTATTTAAACGATTCAATTGTTCTAAATCATATTTTAAGATACTGTATATAAATGTTTATGCCCATACTGAAGTCTCATCTCTCTATACCACACACCTCTAATACGAGATCCTCCCCAGTTTGAGACATGCTGGTACATTTAAATAGTATAATAATGTAAACATTGATAAAAGAAGCAGCAAAGCTGTTTGAAGGCCTTGTATCGACCAAACATCTACAAACAATTCCATTCAGGAGCCATTTTGTTGCAGAAACTTTATCTGGAGGAGGATGAAGAGGAGAAGGACTGAGAGAGGAAGAGGAGGAGGAGGAGGAGGAGGAGGAGGAGGAGGAGGGCTGAGAGAGGAAGAGGAGGAGGAAGAGGAGGAGGAGGAGGAGGGCTGAGAGAGGAAGAGGAGGAGGAAGAGGAGGAGGAGGAGGAGGGCTGAGAGAGGAAGAGGAGGAGAGCTGCCACCACCCCAGCACCCTAACCCACTCACCTTCTTGTCGGGCAGCAGCTTCCAGCCGGAGTCCTTCAGTCTCTGGAGGTCCTGGAACAGCAGACACACGTCGTCCATGCTGAGCTGCAGCAGGTCCCAGCAGCCAGCCAGGTCCTGGGGGGGTGGGGACGGGAAGCTAGACGGGTCCTGGGGAGGACGGGGGTGGAGGGTGTGTTGATTTAAATGTATTTGAAGCTTTGATTTGGATCTCTGATATCCACATACCGACTCACTCACACTTACACGCACACACACACTCACTCACTCACTCACTCACCACGCTCTGTTGGCACAGGCGGAAGAACTGCTGGACTTTCTGAGACATGAGCATCTGGGCAGCGCCCACGGCACTCCTGATCTGCTCCAAAACTACACACAGCACAGGAAGGGGACAGGAAGTAGGAAGTAACCAGGAAGTATTCAGAAATCCATCCATCCCTTCCTCCCTCCATTCATCCTGCTTCAGTTCCTCCCTCCTGCTACAGTGCCTGACCCTCCACCTGTTCTCCACCCACCTTCCTCTGGCAGCTTCTTGTCCTCTGCCTCTCGCTCCATGCTCTGGCACCATCCCTCCATCCTCTCCACCTCCGTCTGCAGCAGGCGCAGGAAGATCTCTCCCTCACGGGGGCAGGGCGAGGCACGGGTGGAGTCTGGCAGGCTGCCAGGGCCCTCCAGGGAGGACAGGAGAGGCAGGGGGGAGTGGGCACGCGGGGGCAGGGGGGGGTGCAGGGGGGGGCAGGAGTCTGGGGAGTAGCCTCCCTGGAGGTGAGGAGGAAGAGAGGAGGAGGAGAAGATGAGCAAAGGAGGAGAAGGAGAGGAGGAGGAGGAAAGAAGAACGGAGATGAAAGGAGATAATTGCTATAATATATGGAAGCCTACCTCCAGTCTGCTCACCTCTCGGTAAGCCCCCAGCCCCCTAGCCCCTCCAGTCTACTCACCTCTCGGTAGGCCCACTGGCCCTGTGTGTGCACTGTGCGCTGGTACTCTGCGTACTGGCCGGCCGACTCTGGCTCAGAGGAGTGCCTCTGGAAGGAACAGCTGAACTGAAGGCCCCTGTCCTGGGGGGGGGGGCCCAGAAGGAAGGCCCCATCTGGGCCCAGGTCTGCCTGTACGGCCGCCGTTACACTGTTGGAACGGCGGAAACGAGCCCTCCTGGAAGGAGAGACAAGAGGAGATAGAGAGAGCATTTAGAGAGAGAGAGAGAGGAGAGAGGTTATAGGAGAGGAAGAAGAGATAGGTGAGTGTTATAGAAATAGAGACACAGGAAAAGTTATCACCAGGGGGGGGGGGGTGCTGGTGGGGGGGGTGCTCCCAGGGGGGAGCTGGTGGGGGGGGGTGCTCCCAGGGGGGGGGTGCTGATGGGGGGGGTGCTACGAGGGGGGGGGAGCTGGTGGGGGGGGTGCTCCCAGGGGGGGGGTGCTGATGGGGGGGGTGCTACGAGGGGGGGAGCTGGTGGGGGGGGTGCTCCCAGGGGGAGCTGGTGGGGGGGGGTGCTCCCAGGGGGGGGGTGCTGATGGGGGGGTGCTACGAGGGGGGGGGAGCTGGTGGGGGGGGTGCTCCCAGGGGGGAGCTGGTGGGGGGGGGTGCTACAAGGGGGGGGTGCTGGTGGGGGGGGTGCTACGAGGGGTGGGGAGCTGGTGGGGGGGGTGCTCCCAGGGGGGGGGTGCTGGTGGGGGGGGTGCTACGAGGGGGGGGTGCTGGTGGGGGGGGTGCTACGAGGGGGGGGGTGCTGGTGATAAATCTTACCTAGGGCGCCAAATGTGCTAGGACCGGTACTGCGTCCATCTCCTTGAATTTCTCACTGATTTTTTAAATCAACTTGGGATTCTCTCACGGTAGGCTATGTCTGCACGCGTGTGTGTTGTGTGCAACGCGTGACAACTCGTTTCTCTCAAACAAACAAAACAACTACGGGCATGCTGGCTCAACAGATCAATCTGTTTATTTTCATTCGTTTTTATCAGGGTAACCACATGGAACGGCCGTTTGTTACCAACATTGTGTAGTTTTTAGGTTTTATATAGGGTGAATATTGGTAAAGTACGAAGGCCTCCAAAGTAATATTAAAAACGTTATTTTACAAATGTTCACCGAGTCTACAATTAATGTAGTAAAATCTTAATAACATGTTTTTTTATTCAAATATATCAACTAATATGGTGTATTTTATCATCCTGCAGCCGATTTTGCAAGCGTCTAGTGAAAAAATTCGACCACTTGATGAAACGATCGCTGCAGATTGCAGGCAATCGCAGCCAGTGTGTCCCAGGCGTTAGAGAGAAATAGAGCGAAAGAATGAGGGAGAGAAATAGAGCGAGAGACTGAGTATATTATGATGATGACTGACTCGGATGCTGGTGTGTTAGGAGTACTATGATGATGATGGTGATGAGGGTGAGGATGATGGTGAGGATGATGGTGAGGATGATGAAGGTGAGGATGATAATGAAGGTGACGATGATGATGAGGGTGAGGATGGTGAGGGAGAGGATGATGAAGGTGAGGATGATGATGAGGGTGAGAATGATGATGATAAGGGTGAGGATGATGATGATGAGTACCTCTTGTCGTCCTCCACCTGCACCCCTACAGAGTTGACCTCTCTCAGGCCCTCAGTCTCCGAGTCTGACAGGGTCTCTGAGCTGTCCACCTGACACACACACACCTGTTAGACAGACTGTACAGTTCAAATAGTGCAACCCTCCATCCCCCCTCCCTCTCACTCCCCCTGCCTTACCCCCCCCCCCCCCTCACCCCTCCCTCACCTGCACAGCAATTGACGGCCTCCACCTGTGTCCTCTCCCGTCCTCCTGCCCTGCCCCTCCTCCTCCAGACCTGCACAGTGCCACGCTGTTTTGGGGGAGGGAAGCCTTCCCCAGGCTGCCACCAGCCCTTCCTCCCCTGCCCCCCCTGCCCCCCGGCCCCTCCAGCAGGCTGTCAGCGGAGCCGCTGTGCCTGTTCCTCATGGTCCCCCCGCCCGCGTAGGGCACCAGCTCCCTGGACCCCCCCTCCAGGCTCTCTGCTGAGTTGCTGTGTAGCCGGCCGTGTCCCCCGCGTGGTGCGGTACCTGTGTAGTAACCCCCTCCGGCCCTTGACGTCTGCCCGGAGGAGGGGCCCTCGGAGCCCCCCAGGTCCACCGAGTTGCTGTGCTGCCGGGGGTGTCTGGGCCCCGAGCCCTGGGGGCCCTGTGGGGGCTGGGAGGGTGGGGGCTGGCCTGTGCTCTGGAAGTAGGCATCCTGGGTGGACTCGGTGGAGCTCTGAGCATGCACAGAGAGGGAGGACTTGGACATGCGCGGGGGGAGGGGGGAGGGGGGCCACCCTTTCGGCTGGGGAAGACTGAAGGGGGGAGAGGCAGGGGAGAGGAGAGGGGAGGCAAGAGACACATTTTGAATTTCAACCAATGGCAGGTAGGAAAACTTTATGGACAGCAAGTCAACATGTAACAGAGGAAGGGTGGAGCCTTACTATAGGACAGAGCTGGAAGGAAGGGAGGAAGGAGATGGGGAAAAAGGGATGAACAGGGAGATAAAGAGATAAAGTCATTATTAAGAAGAGCAAATGTTTGTTTTTCAGCATACCGACATCCTAAATTTCAGAGATAGAGGCTGTATGGTTTGTTTTGTTGGTTTCATTTTCAGAGAGGAAAGAAGAAAGGGAGAGAGAGGGAGAAAGAGGAGGGGCACAGATGCAATGACTGTCAGGGTACTGTCCTTAGAGCTAACTTTACTCATTTTTTAAGACCATAAAGCAATTTCCTGAGAGGAATATTAAACCTGAGAGGAATATTAAACCGAAGAGTTGAGAGCACGCAGACTGTAAATATACCCTTTTCTTCACTCCCTCTCTCGGTCTCTCCCTCTCTTTCACACACTCCCCCTGTCTCTCCTCTCTCTCTCTCCCTCTCTTTCACACACTCCCCCTGTCTCTCCTCTCTCTCTCTCCCTCTCTTTCACACACTCCCCCTGTCTCTCCTCTCCTCTCTCTCCCTCTCTTTCACACACTCCCCCTGTCTCTCCTCTCTCTCTCTCCCTCTCTTTCACACACTCCCCCTGTCTCTCCTCTCTCTCTCTCTCTCCCTCTCTTTCACACACTCCCCCTGTCTCTCCTCTCTCTCTCTCCCTCTCTTTCACACACTCCCCCTGTCTCTCCTCTCTCTCTCTCCCTCTCTTTCACACACTCCCCCTGTCTCTCCTCTCTCTCTTTCCCTCTCTTTCACACACTCCCCCTGTCTCTCCTCTCCTCTCTCTCCCTCTCTTTCACACACTCCCCCTGTCTCTCCTCTCTCTCTCTTATGGTTCTTTATTTTCAACCTGCCAAGACGTGATGAGCCTCCAGAAAGACAAGCTCCCTGCAGTGAATGTGTGTGTGTACGTGTGTGTGTAGGTGTTTGTATGTGTGTGTGTAGGTGTTTGTATGTGTGTGTGTGTATGTATATGACACTTATCACAGGCTTTAATACATCTCAGGGGGATTTGCAGGTCTAAGCCAGGAAATATTAGCCCTCTAAAGCAGCAACGATCGTACTGTAGAACGCACATACCGTGGACAGGATCAGTCTGAGAGAGAGGGAGGGAGGAAAGATAACAGGGATTGAAGGAGAGAGTGGATAAGAGAGGTGAAAGGTAGAGGGAAGGAGAGGAGAAGAAAAGTGAAGAAGAAAGTGCAGGAGAGAGAGGGGGATGAAGGGAGGGAAGAGGGATGAACTCACCAGCTCCGCTCTTTAAGCTTCCCTGAGGACCCGACATGGAGAAGACAGACAGGCAGTCGTCGTCTTGGGAACAACCAGCCTGGATGGCGCGGACGTAACTATGGCTACGGGTGCGGAAGGATCCAGGTAGGTCGAGGGCCTCCACAGCGGGGGACTCCGCCCCCCCAAACATACTCTCACACACCACCTCAAACTGCCGGCTCAGACTGGCCCCGAGCTGGACACACAGAGCACAGGGTCACACACACACTCAAATGCTCTCTCTCTCTCTCTCTCTCTCTCTCTCTCTCTCTCTCTCTCTCTCTCTCTCTCTCTCTCTCACACACACACATGTTCTCTCTCTCTCTCTCTCTCTCTCACACGGTGCTGTCTAGGTGCAGGGTGCTACCTGTGAGCTGGTGAGAGAGCGAGTGTAGCTACGAGATCGACCGTGGTTCTTTGGGTGGGAGTCTGTACACTGCTGACAGGAGGACCTGGAAACACACTGCTGCTTTACCCTCACAAACACTAAGATATGAGATGATTGAAAGGATGTGTGGATGTGCTTGTGTGTGGATGCTATTGGATGTGTACATGCATGTGAGCACTGAGCCCTACTTAGAGGTGCAGGACCTCTGGTCCATGCTGATGGACCTCCTGAAAGCGTCTCTCTGGGCCAGGGCGGAGGTCCGGGGGGAGGCTGGGGGGAGGGCTGGGGTCTGGGGTGAGGCCTGGGGGCTGTCCTCCCCGCTGTCTTCATCCCCCATGGCCTTGATGTAGCTGCCACTCCTCATCCTCCTGCAGGGGATCTCCCCCGGGAACACGCCCCACTCGCCTGAGGGAACCTGACACACACACACACACAGGTGAACACACACACAGGTAGATACAAACACACAGGTAGATACAAACACACACACACACACACAGGTAGACACACACAGATGAACACACACACAGATCCACAGATACACACATGAGAATGCACACACACGCATAGACATCCACATTTATAACATGGGAGTGTCATTACTGTAATGAATCGTGTTTTCATAGTATGATGCATACAGGTTAATCACCTAACTAACCCAACATCACAGGTTAGTACAGGCTGGTAATCACCTAACTAATCAAACATCACAGGTTAGTACAGGCTGGTAATCACCTAACTAATCCAACATCACCATAATCACCAGGCAGATGTACTTGCTGTTGCATCACCCACAGGTTATGTTATGAGGAAACTGCTTCGTGTTGACAACATGTGTGAACCCTATACAGCATGAGGTGTGGTCCCCTCAGCAGAAGGAGAGTCAGACCCTGACTCCTGACCGTTCAACTTGACCCTTCAATCTGACCCTTTAATCTGACCCTGATCCTTTAATCTGACCTTGACCCTTTAATCTGACCCTGGCCCTTTAATCTGACCCTGACCCTTTAATCTGACCATGACCCTTTAATCTGACCCTGGCCCTTTAATCTGACCCTGACCCTTTAATCTGACCATGACCCTTTAATCTGACCCTGGCCCTTTAATCTGACCATGACCCTTTAATCTGACCCTGGCCCTTTAATCTGACCCTGGCCCTTTAATCTGACCCTGACCCTTTAATCTGACCCTGGCCCTTTAATCTGACCATGACCCTTTAATCTGACCCTGGCCCTTTAATCTGACCCTGGCCCTTTAATCTGACCCTGACCCTTTAATCTGACCCTGGCCCTTTAATCTGACCATGACCCTTTAATCTGACCCTGGCCCTTTAATCTGACCCTGGCCCTTTAATCTGACCCTGGCCCTTTAATCTGACCCTGGCCCTTTAATCTGATTATGACCCTTTAATCTGACTATGACCTCTGCCTCTGTTGTGCTTAGACTGTATGCGGCTCACCTCAGTGGTTACCACAACACAGACACACACACGCACACTCAGACAGACACCTATCTGGATGTGCATGCACATGCACACATGTAGCATACATTAAGGAACAAAAACTTGCACGCACACACATGCTGCACCAGAGAGCAGTAATGAGGATGGGGAGAAACATAGGTGAAGACTTACAGAGAGAGAGAAACTCTGACAACTAGAAAAACACTGATACAGAGAGAGAGGGAGAGAGGGAGGGACAGAAAGAGGAAGGGAGAGAGAAGGAGGGAGAAATGGAGAGAGAGAGAAAGGTGGAGAAGGAGAAGGAGAGAGAGAGAGGGGGGGTAAGCAGACAGAAACCAAAAAGAGACAGACATATTTTCATCAGTATGTTTGTGTGTGCGTGTGTTCTTGTGTGTGTGTGAGTGCCTGTGTGAGTCACTCATGTACACACACGGTGCACACATGTCCTGGGTGCATGGCTATGTCCAGCCAAGTGTGTTTTTAAAGGTCATTACTTTAAAGACATGATTCAGTTTAATCTGTTTAGCTCCAACCCCCTCCCCCTCTGCATCAGCTAGGGGTTACTATCTCACTATCCTACATCCTCATATCCCTCTTTTTCTCTCCTCCCTTCTTTCACCACCCCAAATTTATCTTCCTCTCTCCCTCCTTCCTGATAAACCTACAGAGAAAAAGGGACAATGGCTTAGAGGAAGGAGGATAGAGAAGAAAGGAGAGAAAGATGAAGATAGGAGGGGGGCTTGAGAGAGAGTAAACTAGAGAGAGGAGGTAGGAGACTGAGAGGAAAGGAAATCTAGGAGGAGGGTAGGAGGGACGGACAGAGATTCACCACAGTGTTGGCTCTCTGCCCTCCACCTCTCAAAGCTGTCAGTTTACACACTCAGCATCCCCTCTCATCCTCTCATCCCTTCATCCTCTCTCATCCCTTCCTCCTATCAGAGACCCCCCTCTCCTCCTCCTATCAGAGACCACCCTCCCCTCCTCCTATCAGAAACCACGCTCCCCTCCTCCAATCAGACCACCCTCTCCTCCTCCTAGCAGAGGCAACCTTCCCCTCCTCCAATCAGAGACTACCCTCTCCTCCTCCAATCAGAGACCACCTTCCCCTCCTCCTATCAGAGACCACCCTCCCCTCCTCCACAGCTGAGTGGTCCTGATGAGAGCTGCTGTCAATCCCTCCTGTTACTGTAGAAACACAGCCTGCAAGGGGGACCACCGTGTGAGTGTGTGAGTTTGTGTGTGTGTGTGGGAATGTGTGTGAGTTTGTGTGTGAGTTTGTGTGTGAGTTTGTGTGTGTGGTACAAAGACATTGACAGTAGAGGTGCTCAAATGACAAGAAGCAATTGAGGTAGAGAGAGCAGGTGAGAGAAGAAAGAGACTAAGAGAAATGGAAGAGATTGAAAGACAGTGAGTTAAATAACCAGTATGCATGTGTGTGTGTGTGACAGCCTGTGTGTGCTCGTACGCATGTACATGTGTGTGTGTGAGTACGTGTGTGTATAAGTATTTGTAAGTATAAGTGTGTGTCTCAGCTGTGTGTTCATCACTCATCCCAACAGTACTGTATTCTCAGCCAGTCAGTCTGGACCCTCACTGTCACACACACACACACCTGCAGGTAGTGGAAGTTCCTCTCCTTTGTCTTGTTGTCCATGGGAACCAGAGCCTTGTCCAGGCCTGCGCCCCTAGCAGAGGGGTACACCTCCCGAGCCTGGCTGACCGTCATGGCTGACCAGGTGCTCCTCTTCAGGGAGGCTCCACCCCCCTCGCCTCCCGCCAGCATCATGCTGGTGCATGCCATGCACTCCCCCTGTGTAGGAGCAGGCAGGGCCCCCTGCCCCCCCCCTGCTCCTCCTCCCCCCCCTCCTCCTCCCCCTCCCCTGGGCTTCTTTAGTGTCAACTCCTGAATGGCTGAGTCCAGGCTCTCATGGCCTGCCAGGTAGCCCCGCCCCCCCCTGGGACCCCCAGTAACCAGGAAGCTGCTGTCGCTGTCCAGGTTGTCGTCGGAGCTCCACCACCCCGCCGTCCTGCTGCGGTGCCGCCGGCCAGACTCGTGCCGGGAGTCTCCGCTCCTGCTGCGCTCACGGGACTTGCATCGCCGGGCGGAGCGTGACTGGTGGCCAGGGCCTCCCCCCTCCTCCCCCCCACTGCGGTGCCCACCCCGGTACTCTCCTCCTCCACGCATGCCGTTGGGCTCCCGCTTGGACGGCGCCTCCAGTGAATGGGACTTTGCGAAGAGTCGCTGGACAGAGTGGACAAGGTGGCGGATGCGAGAGGGGCTCTCACTGCGCTGCTCCCCGCTGGCCGAGCGCTGATACTGCAGAGTGTGGAAGCCGTCCGGCTGGAAGGGGAGCTGCTTCTCAAACTGTTCCAGCAGGCCGGGGGGGATCCGGTGCACCTTCCCCCCAGGACCCACCACCGTGGTCAGGCACTCCTCGCATGAGTCGTACCCCTGCAGGGGGGGGTGCTGGCTGGGATGAGAGCGCGGAAAGGTCCCCCCCCCAGAGTGTGCATGGTGCCTCTTCAGGGCCAGGGGCTCCGGGGGGCCCCCAGGGGGGTAGTACGACTGGTCTTGGTAGTGTTCAGAGGGGTGGTGGTGATGGTAATCCCTGCCCACCCTGGGCTCGCCGTCCTCGGGCATGCAGTGGCAGGGCCCTCCCCCAGAGGAGTGTTGGGACAGGCTGCGGCTGGCGTGGCTCCTCATGGGGGCGTGGTGGGCCGGCCGGGCCGACAGGGGGCGCTGTGGGCGCGACAGGGCTGCGCCAGTCTCACCTGAAAGCAGGGAAGAAGAAACCAGTGGTTAGAATGCCTATTGACTTCTGAAAGCTGTAAATATGTGTGTGAGTGTTTGTGTGTGTGTGTGAGTGAGTGAGACAGAGAAAAGAAAGATACACACAGACACTGAAAAGGCATTAACCTATTAAAGTAATAACTTTACCCACATTTCAAACTTTACACATTTGTGTAAATTTGTTTGAAACCCATTTGTTGTTTGTGAAAACAGCTCCAATCTACAGGCTGGTGAGAATCCTTCAATCCTTGTTTTAGCGTCCTAGGGAGGACTGACGATTCACTCCCATTCAATCCCGTAACCCTGGACAACAAGCCACTAACCCAACCCATCAGCTCACAACCATCAAAACCACATTAACCATCAATTTACTGCAGGTACATGGAGAAGGCAACAACACGCTCACCAAATCTCAAACAACATCGACTGAAATGCTCTGAATTGTGAAATCCAGCAGGTACTGATATTGACTGAGACTAAATGCCACTGAATGTTCTGATGATTTCAGACCACCTAGCTGTGTAGAGCAACAAGGATTCAGAATCCATCACACATAACCCTAACCCATCCTCCATATCTATACTGCAAGGAGACGGGGAGAGGAAAGGAGAGAGAGAAAGAGAGAGAGAGAGGACAGATGTTGAGATAATGTTCTCCTTGATTGGCTGAATGAGAGCTTCCACCCAGGAAGGGCTAGAGATCCAGCCGTATCATTGGTGTAGCCTTGACTACAAGCTTGTCTGAATGAGATCCATAAGGAGGCCACAAGCTGGAAGGTCTGAGTGTCTGTGTGTGCCTTTGTCTGTGTTTATGTCTGTGTGTATGTGTATCTGTGCCTGTCTGTGTGTGCCTTGGTGTCTGTGTGTGTGTGTGTGTGTGTGTGTGTGTGTGTGTGCGTGTGTGTGTAAAACAATACTTCATGTGCAACATGCTGCGGGGTGTGTTGAGAGTGTGTGTGATTTGCTTGGTTATGTGTTTTATGTGCATGCATGACTTACTCATGCTACTCACACACCTTACCTCACACACCTTACACATACCTCACACTCACAACTTACCTCACACACCTTGAGGAAAGAATACGGCAAAATAGAATGTGTAAGAGTAAGGGTAGGTAGGGTGTTGAATCTCTCTCTCTCTCTCTCTCTCTCTCTCTCTCTCTCTCTCTCTCCCTCACTGATTCTTTGAGTGCAATAACATTCTTATTCCCACGTCTCTCCCTCCTTCTCTCTCTCTTCCTCCCTGTATCTCTTCCTCCTTCTCTCACCCTTTCCCTCCTTGTCTTCCTCCCTGTATCTCTCCCTCCTTCTCTCTCTTTTCCTCTCTGAATCTCTTCATCCTTCTCTCACCCTCTCCCTCCTTCTCTTACTCTAAGTATCTCTTTCTCCTTCTCTCACCCTCTCCCTCCTCTCTCTTTTCCTCTCTGAATCTCTTCCTCCTTCTCTCACCCTCTCCCTCCTCTCTCTTCCTCTCTGAATCTCTTCCTCCTTCTCTCACCCTCTCCCTCCTTCTCTCTCTTTTCCTCTCTGAATCTCTTCCTCCTTCTCTCACCTTCTCCCTCCTTCTCTCTCTTTTCTCTCTGTATCTCTTCCTCCTTCTCCTACCCTCTCCCTCCTCTCTCTCTTTATCTCTTTCCCCTTCTCTCACCCTCTCCCTCCTTCTCTCTCTCTTCCTCTCTGTATCTCTATCTCGTTCTCGCACCCTTTCCCTCCTTCTCTCCCTCTCTATATCTCTCCCCCTCTCCCTCCTTCTCTCCCATTTTCCCTCCTTCCATCACCCTCTCTCTCTCTTTCTCTCCCTCCTTCTTCCCCCCCCCTCTCTCTGTATCTCTCCCTCTCTTAGTCTGCTCTTGACCTACTTCCTTCAATCCTCCAGTCAGTTTCCGTGGAGCCGGTCTCTCATTCTGCTTGTCTCACACACACACATACACACACACATGCCAGGGCTTGAAATTAACTTTTTTCACTTGGGGGCACTGGCGCATCCAACTTTGAAAATGTTGTAGCACCCACCAAATGAGGAGTCCCACAATTAGAATGTTGATGTTATAGATTAACAGGACTTGTGGGGGGGGGGGGGGGGGGGGGTTGTTTCTGATGCTGTATAACTAATTTCACAGCTTAAACTGCAAAATTACCTCCATATGCCTCCACCTCGTCAATTCATTTTAGCGGGACAAGTTATACATTACTTCTCAGCGTGAGAAATGAAGCATAGCGCAAGTTCAGTCAGGCAAGACCGATGCTGCACTCGGGCTCAATCGTAGTTACACTACTCACTCCCCCCGCTAAGAACGCCCTACCTTCCCCCGTTCCCGGGTCGGGCGGTCACTGGGGTTCAGGTTGATTAGTGCTCCCGCCTACAATACATGGCGTCATATGATCCGTGCATCTTGCAGTTTCCGAAAAACAATTCCGCTACTGACCAGGAAAAACGTGGTCTAAAGTCAATGGCGCATTATTCAGATGCTATTTTAAGGGCGCAAGCTTGGTCTGTGTGCACTGCTGGCGAGGCCAGGGTCTTCTTTCTGCGAAGCTACGTTACATTGTTTTGATTTATGGCGTGTTACATTTCTTCAATGATTATAAAAAGATTTTCATAAGAAATTTCTATGTATGTGAACTTTATTTGTAACAACTGTGGCAATTTCCTCCCATGACTGTTTAACCAAAGCTAATTTGGTTAGGTTTCTTCTCCCATACCCATCAGAATCAGAATTCGGTTTATTCGCCATGAAGCTTATGTTACACAAATAGGCCTACGCGATTTACTGTGGCAGGAAGGTGCAAACAATAAACGGGTATAAATTAAGTACAAAAGTACATTAGTTAAAGTAATTCTAAGAACTAAACAATTTAAAAATATAACAATTAAAAAAATAAAATATATGTAAAAATAAGATTAATAATTTGAATGAACAGCATGAGCGGGTAATTTAGTGCAATGAGAAAAGTGCTCTGCCTTTCCCATACTATGTAATTCCTCTATCTTTAATGGCTCTGACGAGAACGTCGGTCTCCTCCTGTGAACCGCTCCTGGAGTGCGCCTGGCAAATCCGCCGTTATAATAGCAATTCTCCATTGAACAAGAGCTGCTCTTAAAGGGAATGTGAGATGCTCTGATTGGTTTATTGCACGTTACGCCCAAACCACACCCATTAGTAATGTAGCTACTTCAGACCAACCCTTTTTAGATTTGCGCCAGGCGCAAAGTCATTTATCCCGCCGGCAAAATAACAACCAAGCTGAAGTTACGCCCACAAAGTTACTTGCGCTCTGCGTTTTGATACTTGCGTTTCAGATCGTCAAAATAGGGGGGTGAGAGTGTTTTGTACGAAATTAAAACAGGTTGCACCCTAACGATTATTTGCACTCGCACAAATGCTCTCAAATATATTTTGAGTACATACAATTTTGGGAGCATATGCAACAAAAATTATCGCAATTTCAAGCCTTGCATGCACACAGACATACACACAGATACACAAACGCAGATACATTCACACAGATACACACAACTGATCCACTCAGCCAATGAATGAGCTCTGACCCTCAGAGATGATCTGAAGGAACAGCTAACCGCTAACACCTTTACACCACTAACATCTCTACACCGCAAACACCTCTACACCGCTAACATCTCTACACCGCTAACATCTCTACACCGCTAACATCTCTACTTTGCTAACACCTCTCCACCACTAACATCTCTACACCGCTAACACCTCTAAATCGCTAAAATAACACCTACACTGCTGAGCTAATATCAAGCTAACAATGAATAGATTTGAGGAGACTATGTTAATGGATAAGCTAATGCCACTAATAGTGAACACTGGCCCTTTGTAATAGTCTTTTCCGGACAATGTAGATTAGACAATGTACAGACATCATTCAGAGAACACCACCACTGTCTGGCCTGTGCAGATTTCAACAGTTCCTCATTGTGAAAGCAGATCCATTGTGTTTCTCTGAAACTGCTGTATGGTGGTGTACAGCAGGAGAATGTTAACTCGTTCACACAGCACCTCGTGGAGCAACAATGGGAACATTCAATCAGACACACAGGCACTGCAGCCCCATTCAGGAGGGTTAAAGATGTTTCACTCAGAAAGTGGAACTATTCAGCTCAGCTACAACAAACGTTGATAAAGGAATACATGTTGTGTCACATTCAGCCTGTAAATGTGGGATATTTATTCATTATGGACTTTTTGACCTGATTTAAAGCATCAGAAATATTCACCATTCTAGAAGGAACATATTTCATCAACGGCCATATATAATATGTAGAGACAGGCAGAGAGACAGACAGGCAGTGACACAGGCAGAGAGGCAGTGAGACAGGCAGAGAGAGAGTCTTACTCTATTTTCAATCGTCTTTCCCCTCTCTCCGCCCCAGGCCGCCCCACCTCTCCTGTAGGTTCCTACAGAACACAAGGCCATAAACACTACCGGTCCAACCTATCTCCAGGACCTCCTCACCCCTCATTTCACATCTAGTCACTTCAAGTCCTGGTAACTGTTTTGTTTATTTCTGTGTTGTTTTTAGAATGCATTGTTTCAATTGCTCTGTCCGAAATTAAACATATAACATGTATTTACTGTTTTTAAATACATATTATTCAATCTCATTATAATCGTATTAATTATTTTAAATGTATTATCTTTTTGTATTTTATATCCTATTTTCTGCGCTTCATTGTAACGGACAGACTGCCAAGACAACGGGTACTAAATCCAAATGCAGGTTTATTGAGGCGTGGTCGGACAAGCAGGGTTCATACACAGTCATCAGAGCCAGAGAGGAAATCCAAAAGGGTAGTCAGGTCAAAGGAGTAGGTCAAACAGGTGCAGACTGGGCAATGAAGGTTTAGCACACAGCACCGTAGAACACTCACAAAGCACCGTAGAACACTCACACAGCACCATAGAACACTCACAAAGCACCATAGAACACTCAGACAGCACCATAGAACACTCAGACAGCACCGTAGAACACTCAGACAGCACCATAGAACACTCAGACAGCACTGTAGAACACTCAGACAGCACTGTAGAACACTCACACAGCACCATAGAACACTCACACAGCACTGTAGAACACTCACACAGCACCATAGAACACTCACACAGCACCATAGAACACTCACACAGCACCATAGAACACTCAGACAGCACCATAGAACACTCAGACAGCACTGTAGAACACTCAGACAGCACTGTAGAACACTCACACAGCACTGTAGAACACTCAGACAGCACTGTAGAACACTCACACAGCACCATAGAACACTCACACAGCACTGTAGAACACTCACACAGCACCATAGAACACTCACACAGCACCATAGAACACTCAGACAGCACCATAGAACACTCAGACAGCACCGTAGAACACTCAGACAGCACTATAGAACACTCACACAGCACTGTAGAACACTCAGACAGCACTGTAGAACACTCACACAGCACCAAAGAACACTCAGACAGCACTGTAAAACACTCAGACAGCACTGTAGAACACTCAGACAGCACTGTAGAACACTCAGACAGCACTGTAGAACACTCAGACACCACTGTAGAACACTCAGACAGCACTGTAGAACACTCAGACAGCACTGTAGAACACTCAGACAGCACTGTAGAACACTCAGACAGCACTGTAGAACACTCAGACAGCACCATAGAACACTCAGACAGCACTGTAGAACACTCAGACAGCACCATAGAACACTCACACAGCACTGTAGAACACTCACACAGCACTGTAGAACACTCAGACAGCACTGTAAAACACTCAGACAGCACTGTAGAACACTCACAGCACTGTAGAACACTCACACACCACTGTAGAACACTCAGACAGCACTGTAGAACACTCAGACAGCACTGTAGAACACTCAGACAGCACTGTAGAACACTCACAGCACTGTATAAAACATTCAAAGATATGGAGACAGAAACACAGAGAGAAAGGGCTAGAAAGAAAGAGAGGGAGAGGGCAAGAGGAAGAGAGAGGGGGAAAGAGTGAGAGTGGAACAAAGAGGGGGAGAGGGAGAGAGAAAGGAAGAGGGGGTGAGGGCAAGAGGGAGAGGGCAAGAGGGAGAGAGAGGGAGAGAAAAAGGAGCTGTCTGAAAAGGAAAGAGTTTCATGCTGACTCTGAGTTTGCACAATGCAAAACTGTTCTTAAGTATTTATATTGCATTTTCGTGTATTTTGGATGAGGTCTTTATTGTTTCCTTGCTCTGTGTAGAGGGGCCTTAGAGGTATTAAACACACACACGCAAGCACGCATGCACACACACACAGACAAACTCTTGAGTGTTGCTAGGTTACTGCATGAACTAGGTTACAACATGTAGATCAGATTTGCATAATGAGTTTCCATGACATCCTGATAACGGTCGATCTGCCTGGTCAGATTAATACATATGATCGGCCTCCACATTCACCCCATATAATCCAACCCTCACCCATATAATCCAACCCTAACCCATATAATACAACCCTAACCCTAACCTATATAATCCAACACTAACCCTAACCCATATAATCCAACACTAACCCTAACCCATATAATCTAACCCTAACCCTAACCCATATAATCCAACACTTACAGTGCCTTTACACTGCAGCGACGCGAGCGACGCAACAACATGCTTTCCATTCATTTTCAATGGAGCCAAGCCAATTGCTTGCGTGGTGCATTCGATGCAATCCAAGCGATTTGAGTTGAGATTTTCTCAACTTTATGTAAATGAGGAGCGATTTTTGCCAGCAATGGCCAATCGGAGTGTTTTCTTGTTTCTCGTAACATAGCAACCATGGTAAACATTTCTAGCTTTCAGTTTCAAGATGGAGGAGAAACTAATCTCCTGTGTGGCTGCATATCCAGTCCTGTACGAGACGTCTTTGTATCTGTACAGAGACATGAATAAAAAATTAGGCTTGGCGCAGGGTTGTCGACGTTTCTGTACTTTCAAATTCAGTCTCTCGTCACATTTTGTAACTTTGTTTTGTGGTAACTAGCTAGCTAGCCCGACTGGGACTCCCTTGTCGTATCGACAGATTAGTAGAGAGTTTGAGTATTAAATAAAAAGTTCTTACACATGTCAACGTGTATGTCTGTTAAACATTTTTGTATTTTTTTATAGGCTACAAGTTGTATTTTGATCGATATTGCGAGTACGTAAACTCAAGTCTGCATACTTTACCATGACATTATACAAACTACAACAGTGACTTTAGAGAACTACAACTCTGCATTAATATGTCTGACACGCCCCCGAGCGTGGTGCACTGTGGGAAGGCGAGCGATGGCAAGCGATTTGCGTCGCTGCAGTGTGAACGCACCGTAACCCATATAATCCTTTCTGTATATGTGTGTGTATACTGTTCCACCCATTATCCGTTATGCATGTATTCATATTGTATATCCTCTTAGGTTGGAACGTGTGTATAGATTTGCATTATGTATATATGTGTGTGTGTAACCCTGTATGTGTGTGTGTAACCCTGTATTCGTGTAACCCTGTGCTTATGTTTTGATGTGAGGTTCTGTGAAGCTCTGCACAGTAGCAAGATATCCCTCTCCTCTCCTTCCTTCCATTCCTCTCCTCCCCTCTACACCCCTCAATCCCTTTCCTCCCCTCTCCATCCCTCCATATCTCTCTCCTCCCCTCCATCCCTCCATATCTCTCTCCTCCCCTCCATCCCTCCATATCTCTCTCCTCCCCTCCATCCCTCTCCTCCCATGTGTGGTAATGTGGGTGTCTGGTAATGTGTGTGTCTGGTAATCCCATATGTGATCCCATAATGTGAACATACATGGAGAGGGCATGAATTGAATCGAATTCCATTACTGTAACTGCAATAATAACATAAAATTGCATTATTGTAACTGCAAAACAAATAATTTTGTGTCCCCAGTCCAAAGGGCAGGCTTCGCAGGGCCTTCAGTAAAACATCAGAGCATAACAGAACATCCATGGCATGGTACACACTGACACTACACTGAAAACCACACACACACATGCACTGGTACGTGAACATGCACTTACACACACAGCTGTGCATAAAGACTCTCTCACACATACACACACACTCCATTCTACTGAGGACACACAATTCACTCAAAATCGTGTTTGTCTAACTCAAAACCTTCACGTAATTCTAACAACAACATTCATTCTAAAACTAACACTAGACCCTCTAGAAATAGCGCAAGAAAATGTCCCCTCAAGGTAAATGTTTTCTTAGTAGCTACACCCACACACGGTCACCAGCCCCTCCTGAATGTGACGCTTGTCAGCTTTCACAGCTGAGGTTCTGTTGCTATGAGTGACAGAGAGTTTTTCAAAGGGGACCCTTATTGGTCAGTTCTACAGCCTTGTTTATATGTGTGTGTGTTTATGTATAACTGCATGTGTCCATCGGTCACGTATTGCTCATTACACTCTTCTTTATATCTTCTTTTATTTTTATTGTATATTTTATATATATATATATATATATATTTAGGGCTGCAACAACGAATCGATTAAATCGATTAAAATTGATTATTAAAAGCGTTGGCAAGGAATTTCATTATCGATTCGTTGTGTTGCGCGATTATTACACCACTCAATGAGTCGCCGAGTATAAAAAAAAAAGTTTAATTGAGCGCGGAGCGAAGCGGAGGTAGAGGAAAAACCACAGGAGCATGTTGTGAAACAAGTTACAATTAAACAACATGAACCTCAATCTTCCCTAGAAAAATATGATTTGTACATTACAGAACATTTCAATAAATAATATTAATGTTACTGTTTAATTTAAACTACAATGTTCTAGCCTAATCATTTACTACAGGAAGTACTGTACCCTCCTACTCTGGGTTTGATTCGCCTCCAGGAGGCCACCCAACAACTTCCTTCTGCCACCCCATTGCCAACCCGAATGAAAATCTCTAGATCCGCCCCTGCCAAGGTGTGGGAGCATTTCACACTAAATACTTTGAAAAGGTGTGTTAATTGACCAGGGTGAAGTTAGTTTTATATTCGACATTTGTCTCACATTCGTAGGACGCTACTTTGCAGCGTCGCACTAGGGACCGGGTGAAAACTACCCATACCATTTTGAAAAATGTAGACTTTTATAATATTTTTATGAATATAAAACCTCAGACAGACACCAGAGTATCTTAACAATGTCAGGTATACTTCCACAGCCTTAATTTTTCAATTAAGTTTCAAATAGAAAATCACTAATCTTTGAATATAGCTTTATTCTCGCAAATCTAAACTTTTTTCAAAATGGTTTCAAAAAATCATACATATACACCAGATTATTCTGATAAAGTCTGGCCTACTTCCACAACCTTTCAATTTTCAAAAATGTTTTAAACAAAACTCAAATAAATTGCTCATCTCTGAAAATAGCATTAAATCCACACTAATATTAATAACTTTTTCAAAATGGTGTGCCTGTGCTTGTGTGCTTGTGTGCAGAATGTGCTTGTGTGCACATTCTGAAGATGTTTTGCACTGTGAATCTGCACTGTCAGTTCTGTTTTTGAATAAAGGGTCGGAAATTAATGCTTTTTTGTTTTTTTTATCCGATTCATCGATTAATCGAAAAAAGAATCGACAGATTAATTGATTACTAAAATAATGGTTAGTTGCAGCCCTATATATATTCCATTGTAGAGTAGTGGTTGGAATCATTTAGATACTGTTGTACATTTTCTACATTTTATATTTTCTACATTTTATATTTAAAACTCATATGTTTACCGTATGCACCTTCCAGCAATAGTAAATTCCTTGTTTGTACAAACTTACTTGGCGAATAAAGCTGATTCTGATGTTGCTACATAGCTTAATGCACCCCTCCCCTCTGCCCACCCTTCCTACACCCCTCCCTTCCTACACCCTCCCCTCTGCCCACCCTTCCTACACCCCTCCCTTCCTACACCCTCCCCTCTGCCCACCCTTCCTACACCCCTCCCTTCCTACACCCCTCCCTTCCTACACCCCTCCCTTCCTACACCCTCCCCTCTGCCCACCCTTCCTACACCCCTCCCTTCCTACACCCCTCCCTTCCTACACCCCTCCCCTCTGCCCACCCATCCTACACCCCTCCCTTCCTACACCCCTCCCTTCCTACACCCTCCCCTCTGCCCACCCTTCCTACACCCCTCCCTTCCTACACCCCTCCCTTCCTACACCCCTCCCCTCTGCCCACCCATCCTACACCCCTCCCTTCCTACACCCCTCCCCTCTGCCCATCCTTCCTACACCCCTCCCCTCTGCCCACCCTTCCTACACCCCACCCTTCCTACACCCCTCCCTTCCTACACCCCTCCCCTCTGCCCACCCATCCTACACCCCACCCTTCCTACACCCCACCCTTCCTACACCCCTCCCTTCCTACACCCCTCCCCTCTGCCCACCCTTCCTCTTTTCCCCAGAATCTGAGACAAGCATTTGCTCAGTTGTTCTTAAAAAAAAAAAAAAATACTACCTGAAACTCATTCAAACATCCAACAGTCTCCATGTTGGTCCATATGGTTACTTCACTGAGTGATGACTATGTCTGCACAGTGGCTCTGTTACTACTGCACTCTTGAGTGCTTTTGGGTGTGTGTTTGTGTGTGTGTGTGTGTGTGTGTGTGTGTGCATCCATGTGTTTATAAAAATAGAAGACAGAAGAGAGACAAAACTTTGAACTCAAAATGATGGGGAAAAGAGAGATAAAGAAAGAAAGAGCAAGAGAGATAGAGAAAGAAAGGGGAAGACAGAGAGAGAGGGGAAGAGAGAGAGATAGGAAAACAGGGAAAAAGAGAAGAAGAGAACATGAGTGAGTCTGAAATATGCACATATAATATTCCATGTCTCACCCATGTCACACCATAAACTATTAGGTTTGTACCTAATTAGCAGGAAGCTATTTGACCGGCAGCAGAGCACCTTCAGAGGGAGATTGATCCCACCCTGGTGTCACAAGCTGCTCCATCGGCAGTTCTTCCTGCCAGCTGCCACCAGACTCTATACTGCCTCACTCTGAGCCACTAGACTCTATACTGCCTCACTCTGAGCCACCAGACTCAATACTGCCTCACTGTGAGCCACCAGACTCTATACTGCCTCACTCTGAGCCACCAGACTCTATACTGCCTCACTGTGATCCACCAGACTCTAAACTGCCTCACTGTGTGCCACCAGACTCTATACTGCCTCACTGTGATCCACCAGACTCTATACTGCCTCACTGTGTGCCACCAGACTCTATACTGCCTCACTGTGATCCACCAGACTCTATACTGCCTCACTGTGTGCCACCAGACTCTATACTGCCTCACTGTGATCCACTAGACTCTATACTGCCTCACTGTGAGCCACCAGACTCTATACTGCCTCACTGTGATCCACTAGACTCTATACTGCCTCACTGTGAGCCACCAGACTCTATACTGCCTCACTGTGAGCCACCAGACTCTATACTGCCTCACTGTGATCCACTAGACTCTATACTGCCTCACTGTGATCCACCAGACTCTAAACTGCCTCACTGTGTGCCACCAGACTCTATACTGCCTCACTGTGATCCACTAGACTCTATACTGCCTCACTGTGATCCACCAGACTCTATACTGCCTCACTGTGATCCACCAGACTCTATACTGCCTCACTTTGTGCCACCAGACTCTATACTGCCTCACTGTGATCCACCAGACTCTATACTGCCTCACTGTGTGCCACCAGACTCTATACTGCCTCACTGTGATCCACCAGACTCTATACTGCCTCACTGTGAGCCACCAGACTCTATACTGCCTCACTGTGAGCCACCAGACTCTATACTGCCTCACTGTGATCCACTAGACTCTATACTGCCTCACTGTGATCCACCAGACTCTATACTGCCTCACTTTGATCCACTAGACTCTATACTGCCTCACTGTGATCCACCAGACTCTATACTGCCTCACTGTGATCCACCAGACTCTATACTGCCTCACTTTGTGCCACCAGACTCTATACTGCCTCACTGTGATCCACCAGACTCTATACTGCCTCACTGTGTGCCACCAGACTCTATACTGCCTCACTGTGATCCACCAGACTCTATACTGCCTCACTGTGAGCCACCAGACTCTATACTGCCTCACTGTGATCCACCAGACTCTATACTGCCTCACTGTGATCCACCAGACTCTATACTGCCTCACTGTGTGCCACCAGACTCTATACTGCCTCACTGTGTGCCACCAGACTCTATACTGCCTCACTGTGTGCCACCAGACTCTATACTGCCTCACTGTGATCCACTAGACTCTATACTGCCTCACTGTGATCCACCAGACTCTATACTGCCTCACTGTGATCCACCAGACTCTATACTGCCTCACTGTGTGCCACCAGACTCTATACTGCCTCACTGTGATCCACCAGACTCTATACTGCCTCACTGTGAGCCACCAGACTCTATACTGCCTCACTGTGTGCCTTTAGACACTACACTACTCACCACCACTCCTTATCACACCTCCACACGAATGCACACTACACCTCCCTCATCTCCAGTGTTAAGAATACCATGCTTCCTCATTCATACTGAGCTTTCATTTCTGTACTTCTTGTTGTTCAGCTTAGGTCGCCAGTTCGATTCCGGGCCGTGCCAAATGACGTTGTGACATCATTTGACCCAACTTGCCTGTAATTACTGTAAGTCGCTCTGGATAAGCGCATCTGCTAAATGACTAAATTTAGTGGCAGTGTTTATACCAGCCTGGTGTTTAGACAAGACTGTGAGGTGGCAAAGGAAGACAAAAAGAAAGCTTCACAGACGAATTGACTGCTTGCTCAGTTGTTCAACTGTGTGTGTCAGAGTGTGGAGGCTGTCAATCAACAATCAGTAAAAACCACTGAGCCCTCAAAACAACATTCATGAACAATGGTGAGGAGAGAGTATAAGACAGGAGGAGAGTGGAGAGAGAAGGAGGTTGTTTAGAGTCATTTTAAAACAGAGATTATGGAGGAGGTTCTAGGGGACCTCTGGAACGTCCTTGGTGTGGGAACAGGGGGTTGGTAGAGGGTTCTTTTATATCCTACTGATGTGTAATCAGACTGAACAGCTTGTCAGTGAACACTTCTAATCATCCAATTAATCACAATCACTTCTAATAACCACATTAGCTCCACTCTGCTCATGCAAGCACACACACACACAAACACTCAAGCATGCACACATGCACACACACACGTCTCTCCATAACTCTAACTGCTACTGACGAGCCATGACGTTTTGAATTCCTATCCTGGATGCAGCTCTGACAGGACAGCCCCTCTGAGCTCTCAGGGCACCATGAAACAGGAGCCATTTTGGGGTATTTACATTAGTGATGACCCTGACGCCTTGACACAGCAGCCAGATGTGACCGACTACAAATAAATCAAAAAATACCTGAGTGAATCAAAGCACAGAAACAAGCTGGCAAAGCCACAGGACAGAGAGGAAGAGAGACAGAGGGAGGAGAGGTGTAGGTGTAGGGGGAGAGTGGGAGAGGGAGGGAGAGTGATAGGGGGAGGGGGAGACAAACACACACAGAACAGAGACACACACACAGAGACACAAACAGACACACACTTACACCCACACCCACACACACCCACACACACACTCACCACACCCGTAGTATCCCTCCATCTCCACGGTCACAGGTAGACTTGTATCAACAGAGGAGCCTCATCTGGATCTCTCAGATCCCCCCCAACCAGGTGGGAGGGAGGGTGTGTGGGGAGGGGCAGGGAGGGTGTGTGGGGGTCTGGGGGGCAGGGAGGGTGTGTGGGGGTCTGGGGGGCAGGGAGGGTGTGTGGGGGTCTGGGGGGCAGGGAGGGTGTGTGAGGGGGTCTGGGGGGCAGGGAGGGTGTGTGAGGGGGTCTGGGGGGCAGGGAGGGTGTGTGTGGGGGTCTGGGGGGCAGGGAGGGTGTGTGTGGGGGTCTGGGGGGCAGGGAGGGTGTGTGTGGGGGTCTGGGGGGCAGGGAGGGTGTGTGAGGGGGTCTGGGGGGCAGGGAGGGTGTGTGTGGGGGTCTGGGGGGCAGGGAGGGTGTGTGTGGGGGTCTGGGGGGCAGGGAGGGTGTGTGAGGGGGTCTGGGGGGCAGGGAGGGTGTGTGTGGGGGTCTGGGGGGCAGGGAGGGTGTGTGGGGGGGTCTAGGGGCAGGGAGGGTGTGTGAGGGGGTCTGGGGGGCAGGGAGGGTGTGTGCGGGGGTCTGGGGGGCAGGGAGGGTGTGTGGGGGTCTGGGGGGCAGGGAGGGTGTGTGGGGGTCTGGGGGGCAGGGAGGGTGTGTGTGGGGGTCTGGGGGGCAGGGAGGGTGTGTGTGGGGGTCTGGGGGGGTGTGTGGGGGGGTCTGGGGGGCAGGGAGGGTGTGTGTGGGGGTCTGGGGGGTAGGGAGGGTGTGTGCGGGGGGCAGGAAGGGCTGTGGGGGGAAGAGGGGGCAGGAGGCAGGGAGAGCCCCAGAGAGCCCCCAGCACAGTGCCCCACATCGACAGCCTGCCACCCGCTGTTACCCAGGAGGCCTAGGGGCAGCCTGGGGTATCACGTGACCAGGCCCAGTGCTGGTGCTCCAGTTTCACAAGGACATACGGACTGCTCCATTATTCAACATTGGGGGGGGGGGTGTTCCATACATCAGAACCTTCCATTATTCATCATGGTGGGGGGATTCATAGAGCAGAAGGTTTCCTAGGGGCTGGGGATGGCAGGGCAATCACACTGTGATACTGGGCAGTGTGTTGGGACTGAGACTGGAAGCAGTTTTTCAACAAGCCTAAGGTACTTTGCACCCACACAGAGACAGATGTTCTAAACCAGTCTAGTCCTAAACCTATTCACCCAGTCTGATCTGTAGAGAGGGTTACAGAGAACAGTCACTTGCATACGCTCACACACATTCATCCAAACACACACACACGCAGGCACACACACACGCAGGCACACACACACACGCATGCCATCAAATAGAGCCCTGCGGTTGGTCTAAATTACACTTAATTACTGTTTACATCCTGCCTTGATCTTGAACTTAACTTCATGGGGGAGAAACATTTAAGGAACACACAAGGAATCACATACAAATGCACATACATACATGTGCACACATACATACAGAAGTAAGCTTTCACTGGAAAACTATTGAATGTGGAAAGATATGGAGATCAGCCACAATCTACCTGACTGATTCCTATAGACACACACACACACACACACACACACACAGGTTAGTAGTAAATCTAGCACTTTCCCCTCCTACACACAGCTAAGGAGTATCTCCATGCTGACACGCATACACATCTTTGTGTCTACACAGTTCACTTTGTGTAATGTCCCCACTCTAACTCTAACCCTTATACTCTCTCTCACTATTTCTAACCCTCAGACACTAGACATACCAACATCCTGAGACAAGAGATGCATGGATGACTGAGTAATGTGGCTCATGAATGGATGGATGGATAAATAGTGTGGCTTGTAATGGATGGATGGAGGAATGGACAGATAAATTGAGTATTTAACTGAGAAGATGGATGGGGAAAAGTGGTTTCACTCTGTTAGAAACAAAGAGAGAGAATGAGGAGTGAAGGACCAGAAGGAGAGAATGAGGAGTGAAGGACCAGAAGGAGAGAATGAGGGAATGGCAAGGGAAGGAGAGAGAAGTAGGAGAGAGGGAATGAGAGAAGAAAGAGAGAGAGGGATGATAAGTGGATTGGAACCAGGAATAGCAGTGTGACCTTAGTGTACATTACATTGATGGTATCTGCAAAACAGACCTTTACCTGTATGTAGGCATGGGCCGGTATCAGATTTTGATGGTATGATAACCTTGAGAAAAAATACCATGGTTTCACAGTATCACAGTATTGCGATTAGCTCTAAAATATTTTTGTTGACATACAACATATTTTATTTTTAAGCAACATATAAAATAGTTTGAACAGCAGTAAACATATCAAGTTAAATAGTTCAATTCTTAGTTTTTCATTTTACTAAAAAGAACAATGTAGCCCCTTGCTAAGATGTCATTTGATATTCCATTTACATTTGTTTGTTTATGTTTTCTATTCCAATGTTGTAAACTAATGCTGTTAAATGACACATTTTATATAATGTATTTCTGTTGACTGTTAATATTTGGATTTCAGTTTATGTAAGCTTATTGGTTGATAAGTTGACCCTTGACCTGATGTCGGGATATATTGGGATGAAGAGAAACAGAAGGAGGAAGAAGATGGTTGGGATCAGATCTGAGTTTGTGTGTGTCTAGTTTTGACTAGTGTTGCAGTCCTTGTTAAACTTAAACTTTAGGGTATTAAAGTTAAAGATCCCTGCTTAGGTCGCTGCCCCCGCGACCCGATCCCCGGACAAGCGGTAGATGATGGATGGATGGATGGAAGTTAAAGATCCCATGATATGCTGTTTTTGGATGCTTTTATATAGGCCTTAGTGGTCCCGTAATACTGTATCTGAAGTCTCTTCCCCGAAATTCAGCCTTGGAGCAGAAATACAGCCACTACAAGCAGTCCCACAAAGAGCTTTCCTCAGGACGTGCCGTTTCTGTGTCTGTAGCTTTAAATGCTAATGAGGAGGGAAAGGCCTTAGACTTATATATTAATAGACACAGCTACTTCTGTCTTCCAAAATGGCGTCCCCATTCATTTCTATGAAAAGTACTCGAGGCAAGCGAGAGCGCAAAACCGGACCGCGCCATTTTTGCCGTCTGCAGAGCTGGCAAACGACCCATTCTTTGCAATCAGGTGTGTTGGAGCAGGGAAACATCTAAAACATGCTGGACAGGTGTTCCCTGAGGACCAGGGTTGGGAACCACTGGCCAACATCATGTGAACTTTACGAAAATCAGTGCTTTTAGTACTGTATAGTATTCCGTTCATTTGGTTTTTAGAAATAGAGGCCTATTCTAAGTGGAACAAACGTTCCACATATGACTCAGACTCGCCAAATATACGTTGTTCTTTTTGCTTTGTGTTTTTAGAATGACTGCTTAAGTAGCCTAAAAATCTAGTAGTATGAGCCAGGTTTGAGAATCGAACAAAAATTATTGGGGGAGATAGTTTTAGACATGTTGACTGGAGTTAAAAACAACCGGATGAGTCAAGTAGCAAATCGGAAATACAATACCACCTACATCCACCAGGGACGTTGCCTCAAGCCAAGGGGCAAGGGGTGGGGGTCTGGGAAAGGCAGATATTGCGCGCACCAGAACACCAACAGCAGAATGGTAATCCACATAACAAAGAAGGGTACAACACTTGTAGGAGCCATTTATGATTCGTTGGAAATTCTTTGATTTCAAGTTGACATTATGACCCTGCTGGCAGAACCAAGTAATGGCACCTAGAATAGTTAATTGATCGCCTCACCTGTGTTAATCGTGTTTAATTAGGGGGTGAATCCCTACAAGAAGATGGCATTGTGTGTTGCGTTTGGTAGAGAGCCTGTTGTGGAAAGTTGGGTTTAGAGACGCTAGCAGGCATATGGTTTTTCAATTTTTTCTGAATCTGTTTTTGCACCTTTTACTTTACCATTGATATTTTATGACAACACCTAAGTTTAAATAATCAAATTCAATATTGAAAACTCCTACGGCGTCAAGATGGAAGTGACTGATCAGAGGACACTACAACACTGGCGTTACAGCGTGTTTATTCATCTACCTTTACATTAGCAACAGTAACTGGGCTGTTAGCTGTTATCTGCAGAGCTAATGTTACAGCCACATTCTAAGGGTAACAAGCTCGGTAACCATAGGCTATACAGTAAAGCAACATACAAAACTTTGGGAAGTTGTGTCGGCGCCTTTCCAGAAAAAATACAATTAAGACAGTGATTCTTCATAGGCTCAGATGAAGGAACTAAAACATGATTTAGGTTTTCAGTTGTACGTCCAAACACTGAACAACTGTTCTTGTACTTTGTTCGTTTGCAAGCCATGATGTCTCTCAAGTAAAAAACGATTGTGCACTTGCACGGTCGTAGTTGCTCAGTTTCTCATGGGTGTGCCAGATTCTCTGGGTGGGCAAAGCAGAGAAAGGGGAGGTAACCTTCACTCTTATGACGTCATAAAAGTAAAATTTTCAAAACCGAGCGTTTCAGCTTTCATTATCTCAAGGCAGAGAAGAATACCCAGGGCTTGGTTTACACCTATCGACATTTCTAGCCAATGGGGGACCAAAGGCAGACTAGGATAGGCAACTCTGTTGTGGGTTACAATTCATAAAGGGACTGTGTCAGACTGAAAAAGGACATCATTTGACGGATAACCAAATTCAGGAAACTTTCCATTCTTCTTTCCATCAAAGACCTCAACAAACTCTGTTCTGATTCTCCTGAATGTGGTCGATCTGCTCAGTAGACTTCCCTACCATCATCCCTACCATTATCACGCCACGCCAGACTGTTTTTTATTTTTAATTAGTAAAATGATAATTACAAGCCATTGATATTGTCCATTCAGTTATAATCTTTTATATATGGGGACGGGAGTCAGGTGGCTGAGCGGTTAGGGAATTGAGCGGGCTAGTAATCTGAAGGTCGCCAGTTTGATTCCCGACCGAGCCAAATGACGTTGTGTCCTTGGGCAAGGCACTTCACCCTACTTGTCTCGGGGGAATGTCCCTGTACTTACTGTAAGTCGCTCTGGATAAGAGCGTCTGCTAAATGACTAAATGTAAATATATTAAATGTAAATATGTATGTTTGTTACGTTGGACGCAGATGCATTTTCTTTTGTTGAAATAGTAGACTGGGACCCTTTAAAAGAAGGGCTTATAAATTCATGTATTTTGCAGATATTAGTATAAAAGAACTCAGGGCGCCCTAAGTTATGCCCAAAGTCAAGGCATGAGGGGGGCTACAACAATACATAATCATTTTTTTAAGATGGTGGAAGACTTAAATAAACGTATATACGTTAAACCAGCAAAATGTACAACCAAATTTTTGTATAGCCTTGCTACTAAATGGAGTAGCAAGGCTCTCAAGTTTTATCAAAAGTTTGGCGTAAGATTACAATACCATGTTTCTTATTGTCTGGTTTTTAACTGTATAATTCGAGACAACTATCAACTCCGCAGATATCTGCACTTGAGAAATAGTTTAAATGTGAGTCTCAGCAAATGCGTGAGATTTGAGAGACCTGTAGTGGGCTTATCTGCTCTTCCCCCATTCAGCTCCACAGTCAGCTCCACAGTCAGCACCACAGTCAGCTCCACAGTCAGCCCCACAGTCAGCTCCACAGTCAGCTCCACAGTCAGCACCACAGTCAGCTCCACAGTCAGCACCACAGTCAGCTCCACAGTCAGCTCCACAGTCAGCACCACAGTCAGCTCCACAGTCAGCACCACAGTCAGCTCCACAGTCAGCTCCACAGTCAGCACCACAGTCAGCTCCACAGTCAGCTCCACAGTCAGCCCCACAGTCAGCACCACAGTCAGCACCACAGTCAGCTCCACAGTCAGTTCCACAGTCAGCTCCACAGTCAGCTCCACAGTCAGCACCACAGTCAGCACCACAGTCAGCACCACAGTCAGCTCCACAGTCAGCACCACAGTCAGCTCCACAGTCAGCACCACAGTCAGCTCCACAGTCAGCTCCACAGTCAGCCCCACAGTCAGCTCCACAGTCAGCCCCACAGTCAGCACCACAGTCAGCTCCACAGTCAGCTCCACAGTCAGCACCACAGTCAGCTCCTCCTCTTCCAGCAGCTCCTCAGGTTTTATCCACATCAAACATGATTAAGGAAACAGAATACCTACTGTGCGAGGCTGCAGGTGACAAGAATATCGGTGTCTGAGTGTGTCTGTGTGCGTGTATGAGTGGCATCCTGGATGGACGTGTGATAGGGGGCGTTATGTTCTCTCCGGCTACCAAGCCACAAGATGGCTGCTGGGAACACAACATCTCCCAGAATGCACTCCTCAGAAGGTTGCAAATGCCTCAGCCATCTGATTAACAAGGGAGCTCAGGTGTGGGAAGGAGAGAGAAGAAAGGAGTGGACACACACACCAGGCAGGCAGCCTGTTACATGGAACAAAGTTTCTTCGGTTAACGCAATCTCACTTTAACACGACAAAAAAGAAAATGCGCCGTTAACGCAGGTTTCTTTTTGACCCTGGGAATCACCTGTTGTCACATGACTTCGATTGCCGACAGTAGCTGAATAATGGAGAGAGGATTTTTAGATGGGAAGTTCCATTTCAAAAAGTTGCGAGACGGCTCGGTTGACCAAACTGAGGCTGTGTGTACTGATTGTCAGGCTGAGTTTAGTTATCACCGGAGTACTTCTAGCCTAAACTATCACATGCAAGCAAAGCACACAGCTAGCAGCAGCAGCGTTAGCAGTAGCAGCAGCGTTCACTCTGGCAATAGCAGCTGACTGGGTTCAACAAAAAAGAAACGGTATTGTTCAATATTAAGGTCAATCTGTGGTTGCTTAAGCATCTGAAGTATGTTTGAGTGAGATTTTAATATTATGGAGCAGGATATTGTAGTAGGCTATGAGACAACATGTCTTAAATGTATTTTATATTCCAGAACAAGTCTAATTTTGTGGATGTTTATTATACTGCAGTATAGTTTGTGCGTGAATAAAACTACCTCACAATTTAAATTGTGTTCCATCTGAACTTGTTATATGGACATTATTATCCAGTTAGGCCTATTTGAAGTTAAGTACACCCTTTTAATCCACATATTTAGTCCAAATATTTAAGTTTCAATATTCCTATATGTTTAATGTATGCACCTCCCTGCCAAAGTAAATTCTTTGTTTGTGCAAACACTCATGGCAAATAAAATCCCTTCTGATTCTGATTCTTAATGTTATTTCAACAACAAAAAAACATTTATTGGGGTAAAATTTTAACAGATAAAATAGATTGAATAATTTTGCGATTTATTGCCATTAATCATCTCAAATAATGCGATTAATCGCGATTAAATATTTTATTCTCTGGACAGCCCTAATTAAAAGCATTTTTTGCCTGCTCTGTCCTGTGGTGATGTATTGCCCTACAACCCGCTTAGTGGTCAAGCCTCTCATGATACAACAGTGTGTGTGTGAGTGTGTGTATGAGTGTGTGTGTGTGAGTGTGTGTATGAGTGTGTGTGTGTGAGTGTGTGTATGAGTGTGTGTGTGTGAGTGTGTGTATGAGTGTGTGTATGAGTGTGTGTATGAGTATGTGTGCCATTAGTTCTACTCACCACAGTCTCATGAGGAAACGGTGCTCCATATCTTCGGGATAAAAGGTCTGCAAACACACACAGCGTCTGAGTCATTGCATTCAGAAACTTCTACCACACTCCACCAGTAAGCAGAGAGGGAGGACAAAAGAAGGGAGTCAAATGACATAATATGAACATGCTCTTCATCTCCCTTTGTCCTTCCTGTCACCCCCTAAAGTCACCTGGTAAATCGCTCCACAGACTGCCTGGAGGTGGAATGTCCCAAAAGAAATCGTAGTGGCTGAGTCGGTTGGTTCCCAAATAAAAAGCTCACACACAGAAAATGTATTTCTTTTTTCAGAGAGCATGGAATGGTAGTAGTTAGGCTACAGTGTGTATGTGTGTGTCTGTGTGCATGTCAGCATCTGTGTGTGTATGTGTATATATGTGTGTGTATAATGATAAGGCCTGAGGAGAGAGCAGTAAGACAGGCAGGTCCTACTATGCATGCTCATACTGATTACCTCTCCCTGAGCCGAAGCATAAAGGCAATTAGATAAGGGCTACAAGCTAAAGGCTAATTCCTAATGGCTACAAGCTAAAAGTTACAAGCTAATGGCTACAAGCTAATGGCTACAAGCTAAAAGCTACAAGCTAAAAGCTAAATCCTAGACCTATGACTAGTGATAAACAATAGCTGGGTGCAATCAGTCTCCAACGGGCGGGGAGAAGTCTGTTAAACATGTACGTCTATGTGTGTGTGTGTTTCGGTGGGGGGGGGGGGGTACATATACAGTATGTATTTGTTTGTGCAGGCTCTCAGCAGCATACATATTTCATTTGCATAGGGTGTATTACAGTGACATCACATAGGGTGTATTACAGTGACATCACATAGGGTGTATTACAGTGACATCACACAGGGTGTATTACGGTGACATCACATAGTGTGTATTTCAGTGACATCACATAGGGTGTATTACAGGGACATCACATAGGGTGTATTACAGTGACATCACATAGGGTGTATTACAGTGTCATCACATAGGCTGTTTTACAGTGACATCACATAGGGTGTATTACAGTGTCATCACATAGGGTGTATTACAGTGACATCACATAGGGTGTATTACGGTGACATCACATAGGGTGTATTACGATGACATCACATAGGGTGTATTACAGTGACATCACATAGGGTGTATTACGGTGACATCACATAGGGTGTATTACGGTGACATCACATAGGGTGTATTACAGTGTCATCACATAGGGTGTATTACAGTGACATCACATAGGGTGTATTACAGTGACATCACATAGGGTGTATTACAGTGTCATCACATAGGGTGACCAGACGTCCTCTTTTACCCGGACATGTCCTCTTTTCGAGACCTAAAAAATGCATCCGGCAGGGATTCCAAAATCATCAAGGATTTTGCCTCGTCGGATATTTGTGTTTCTCTGGGTCTTTCACAAACTAGTTATTATACCCTTACAAGTTTTGGACAGGGTATCTCCCTTACATTCCACCTTCTTGCGCGGGCTCTGACCAGTGTTGCCAACTCCTTAGTAAGGAAAGTTGCTATTGGCAGTCCTAAAAGTCGCTAAAAGTCGCTAAATCACGTCATAGCCTAATTTGCGTAATGGTAACAGATATGTAACAGACACATTTGAGGAGGTGAGTAAGTGACTGTGTGAGGTAAAATGTTGACAGATGCATGATAATTATCCTCCAAATACTATCATTTTGAGCCGTTGGTACGATACTTTGCCATTTCCAATCTGGCACTGGTCTAATACAAACACACATACAATCCTAACCAATGCTCTTAAAACTCTGAACCTTTTCTTTGCTGGAACACTTGAAATGGATGACTTGAACTGAGATTTCAAGTTATTTGTGCAAAGTAGGCCCCGGACTCAAATATATTGAATATTACTTCACCCAGAATCCTTTAGAGTCTGGCACAGTTTGACCAATAGGATGTCCTGGACAGAGAGGTTTCTGTAATGTCGCATTGCAGGAACTCAAGATATCTCATCACCTCCACTCCCTCTCCCTTTTTCCCTCCTCTCTTCCCCCCTTTCTCTCTCTGCTTTTCTCTCCCTCACCCCTCTCTTTACCAAGGGGCTGCAGGGGTGTTCATTAGGCCCAGTGGTTCCAGGTACTACCCACCTAGAGAGCCAAACACAGTGCATAGCTTGAACACAGCACAGAGCCTGACCACAGCCCTGCCTAGAGAGCCAAACACAGTGCATAGCTTGAACACAGCACAGAGCCTGACCACAGCCCTGCCTAGAGAGCCAAACACAGTGCATAGCTTGAACACAGCACAGAGCCTAACCACAGCCCTGCCTAGAGAGCCAAACACAGTGCATAGCTTGAACACAGCACAGAGCCTGACCACAGCCCTGCCTAGAGAGCCAAACACAGTGCATAGCTTGAACACAGCACAGAGCCTGACCACAGCCCTGCCTAGAGAGCCAAACACAGTGCATAGCTTGAACACAGCACAGAGCCTGACCACAGCCCTGCCTAGAGAGCCAAACAAACGGACAGCCCATGAATTTACATGGTTACAATTAATGAATGTATTAGGTGCTTTTATTCAAAGTAACACATGAATAGATAAGATCAAGGAGCAGAAGTGCATACTTCTACAGTATGTTGGTGGTCTACTAAAATGAATATATGTCATGTACTAGCTATTTACTAGCTGCATTGCCTCCACAACCGACAAACCCACAAAACACTAAAACCCTCAACACAGACACACACACATTCACATGCACACACACACACACACACACAGAGACACACAGAAATAGAGACAAACACACAGAGACACAAAGAGACAGACACACAGAGATACACACAGAGACACAAAGAGACAGACACACAGAGATACACACAGAGACACACACAGAGACAGACACACAGACACTCACACAGACACATACACACACATTGAGACAGACACACACAGAGAGAGACACATTGGAGGCACAGAGGACTGGACACAGTTGGAGGAGGGGAGGGTAGATCAAGCAGAGAAACAGAGACAAAAAAGTGAGAGAATAGGAGGTGAAAAGACAAAAATGTAAACAAACCTTGTGGGAATTAAGGGCAACTGTCTCAATTTCAGGTTCATAAAGCTGGCTGTGTGTGTGTGTGACATCAGTATAAGCATTGTTGGAACACACACACTTCCTCTGTGGTCTTTCCATCAGGGCAAAGCACTTCCAGTCTATTCTCTTGTGACAGCAAGCAATATTTCATCCCTCCAGTCCACATCCTCACCTCTTCTCCCTGTCTCTCTCGGTTTCCTGCCCATTTTAATCTCTTTCTCTAGAACACCTTCGCTCTCCCAAAATGGTTTAACTCCCCCTCTCTCCGTCTCTACCTCTCTCCCTGTACCCTCTATCTATCTCTCTCTATCCCTCTCTCTCTTTTTCTTTCCCATTACCTTTATGTCTTGCTGCTTTCCTCCCCCTCACTCCTGTTTTCTTTCATTTTCCAACCCATTCCTCTTCACATGCTAAGAAATAACAATGAAGCAAAACAAAACAAAACAGCAACACTTGAAAACAAAGCTAGTCCACTCTCAGATGAGCAAGAAGTTATGATAAATTAAATTCATTTCAGACGATGAACACAGCTCTGCCCTCAGCGCTTTAAACACTCAAATAGCTGTTAGTAGCATACTCCTGCTTTCTCCATATCGTTTACAGAGAGAGACACAGAGAGATGGAGAGATAGAGAGACAGAGAGATAGCGAGACAAAGATGGAGAGAAAGAGACAGAGAGATATGGTGAGAGAGAGAGACACAGAGAAATGGAGAGATAGAGAGACAGAGAGAGAGAGATCAAGAGAGAGAGAAAAACAGACACTGGAAACATAAGATACACTGACTGACAAGTCAGGTGAGGGAATAACACAAATACGTTAGGTGTGTATGCGTGAGTGTGTGTGCGCGATGTGTAGTGTGTCTGAATGTGTGCATGTGTGTGTGTGCTCAAGGGGTAGTAAGTGTGTGTGTTGTGGTAGGCTTTGACGTCATATGACCGAAGAAAGAAAGATAGCACAACCAGGGACAGTTTAACCAGGTGGGACTTCCTGGTGGAGGGAAAGGTCTGCTGCCAGCCCCCAGGGGCTGTTGAGGGCTCTGGTCCAGGTTAAAGAGGAAACCAGCTGAATCATCTGTCGGCTGGAGCTCCGGCTGTGGTTGCTCTCTCCCCTGCCTCCCTGTACTGGTCAGCTGACATGCTGCGGCTCCCCTGGTAGGCTGACAAGGTGCAGCTGTGGTCCTCGTAAGCAGCTGGGGAGCAGGACCCTGTGGTACTCCTCATGGATCACATGACCCTGTGGTACTCCCCCTGGATCACATGACCCTGTGGTACTCCCCCTGGATCACATGACCCTGTGGTACTCCCCCTGGATCACATGACCCTGTGGTACTCCTCATGGATCACATGACCCTGTGGTACTCCCCCTGGATCACATGACCCTGTGGAACTCCCCCTGGATCACATGACCCTGTGGTACTCCCCCTGGATCACATGACCCTGTGGTACTCCTCATGGATCACATGACCCTGTGGTACTCCTCATGGATCACATGACCCTGTGGTACTCCCCCTGGATCACATGACCCTGTGGAACTCCCCCTGGATCACATGACCCTGTGGTACTCCCCCTGGATCACATGACCCTGTGGTACTCCCCCTGGATCACATGACCCTGTGGTACTCCCCCTGGATCACATGACCCTGTGGTACTCCTCATGGATCACATGACCCTGTGGTACTCCTCATGGATCACATGACCCTGTGGTACTCCCCCTGGATCACATGACCCTGTGGTACTCCCCCTGGATCACATGACCCTGTGGTACTCCCCCTGGATCACATGACCCTGTGGTACTCCTCATGGATCACATGACCCTGCACTCCAGGGTTGCCACAGTGTGTGTGTCTTGTGCATTCTGTGTGTATGCAAGGGTTAGTGTGTGTGTATGAGTGTGTGTGCACAAAGTGTTGTGTGAGTGTGTGTGAGGTGTAGTGTGGTTTTGTGTGTGTGTGTGAGGTGTAGTGTAGAGTGGTTCTGGTTGTGTGAGGTGTAGTGTGGTTCTGTGTATGTGTGTGTGTGTGTGTGTGTGTGAGGTTGTAGTGTGGTTCTGTGTGTCACCAGACTCTATACTGCCTCACTGTGATCCACCAGACTCTATACTGCCTCACTGTGATCCACCAGACTCTATACTGCCTCACTGTGATCCACCAGACTCTATACTGCCTCACTGTGATCCACCAGACTCTATACTGCCTCACTGTGATCCACCAGACTCTATACTGCCTCAACGTGAGCCACCTGACCAGTTGACCAGTGTTCAGGCTACAGTCTTGGTAATGTGACACTGAACTCATGGTTTAATCTTTCCATCTTTCCTGTTCACACATGATTGTGACAGCAGACTGTGTGCATGTGTGTATGTGTCTGTGTGTGTGTCTATGTCAGTGTGTTGACATAACAGGAAAAGGTTATTAAACCTACCATCCCTTCCTCCTACAACCTCTCCTGAATATTTAATGATGAGGGAATATAATTTCAAAGTCTATTCAATCAAAATTGGTCCCTCCAGGAGCTGGTCCAATCAGAGCCTGGTATTGTGTACCGTGGGTCATAGTGAGGTCATCAGGCCATGTCACCATGATGTGCTGTTGGCTCTTCCTTTCACTCCTAATGAACAAAACTACTCTTGGACACATAATTATGTGGGTGTGTGTGTGTTTACTTGTTTGTGTTTGTGTGTGAGAGGGAAGTCTGTCTTGAATAATGAGTGTGTGTGTGTGTTGACAAGAGCTAATTTAGTTTAAAATGCAATGTTCAAAGCAGCAGGCAGTACTCTGCAGTCTGACGGTGATGGGGTGTGTGTTTATGTGTGTGTATGTGTGTATGTGTGTGTGTGTGTTCATATGTGTGTTTGCATGTGTGTATGATGATAAAAAGAGAACTGAGACATGATCAAAAGTACCAGGACACAATCCTGCACCATCAAACAAGCCCATCATAATGGTGACTGGTGTGGTAGAGAGGGGACAAAAGAGCAGGTCACAGAAGGGAGAGAGAGAAGAGAGATGTAGTGAAAGAGAGGGAGAGAGAGAAGGGAGATGTAGTGAAAGAGAGGGAGAGAGAGAAGGGAGATGTAGTGAAAGAGAGGGAGAGAGAGAAGAGAGATGTAGTGAAAGAGAGGGAGAGAGAGAAGGGAGATGTAGTGAAAGAGAGGGAGAGAGAGAAGGGAGATGTAGTGAAAGAGAGGGAGAGAGAGAAGGGAGATGTAGTGAAAGAGAGGGAGAGAGAGAAGAGAGATGTAGTGAAAGAGAGGGAGAGAGAAGGGAGATGTAATGAAAGAGAGGGAGAGAGAGAAGGGAGATGTAGTGAAAGAGAGGGAGAGAGAAGGGAGATGTAATGAAAGAGAGGGAGAGAGAGAAGGGAGATGTAGTGAAAGAGGGAGCTAACATGACATGAATCAGTTTATGTTACAATAGCAAGTAGCACTTGTAACTGTTGGGGATAAACGTCACTCTTTCTCTCTTTACCTCTCTTCCTCTCATCCTCACTCTCTCCCTCTATCTCTCTTTACCTCTCTTGCTCACTCTCTCCCTCTTCTCTCTTTACCTCTCTTTACCTCTCATCCTCTCACTCTCCCCTTTGTCCTTGTCTCTCTAGATCTTTCCTTCTCTCTACCTCTTTCCCTCCTTCTCTCTAGCTCTCTCCCTCTCTATCTCTCTCTTCCTCTCAATTCAATTCAATGGGCTGTACTGGCATACGAAAGAACAAATGTTTATATTCCCAAAGCAATGGTGGAATTACAGAAATATTTCACAGCTTCATACATACTTATATTCATACACACAGACACATAATATTTAAATGTATCTACCTCTCTCCCTCTCTCTATCTACCTTTATCAACTTCTTCCTCTCTCTCTCTCTCTCCCTCCCTCCCTCTCCCTCTCTACCTCTCTCCCTGTACCCTCTACCTCTCTCCTTCTCTCCCTGTACCCTCTCCCTCTCTACCTCTCCCTAGCTCTAGCTCTCCCTCTCTTTTTCTCTCTATATGCA